>NC_090280.1:104458179-104830679 GCF_037392515.1 Haliotis asinina | reverse complement strand
TAAGACAGATTCTTAATACGCAGGGGCAAGAAAGAGAGTATGAAAATATGATATATTGTTTATGATTGGTGCGTACCATATTTAAGAGCTGTTAGTGTTGCAGTTGCTCCTGCTCTAAAACTAGATCTGATCTCCGGTAATCGAGAAGATATTGTTCTGGATCAAATCATAGTGGCACAAGCAGCTGCGCCACCATCCTTGGACTCATCTGTAAGTGATGATTTATATGTCTTATATTTACTTTTTAATAGATTATGTTCTTGTTTATACTGTAGTTCAATTGTTTCTGAGTTTTTAAATATGGTTAATGTTAGGTCAACGTGTTTCCTAACCAACAACCAAGGAGGAGAAGAAGCAAACGCGGAGATATATTCGCCAGCGCTATACCGGCAGCAGAAATAAATGGTTTAAGTAATTCGTTTGGGAATTTTTATTTAAATGTTGTTAATGTTAGGTCAACTACCTAGGAGGAGGAGAAGGGATATATTTTCCAGCTCAATACCAGCAGGAGACAGGAAATGTGTCACTCTTAATCCCAGAGGTGGAACAAGTGAGAACTTTTTGTTGTAAACTGAAAACAACCTCTAAACCACTGGATGCCAGTTTTTTTCAAGCGCAAATTTTCATAAGGTTTGAAAAGTGAACGTTGTGCGAGAATTGCGCTCGACTTGAAACTTCACTACAAATCTACTGCCCTAATACTGACACATATTTGATTTAAACTGAAGTGACAAAATAGTTAACTTCTTCTACATGTAGGTTTTCAGTTGTCACAACACTCAGCGAAATTAATAGGCTATTGAAAACACACCGGGCTCAATCTTAAATACTAAGCTGCGGCCATATTGGCTTAGGCATACGTTAGGGGACTTTTCGAGACGTGTCCTCTCCCTCTGTATATGGTCTCCCTGCTCATAGTGAATCCCGTAAAGCATGAAGGCACGTGATTTGTTAACCCCCTGGATGCCGATTCCTTTTTCAAGCACAATAATTCCGCTATGCTTTACATTAGGTCAGTGTAGCTCATGGAGAGAATTTGCTGTGGACATCGACAGTATATTTCCCTTAATAATATATTGTTGACAGTGAACCAAACTATTCCAATACAATGTTCCCCAATGTGAACGGATACCTTTTGGTAGTTTCAGAATTTATAAGAAAGAATGTCAATGTGCTACATAAGAAAGCAGGTAAAAGCGATTTGGATCTGATACATACGTCAGTTCTTCGTTTGTCATATTCTCCTGTTTTTTTTTTGTTGTTTTTTTTTGTTTTTGTTTTTGCAAATGTGTTTTGACTAATTTTGCATCATTATTCAAGGAGTAACAGTCGTATGTTCAAATGTATTGAAACTACTGAAAATAACCTAACATTTTAGCTGACGTCATGGCACGCTTTGTGCATTTTACGACGTCGGGAAAATACGGCACATGGTTTACATGGTATATATCTCAAATAACTTCCATTGACTGTGTAAAAGGTGTCGGCTTCTATGTCAGAATTCAACACTTTTTAGGCAAAACATAAAATGAATGGTTTTACCACTGAAATAGTGTCCTGAATATATCAACAATTACACGACTTTACTACATATCTTATTGTGAGAAACACCCGCACCTGGCATCAATTTAGCGTAAATGAAAAATAATATTTACAACACCTGAAGATTCATTGAATATTCATTTAGGATATAAACTTTTCTCCTTATCATTATGTAATTATTTCACTTCATAAGTATGCACTGACAGGTACAAAGAGATCGCTTTTTTCAACATGGAGCTATTAGAATATGGATGTAAGGTTTCTCCAAGTTAAGACATGACCTGGTTGATATATATTTTAAAAGAATTTCGTATAAATATTGTTTGAGTTAGATATCATGCAATCACAATATGTGTTAATCGAATTTGAATTGATTGTATTATCGAAAATAATGATAATGAATCACAAAACGTTTTTGACGAACTCGCACCTGGTCAATCAATTTTCATAATTGTTTTGTCTCTGAAAACGACACAAACACATTCTATGAACAGTGAATGTTTTACGACACAGACAATTCCTTCAGAGATATGTGCCTACACATTTCATAAAATGTATAAATCATTTTCATTAATATTATCAGTTCTATTTACAAGGTTGAATTAAAGGGCTGTTTATTAACTTGTTCATATGAATCTGCAACATTAGTCCCAACGTATTGAATATCGTACACCACAGGAACTAAAGCAAATGTTGCAGTAATGGCTACGTGTGATCTTCTGAGACTTTTGTTGAGGCTTATGATGTTGTATGTAACACTTAATGACACTTTTGGTTCACGATAAAAACGGAGAAATTTACTGTTTTTAACGCATAAAAAAGTTTTGGACAACATTTAGCAGTGTCTATTTCTCAAACCCATGCGGTAGTTGCAGTCATAATTATACCAACGGATATGAAATTAAACATTCTACATTTCTGTGTAATTTTATAGCAGTAGGCACATCCAGTTCTCGCACACGGTTCTTTTTTCAAGCCTGAAGCATTTTCAACAGAGAATTGTAAACGTACAAAATGATCCATGTTACTACGATTATTCCTGAAACTACATTGACTATTTGAAAAATGAAATATGCAACTTTATGGATTACAACGTCTTGTTTATTGCGTTAAGCGACGTTTCCATGTAGATTCTTATATCATTATCAGGCCAAAAGTGACTACAACAACATGGTGAGAAGCTAATATACATGGTATGTTTTGAAAAACAGTGGGTTGTCGTTGAACAACAGTGCGTAATAGGAAAAACATGTGGAACATAACTGGAAGATGCCAGTAGGGAACTAAAAGGAAAAAAATAACTCTAGTGAATAAGCGAGTGAAGAGGGGGATTAAATATTAACAACAAACAGACACAATGCTTTGAAAGTCTTTAGTTTGATTATTTCTCCATATGTAAATAAGTGGCTGAGGCATCATTGAAAATACATAGATGATTACGGCAAAATTAATTCCTCAAGGATTTTGCCTTTATTGTAAGTGCGAGCTCTTCCCCAAAGCGTATTGTGTCCACTGAGGTCGCCCATGATGAGACATGGCTTTGGAAGCTGGTCTTGCACATTTTGAAGATCCGATTGTGAAATGTCCGAAGAACGAGGAACACATATGCGGCAAAGCGACATACTGCAGCAGAATGTGTTTTATTTAATGAAGTTGAGGTCTCAGTTGTGAATAGCTTTTTAAAGTTAAGATATGACGTATTCGTTTCGCATTTCAGTTTCATTTTTTGTAATTATTTTGCCAAACAGGACATGATTCGGATGTAGCTGCATGTGGTACAGAACAGTCTGCATACTTAAACACATTATCACACTCTGATGTCACCACAACGATGGCATGCAACAGAGCCACAACAATACTTGGACTCACGCAATGGAGTGAACTGGAGACATACACGTCCACACCGATATTGAACGGCCTACTTTAATTGATGATGGCAGGGATGCGCGGGCAAACGTCAAGAGATGCGTGTTGGTTTTCACAATAGCACCGTGTCTCTTGACGGTGAAACGTTCCATAGCAGTTACCCCCTGATCGTGAAGTTCTGTGCCAATATCCTCTTCTGTCATGTTGAAAAAAAACAGCGAGTACTGTCTCAGTTAATACCCCAACAGGAATTTAATGTTCTATGCACGGATATCACAGCCTTTATATTGGGAAATGTGAATGGACTGGTTGTAGTGATGTGCTCTGTATTCCTCAGGGACCTAAATGGAGAACACTGGGGAAACACGCCAATAAATGAGTGAGTGAGTTTAGTTTTACTCAGCAATATTCCAGCTATAGGCGGCGGTCTGTAAATGATAGAGTCTGGAGCAGACAATCCAGTGATCAACAGCATGAGCATTGATCTGTGCAATTGGGAATCGACAACGTGTCAACCAAGCCAGCGAACCTAACCACCCGATCCAGTAGGTCGCCCCATTACGACAAGCATAGTCGCCCTTTCATGGCAAACATGGCTTGCTGAAGGCCTATTCTACCATGGACCTGAACTGACCGTAGTACTCTATATTCCCCCGAGGTCACCATTAGTCATCTGATGACGTGTTAGGGTGGTGCCAGGAATGATGAAAGACGTGACCACATGATATTCTGGTTTGAGGATTTGTGATTTTTCCTGCTACGCTTCAGATACTGCCATGGAGATGTGTCGATTTTGCCTTGATTAAGCGTTATATTAGAACACGACCGATCATCATTTGTAGTACTTTCTTCAACATCGGAAGTCTGGGATCCATGACGAGTTAGCGAGTGACTTGCCTGAATTTATGGGAACAGTGCACCAGAGCAATGTCCAGCAGATCCTCGACCTTGGTACACTGAACGACATGCTGTTAGAAGGTTACCCATGAAGCAGCAGGAGGTGTTGTCACTGGTGAGTCTTTGAAGGTATCTGCTGAAAGTGACAGACACTAGTAGTAGTAAAAGGAATGGTGGGTTTGGACCAGACCCATATAAGCCATATATTCACTAACAATCTAGACCCCTTTTTCACAAACTCTGAAAGAACAGGCACTGCCCGTCTGCACATAAAATGACTTTGGGGCCTAAAAAATCCTTTTTAACTTTGATAGCTTATAAGCAGGTATACTACTCTACATGTTTCAATCTCTATAGTAGGGGAACGATCCTCTAACACGATAAAGTCTGTGCTGACTGACACCCAATCAGAGAAATGTTTCACACATAGTATGACCACACTGTGAAAAAAGATAGCACACCAGCAGAAACCTGAGTTACTAGATTTATTAGGGGTAAAAAATCAAAAACCTCCTACTGTGAAAGAATTAATGAAGGAAGGTACGCCAGCATGGTATGCAGGGGTATTCAGGTATGAGGAAGTCAAATGAGTGAGCTTATCAAATTACAAAAGGAACAAACTCCTATAGAATTACAATTCACGCCTACTGAGCGTGCTTTTGGAAAATATTTGCGGGGTTGGAAGATGGCAGTTCAAAGAGATATAAACTTTGAAGATATAAAACATTTGGTATTTAATAAAGTGAACGAAGAACTGAAAGATTTAAGAGGTATTACATTTCAACTCACATTAAAGATGACACTAGAGAAACAACAGGCGGATGGAGCTACTGAATACACAAATGTTTACTTCAGAGGTAATCAAGAAGCTACAACACAACCGGATACTATCAACTCTTCTTTTGACAGATCATTTGAAAAAATTCGAGAAACACTAGAACGTTACACTAATAGGGGTCCTGGTTGGGTGGTTGATAAGGTTAACATGGTCTACCTGGATATAGCAAACTCATATAAACTTTTAAAAGGTGGAATGTGCTTAACCCTGCCTGAGTATTTTAAGAACAAACATGCTATGGTTCATGTTAAAAATCGTGGTGATGATTGTGGGAGGGTAGCGATAAGATCTGCTAAAGTTCCAGCTGGAAAACATTCTTACAGACCTTCCAGTTATCTGGAAGATGATGGGATAAACTGGGAAGGTATGGATGAACCAACCCCTATCTCTCAGTGGTCAAAAGTTGAAAAACAGAATCCAGACTTAGCTATAAACATATTCAGACATGAAGGTAAAAACGTAATAGTGCACAGGATAAGTCCTTTAATGTATAAGGATGGTCGTAAAACAATCAATTGATATATGATACAACAAGGTGAAAAATATCACTACATGTGGATTAAGAATTTCAGCCGACTGTTGTACGTTCAATGGAATCATGGGGGAAAGAAACACTTTTGTGAAAGGTGCCTTCAGAGGTTTTCTAGGACTGATCTGCTCGATTCACACAGGGGTGATTGCCGAGGTGTAGGGGAGACAGCCCTACGAATAGATGTGCCGACTGAAAACAACAAAATCTTGAAATTTGTGACGTGGCTGAGAAATTTGTAAAGTGTTTACAACACGAAGAGGAAGAGATTACAAAAATGTGTAATAAAACCCCTATGTGTTTCACCCAAGCAGATCGGAAAGCCTACATCAAAAGCACACATTGCCATGTTTGCTGTAAACCTCTGAATGGTGATTCAGTGCGAGATCTCTGTCATGTGACAGAAAAATACAGAGTTGTGGCTCATAATGAATGTAATTTAAAGTTGAGAATGAACCCTAAACGTATTCATATCCAGGTGGTGTTTCACAATCTATGAGTGTATGATTTGCACTTGATTATGCAAGCTATTTCAAAGTAGAAGGCAGCATATCCTGTATCCCAAACAACATGGAGAGATATATATCCTTTTCATGAAACAGGTTGAGATTCATAGATAGTGTCCAGTTTCTGTTGTCGTCTCTAGACAGTTTGGTCAAGTCTTATAACCCATACCAGTTGGCTATTACTAATTGTTACACAGAGGAGAAAACTAGATCTTTGTTGCTACATAAGGGTATTTACCCGTACGAATATATGGTTGACTGGTCTAAGTTTAATGAGACAGAGTTACCTCCTACTGACCGCTTCTGTAGCAAGTAGACTGACGCGTCTGTCTTTGCAAGATGATTGTTAACGTGCGAAAAATGTATGGGAAAAACAAGGCTGTAAGAATGTGGGTGATTACCATGACATGTTACTGTTGGCTGATGTTTTCAAGATCTTCAGAAAAACGTGTTCGAAACAATACAGGTATGGTAGCAAATGGGACTTCTCCCAGGAAACACTGCCTAGTTGAACCCACCAAGAACTTTTCGGAGAATATGAAGGCTCCCCAACACTGCAGCCTTCTGTATTACCCAGATTGTCAGAAGGGTTGTGTTCCTGGTGAAGTACCCGGGCACTCTCCTGATCTTCACCAAGAGTTCAGGAGGTACCAAACCATGGGCACCGAGAACAATGGGGAGCCTGACGACAGTGTACTTGGGATGGAAGCAAAGACGAGGTCCGCATATTTATCATGCTTTTCCTAAATCTTGCCAATCACATTGCTGTCAAAAGGGACACAAAGTTCAATGATATAAATAATTTCATTGGTTTTATCAAAATGGACAAGATCAGGTTTGTTGGCTGTAATTGATCTCAGGTTGTAAATTGGCCTATTCCAGAGGAGTTTGAAAGCATCATTTTCCAGGACGCCCTGTTCAGGGTCGTACCATGGATGGACCTCGTGGTCAAAGCCACAGCCGTGGTGGAGACGATAATAAAAGTAACGAGCCATGCAATCATGTCTTGTAAGATATGCTGTTTGTGCCAAGGAAGGGCATCCACTGACAAGGTGTTGGACAGTCTCTGTAAATTCATTTCAAAGACGACATTTCATGTTCACATTTTGATTAAGAATAACATTTTGACAATTGCAAGTGGAAGTCAAACCTCGACCTCCAGAATTGATTGTCATATATAAACGATTAAGAGAGGAACGAGGGTGGTGTGCTCTGTTATCTGACATGATCCTTCTGGTCAGCCGGTCAAGACTTTGGATGTCTTGTTTTGTCCAATCAACTACTCCAAAGGAATAGGAGAGGACTGGCACAGCAAAACTATTGGTGGCTTTGACCTTGTTTTGAGCATTTAGCTCTGAGCTCCAGATTTTCTTTAAAAAATATTTATACTCGGCCCGAATTTTATCTTGAATCTGGGCATTCCAAGATAGGTGTTGTCCTGATCTTCCACAAGATGCTCAATAACTCCTCCCCCTTGTAACTTGACCGATCCATCATTAGTTACCTTGTCACATTTCAAATGAAGAGTATTACATTTGTCGAGTCCAAAAGTCATGCCAATGTCATCAGAGAATGACTCGACAAGGAGAACCTGTTCTTTCAAACTAGTATCTCCTTTGGCAAGGAGCTCGATATCATCCATATAGAGGAGATGAGTAAGAGGTGTTGGGGATCTGTGCTGAGGAGGTACAGGATGGTAACCCTCCTCTCTATTGAGCAGAAAACTCAACGGATTTGAAGACGGACAAAAAAGCAAAGGACTGAAGGAGTCAATTTGGGGCCAATTGGCTCTACGCCGAAAGAGTTTGTTTCGGGAAGAGGAAAGAGATTCACGCGGACGTCCATCAGATGTTTTGGATCTGCTGCCACTTGAGGATCCTGCTCATGCAAAGGTTCCTGACGGGCACCAGTTGTTGGTTGAACTGGCTCACGGGGCATGAGATTTCTAAGCCGCTTGAGTTGATTTTGTTCCGTAAGGTAAGCATACATGGGCATGGCATTGTTGGAATGCAGCTTTAACGACCTACCATTAATACGTGGATTATCAGGCCATCGAGTCGCCATCGCACACTCAAGTAGTGTGGATTTGAGATGTTTTGACCAAGATATTCTTCTGTGCCTTCCCTGGGGCAAGTCCCATCTCCTTTGTGGTTGGTTTCATTACTGGAGGAAGGCTGACTGGGCTGCGGAGTTGATAGATGTTTTTCTCTTTGATTGTCTGTAACCCAGTATGAAAACCAGCTTCGGGGGGTCAGCCCTAACTGGGTGATGTATGTTCAGTTCAGGGAATAAAATTCCCCTATCTCGGCCCACCACAAAGAGGCATACATCATCAGGCCCTCATTTTTATTTGTTTTATTAAATTTACAATGCGTTGTCGTGATGATTGCTGCTGTCACAGGAGCTAGATACATGCCATATTTGTGATACAAAACACAACTGAGGTAGCTCAAGGCATTATCAATAAATGGGTCCTTCTCTTAGTCCTCCCACAAATAGAGTCCACGTTCCGTTGGGATTGGTAAAAAGTGCTACACTATGCCTATGTAAATCTGGGTAATACCAGAACCTATAACTTTTGTCATCTCGGCCCCGAGTTGTGTCTCATACATAGCATATAATTTATTTACTTCCTCATCCGTCATTTTCTGAATTTTATCAGCAGTGATGTTTTCTCCTAAATACTGTTTTCCTTTACCACCCACGACTAGCGTTATCAGTCTGTCACACTGTGACTAACATCTGCTCTAGTAATTCATCGTACTCCATTTTATAATACAGTACTCTAGTTTATATTTTTAACAAATAATAACCAACACACACTAAACACATACAGATAAAGATTAGATTACACACGACTAGAACTTCAAAAACAGACATTTCACTAAAAATACTAAACTATTACTAAAAATTACTAAAACATTACTAAACATTACTAAATTTTACTAAAACATTACTAAAGTTTACTAAAATCAAAGGCCGGCGCTAGGTCAACACTTGGTAATCCACTGGCTGGTCGGTTTTCAACACAAGCTTGGCATGTTTAGTTTCAGTAAGCTGTTTCTTCACCTGTTCTAGGTCTAGTTTACTCATCATGTCATTCTCTCTCAAACACTCCTCAAATGAATCCCTGTCCTTGCAGTGAAACAATGCAACCCAACGCGTCTGCTCCCTCAAATCTTTCAAAACCGAGTTGAATCTTTGTGTCAGCACCCATATGCTGTGATTTGCTTGTCGGCCAGAGAAGGCTAAATATGATAGCATGTCTCTCTTTTTTGTTATCTTTCTGTCAATGCTACAGTCATCCAGGATGAACAACGTCGGTTTTCCTTTAAACTGGTTGTGAAACAATGTTAAATACTCTTGTAGGCGTGTACCCGGGTCGACTCTGTGTACGTCCGGGTCCTTCATCACCCAAGCTCATTCCTTGTAAGTCTTCGGCACAAGATAACGATTTTATCAAATACTTCTTAATAATACCCCTCCAACAAATCCAGTATGAAAACGATCTTACCACAACCCGTCTGTCCACATATAATAGCACAGTGTAGATCTTGGGGTAGAGTGGGGCAGGCCTACCACACGTCAATAGATGGCTTGCACGAGTCTCCCATTTTCTATATTAATTTGCGCATTGTTAAAATTACATATAAATATAATTTTAATTTACCAGATGTTTGAGCCTTCTACGTTATTTGAATGGTTATACCCTCACTTCTGTTGTTGATATGACGCCCACTACCGTGTAGAGTGTTATTATCTGTTAATCTCATATCCAACCACAACGAGTACTTTGTGTTTAAGTAATCACCAATATTCACAGAGTATAGATCCGGCTGACGCCGTTGGTTCCAAATGCAT
Organism: Haliotis asinina; assembly: GCF_037392515.1. NCBI lineage: Eukaryota > Metazoa > Mollusca > Gastropoda > Lepetellida > Haliotidae > Haliotis > Haliotis asinina. The sequence continues at coordinate 104,820,640 of NC_090280.1, read as the reverse complement.
TCCCGTGCTTCAAATACTCAATAACACCCGGAAATTAGCCAATACATGATGTTTATCTCCTAATTGACTTTCGTTTGATCCCCGGTAGCTTCATTATTTCTTCCCACTGCTGGTGCGCTCTCATTCAATGACTAAATAACTGATTGGGCACTCCTCTGTGGTCACTAGTACTTCCACTTTAGTGATTTCTGGGTTGAAAACTTTTTCACTGTCTCTTATGAAATCGTATTCCTCCACGGGTATGATTAAAATACCTTTGATCGATCGCGCCGGCATGTTCATTTTGCTATTCCATATGGCGTCTCTCTTATCATGTACTATCATTCTGTGTCAGAGTATCCTATCGCATAGGATGGTCATTTTTCCAGAGTACTGATTTCGAATCTGCCGGGCAAGATCTGGACCAGTCACCATGTTGAACTCTAATGAGGTGTTGTCGATCTCGTAACTACCCTCATCACCACTCAGCGTACGAACAACTTTGCTGTAATCGTTGAACATGAGTTCATATTCCAGGCTGTCAGTCCAATACGGCTTGGTAAAAGTTGCCCTTTTAGCAACTCAAAGTCTAGTACGATACAAAAACCTATTCCAATACGCTTTGGTGATTGCTTTTTCACTATTTGGTATTTTGGATGTCTCATCTGGTGTGAATGCATACCCGATATGTAACCTATTCAATTTTCTGCTGCCGACTCCCTGGTACGTGCAGTAGTATAGGGAATGGGGGTTTTGGACCACTTTCAAGAAATGTCTCTACAACGCCTTATTTACTGAATAAGACGTTGGTGGGCCCCTTAGCTCTTGCTACTATTACCCCTACTACAAAATTACTGTGCCTTGGTAGGAGGTAACACTGTGCCGTACGGCAGTCTTAGGTGTAAATCTTAGGTCTTAGTCTAGGGGCGGCAGGTGTTGGATTGTTGGCTACCATCGTGGCTGCACCTATAGTGCTAGGTATTGAAATAACGGCAGGGGTGGCAGGGGTGTTAGGGTTGGCGCTTAAGTTAGTATCACGCAGACTTAATCGTAAGGCATTGAAACACGACGAGATCAGGGTTCTGGCTGAAGCAAAGCTGAACACAGTGAGTGAGCGAATTTCCACGGCACTCTCTGACAGTAAGATCTCAGAAGAGGAGTTTCGTTCAATCCTATCTGAACTCAAAAAATATAACGGAATGAAACAAGATATTCGGTCCAAGTCTCGTAAGTCTGCTATCAGCGAGGACGAGAAAAAAAAGTACATAGAACAGGGAATACAAAAAAACCAGCAAGCCTTTATTATGAACACCAAAGAGATCATTAGGCGGTTCACGTTAAACTGTTTCATCGATATAAACATGAAATAGGGGAACACGAGGGCGATAGCCGTAAGCGGGCCACCGATCCTATATGGTCAGTCAAAACTTACAACATAGATAAAGTGGATATGAAAGCCGACGAACCTAACTTATACTACTTGAGGGATGGGCCGGGTAGGGGGTTTGTAAGAGAAGAATTATTGATCGTACCGTACGGCACAGTGTTACCTCCTACCAAGGCACAGTAATTTTGTAGTAGGGGTAATAGTAGCAAGAGCTAAGGGGCCCACCAACGTCTTATTCAGTAAATAAGGCGTTGTAGAGACATTTCTTGAAAGTGAGCCAGAACTATCATTCCCTATACTACTCGTGCTAATGGTGCATTCTCCCTCACTTTTCCATAGTTCTGTGTAACAGTAATACACATCACTGTGGTCCGTACTAAGCACCTCGTTACCATTAATTTTTATGGTGGTCTTCTTGACTATAGCATGACCCACATTATTCACGAGTTCATGTTTGTCATTGTCCGACGTCAACTTGATGTTAAACGACAGTCGTGCCGTCCCTGGTTCTATGACACCGTTCTCACCCAAGTTTGGAAATCTAACCAACTGTACTTGATTCTGGTCTATCTTGCTGGGGTTGTTCGTAATAGTAACCGACTGGCACACGGCTTTGACACCAAGTGGTTCTCTTAATCTTCAAATAGGATTTAGTTTTCTACAATATGACAGTATACATATTAATATTTAATATAATATAATTTCAAAATATGGATGATGTCCAAATGGATGATTTTGGAGCTACTGCTACTGCTCCTCCTGATGTTGATTACGTTGAAGTGTCGCGACTATTCAAAGTTTACCATAGATGATAAGGGCATTCTACGCCTGAAGGATAACCTGAAGGTTGTAGTCAGTCGTCATGGTGCTGCTTTTATTTGTGAAAAACTAAACATGCAGGATTATGGTGGTGCAAAACCAACAGTGGGGCCTCCTGCGGACAGCCAAGCCCCACACCCCTTACCCCCAAAGTCTTTCAAGATCTGCAAGGTACCAGATCTGAACTTGTGGATGTGGGGGATACCACCACTGACATTACACATCGTTCTACAGAAGCGTCAGACAGCATCGTAAAAACTGTAGAGTAAGTATTGGGATAAACCATTGCCTGGGTTTAAATTTCCAATGAGAGAACTGTACGGTCTAGACGAAGTCATGAAACGCGTACGCGGAGACACGTGAACAACATGGGGAAACTGAACAAACTTGTGAAGAAATCAAACTCCAGGAAATGGAAGACGATGATATGAAGCGTCTTATCACGGAACAACTACGCAATTTAGAAGACGAGAGACGTGTGCTATTAGAATCCGCTTCCTCGAATCGTGAACAGCTTCGAACCCAGATCCGCCGCATTCGGGAAACAATTGATAGATTACTGAATGAGGATACAACAGGATTTGAATATTGTTCCGTGAGCAAGGCATCACCATTGCCAGCGTTCTGACAGCATTGGGCTTCATTATATGGACTAGTGTATTAACAGTGGGGGGCTCCCTTGGTGGTTCCCCCACACCCCCAAGTGGTGGTGACGTTAGAGACTGGATAAAAAAAACCCTCTGAAATTGCTGGGGGAGGCCCTGGCTAAACTCGCTGGTAAGGCTGCAGAAGCCCAACCTGGTATCCTAGGAAGTGTTGTCTCGGGGTTGCTCAGTACGCTGGGTAAAACTGCCACCTGGCTTGGTCAAAATCTGTGGGCATTCATCGTCACCATGTCTGAGCTGTTGTACGTTGCAGCTAGAAGGGTTTTAACCACATAAGACACAAACCGACCCCGACACCTCCGACCACCAGCGCTGTTTTACGATCGATATGTTGCTGATTGGCTGAATGCATAGTGGGGGATACCCCCACACGTTAGTTTAACCCTTGGCTCTGGTGGTGATGCCACTATACCCGTTTCACCAGTTGTGGATGGTGGTACGTGGGATACGTTTACATAAGCATTAACACCCAACTTTTGGTCGACCCTGCCGATGATTATTTCATTGTTGTAGCCCGTTATTTTATTAATTCTCAGACGCATGTCGCTTGGAGCCATGTACAATCCCACACCAAACACGTAGTCAACTTTTGACCTGGCATATTGCAATGTGTCCTGATATCATTTTATAGCACTAGGTAGATCTACTGGTGATGCTATCACATCCTCAGTATTAGCCACGAACTGTTTCTGCGCGTCATAAGCGGTTCCATGACCTATGATACTGGAGCATGTCTGCAATTATGCACACAGAATAGCCCACATGTACGTTCTAATCGTATTGTTCAAATGGATAATACCGGCGCGAGTGAATCCTTTCAATGTATCCAGCATAAATTTTTCCCAATCATAACCTGGGCCTTGTTTAAACCTGTAAACGCGGTAATCATTGTTGTTGTCATAACAAGGCCGTGATTCGGCCCAGGTGAATACCAGTCCATCTTCGGGTCGAGACCGAATTCATTACGAATTCGTTCGTATGCACGTACGGATTCTGTATTGCATCGCACGCCTTATCCTGATTTATTGGTGTGCTTACTTCTTTAAGAATACGTATGATATGGTAGTACACGTGAAATGTAAACACAGATTTACTCAGTTCATCACGTCTAGTGTTTGTCAACGTCAAGCCAGATCCAGTCGTCACGCACCATACAGCGAAACTGAATTGATTCTACTAGAATTGCATCGGGTTGTTAAACCATGCATGTACCATTTTCACAATTATAACCGAGAACCCATAATGTTCAAACACATCCATGAATCGATCTCTGAAATACAAACCATCTGAGGCAACCAAGATTTCCATATGTGTGATGTCAGAGGCATTTATGTTGTCGTTTTGGGGGTAACATACTTCGGGTTTGTATATATTATTATTATATATAATATATATTATGATATGTACATTACTCTTCCAGATGCAATGAATGGTGAGACCATTGAACTTGTTCATGCCAGTGATAATACGTTTGGCCAACTCGAAATAGCACTATGTGATATAACCTACTACCCACGATAAACAAACATCGACAAATAAAAATAATAAGATGTTTATTGATGGAGTCCTAAACAAAATAACTGATGGTTACTACAGCGTGTGTTCTCTCAACGATAAAATTTTCAAACCTTTAGGAGCTGAACTTACAATAAATGACTCAAACGGAACAGTGGTGTTCGATAACATGAGTGGGAGAAAATCACTGAAACTCAGTCGTCCGTTGGCGAAGATGCTAGCGCTGCCAACGGGTGAAATACACAGTGGTGTTATAATTCATGGTTTGAAAGAACCAGAGCTAAATCCATACCACGAGTTATGTGTTGATCTTGAACAGCTTAGCACAACCGATAATGTACAAAATGAACGTCCTTCCACGTTGTTGAGGGCTGTCCCGGTTAAACAGAAAAAACAATGAGGGTCGCACCGAGTCATTTTCATCGCGTCAGTATAAAAAATTAACAAATAGTAATATTTCTGAATTAAAGATATCAAATTTAGATACAAAAAATAATGTAAATAACTGTAAATATAGGATATCTAAGCGTAACACTCCATATACAATTATGACTAGTAATCAAGGGCCAGGAATGCGAATAAAAAGATGCTTTAATACAAGTTTATCACACCTAGGTGATACTAGGGGGTTTGATGACACAGGAATAGATGGCAAAATATACGCTTTTAAGCTTATAAACAACATTTACATATGCATTGAAGTCCCCGTCATCAGTGAATCTGGTAATACTTTTAACCTAGATACATTAAGATCTGCCAGCAACACACGATACGATATAGTTCTCAACGACGCGGATGAATGGAGAATATACCCATCGTTCGGTGGTACATCGCTCGATTTAGAAGACTTCGACAGAACAACAAACGTTGATCAAAACAAACCGTACTATCTAATGCTCACTGACAACAACAGTCTACCTAGGTGAACCATCACAGAGCAATACTGAGATCATGAAAGGAATCAAACTCCGGTGGGTTAAAAAACACAAGGGCCGCATTTTGCTCTATTTACGGGTTGGGGGTGATTCACACACCAGTCTGCAAGGTGTCACAGTGATAGTGGAAGACACTATATCTCTGACCAAGATTTTTCTATCTGTTCACATAAATTTTATTAGTTTGAAGTTCACGCATTATCAGAAAAAACAATTGGAAACAATTTTCTAACAGTTTCATAAACAATGGTAAGTCATCACGCCAATGTAACAATTGGTGATCTAGGAGACACCTGGTGAGGACGGTACCCCGTACCTCTTATACTTTAAAGATAACCTGTACAAACGAATGCCACTAGCAGATTTTACAGAACTTGAATGGTTAATCAAAATAACACTAACCAACCCGTATATAGTTTTTAACCAAAATAATTTCGTTTCCAAAATTACTAACAAGGGTGCTCTTCTCCTGTCCTTTAATCCCTTTAAAGATAATTCTATACAAGTGTTACGAATACCATGTCACACTGGCAACATGCTGGCACCAGTCGACTCGAATGCCAGTTTAGTCATTCACAGTATATGTGATTACCAACGTGATATTTTTTCGGATTCGTATGGTATGAAACCACACACAACACTAATTATAGACGTATATCTCGCCAACCCTAGAATACTTTTAGATGGACTAAGAATAATTTGGTTTAAAAGACATGAGAATAAACATTGTCTAATCACAATAAGACAAGACTATAAGCCATCAATAAGCCTCGATGGGGTTCGTATTGTAACTGAAAACACACCTATTAATATCTCACTCATTTACCTGTGCGATAATGTAAACCTTATAGGCTTTAAATATATCAATCAAAAATTAAATTGCAGATAATTAAAAAATAATTTATAAACTATATTATAGACAAAGAGAATGGGGCTCTACGCGGCCGTAAATGAAGAAGAAAATATAAATTGAAGTGTGGATGGATTTCGACTTAAGCAGATATGTGAAATAAGACAATCGATTAGAACAAGAGCGTGATATTTGGGCATCACTACATAAAAAATACAATACAGCCTTAAACTATATAGATGGCGCTGACACCACCCTCATGGCAACTAGCATGGGGTTAGGAGCAGCAGGAGTTGGATTGTTGACAACCATCGTAGCTCCACCAGTGGTGTTAGGACTTGAATTAGCAGCTATAGTGACAGGAACAGCTGGGTTGGTGTTTAAATTTGTATCCCGCAAATTGAATCGTAAAGCAAAGAAACATGATGAAATTAAAATACTTGCTGATGCAAAGTTAAACACGATAGAAGATCATGTTTCCACTGCACTCAAACACAATAAAATCTCAGAAGAGGAGTTTCGTTTGATCCTAGGTGATCTGGAAAAATACAACCAAATGAAGGAGGAAATTAGATCAAAGGTTCATAAAAAATCTTCTTCTATAAGTGAGGACGAGGAAAAAAATATATACAAGGGATACAACAAGCCCAACAGGCATTTATTACAAAAACCAAAGGCATAATAGAAGATACACATTAAACTGTTTTGCTGATACACATTTAAACTGTAATTATTTTATGGGTATACCATGACGACCCACGTAAATGATTTTATTACCGCTTGTGGGACAGCGATCAAGAATTCCTGGATTTAATTACGTTCGATTGGGATAAAAATGCATTAACAACAATGGAAGCGAGTTAATAAGAGACTGCTGAAGCTCAGATTCACAGATGAAGTTCAAGCGAATAGAATCATGACTAAAGCGAACCGTCAGTTTCAGTCATGAAATATGCACAAGATAACTGAAAATCCCCATTATTTAAAACTGTGTCATTTCTCGCGCGAGATCGAGATTTATAATCTGCCTCTGTTTACACAAATTCAAGCTACTCTGAAAAGTGGAGCTGTGTTAAAAAATCCAATCCCCAGGGTGAAAATACAAGAGCTGCCCGATTCTTCTCAATTTACTGATTATGTGAGATTTTATGATACGAGTAAACGGTCATCGTAAAGAATAGAATAGTTGTATATCACCCATTAATGGAAAATAATAAAGAGCCAGGTCACAATAACATTCATAGACTTCTGAGCAAAGGAACGAAATATTCAGGTGTAGTCAATGTGAGTTCTTTGTATATGGGGATGACGTTTAATCCACTCGAAGTGAAGTTACAAACCGCTATTGTAAAAGTGAGGGGAAAGAAACTCTCGACGAATTACTCATAGATGTGGTGGAAACAGCAAGGAAATAATATGCGTTGTGTCTCAAAGTACATTGAGGAAGTGATATACTGCCTTTGCCATAGAGCGATCACGTGATCACAGTGTTAATAACACAGGGTAGGCCCATTAAACCGAGACTATTGCTCTCTGTCCTGAGTAGCTCAATCGGTTAAGGTACGGGCTTATCGTGTATGGTTGTGCAGCTGTACATTGTGAGTTCGTTTCCCGCAGGGCCTCAGGTTGACTTCCTTGCCTAATTTAGTGATGCAAGGGTCCTTGCTAAACAGGCAACTCTTGTATCATTTCGAGGCAAGGTATCATGATCATATCAGTTGGGTCTCTGAAAAGGGCCTTTCTGAGCGGGGCGCTCTCATGGTGAGAGAAGGCACCGACGCAGCCGTCCTTGGGAGAAATGCGCGAACCTATCTTTCTAAGATCCCTTGGAGGACTGTGGCTACAAACAGGCTCTCGTTTACTCTTCTTCTTCTTTTAATCTTTCTGTGGGTTTTTCTCCCACACCCCTGACTGTAGAGATTGAAACACATAGAGTAGTAGAGGGAATGATGAGGTTTGGACCACCAGCGTATAAGCCATCAAAGTTAAAAAGGATTTTTTAGACCCCAAAGTCATTTTATGTGAAAGCTGACGGGCAGTGCCTGTTCTTTCGGAGTTTGTGAAAAAGGGGTCTAGATTCGCGAATCTATTATTATAAGCGAATATATGGCTTTTATGGGTGTGGTCCAAACCCACCATTCCCTCTACTACTATAGTTCATCGATACAGAGCCCAGGTGCATTAACTGTAACGATATCGATGGTTGCAGTAAGACACACTGACTCGAGGACCGTTCACTCGAGGACCGTGTCTGCCTCCTCAGACACGTCAGCTGGACACCATTCAAACTGGAACGTTTGAGACTGTTCCACCCTTTCCTATCACAGGAAACATCCAAACCAGAGGGAAACTATGGAACCTATGGAAAATGTGAATGAAACAGTCACATACAATCTGTCATGAATCCAGGTGTTCTGAGAAAAGACAGAAGACACATTGGCCGAGATGAGTTGACCCAACATGGCATGTCCCTCACACTCTACAGGACGGATCAACCGGTCGACAGTAAATTGATGATGTGCACTGGAAATGAACCAATGAATAACCAGTCATGAATTAGTGATTGTTTCACTTTACACCCAGATCTAATTAATTTTTGCGAAACGGTGTCAAAGCATGGTGGTCGTTGCAATACAAACCACCTGTTGCCTGTAAATGACAGGCTAACATTAAGTGATAGGACCATCACATAATAAATCATGACAGGGAAGAGTAACAGTAAGTAAACACGACACATCGGAGTGGCACTCTTCTGTGTGTCTAGAAGACATCTGTGTGAGGTGCAGTACTATGTCTTAGATTTAAAAGACGTTTGTAGTGCGGATCTATTCTAGGACTTTAGAGGAGATCTGTTTGTTGTGCGGAACCCTTCGATGAGTTTAGAGGTCACCTGTTTGAAGTGCGGAAATATTCTATGAGTTTAGAATACATCTGTTTCCAGAAAGGAACTCTTCCTTGAGTTTAGAATATATATATTTGTAGAGCGGAGTTCTTCAATGAGTTTAAAATACATAGGTTTGTAGAGAGGAACACTTCGATTAGTTTAGAATACATCTGTTTGTAGTGCAGAACTCTTCAATGAGTTTAGAATACATCTGTTTGTAGTATGGAACTCTTCGATGAGTTTAGAGGTCACCTGTTTGTAGAGAGGAGCTCTTCGATGAGTTTAGAATGCATCTGTTTGTAGTGTGGAAATCTTCGATGAGTTCAGAATGCATTTGTTTGTAGAGAGGAACACTTTGATGAGTTTAGAATGCATCTGTTTGTAGTGCAGAGCTCTTCGATGAGTTTAGAATGCATGTTTGTAGAGAGGAACACTTCGATGAGTTTAGCATGCATCTGTTTGTAAAGAAGAACACTTTCATGAGTTTAGAATGCATCTGTTTGTAGTGCAGAACACTTTGATGACTTTACAATGCATCTGTTTGTAGTGCAGAACACTTCAATGAGTTTAGAATGCATCTGTTTGTAGTGTGGAACTCTTCGATGAGTTTAGAATACATCTGTTTGTAGAGATTAACTCTTCGATGAGTTTAGAATGCATCTGTTTGTAGTGTGGAACTCTTCGATGAGTTTAGAATGCATCTGTTTGTAGACAGGAACACTTCGATGGGTTTAGAATACATCTGTTTGTAGAGAGGAGCTCTTCGATGAGTTTAGAATGCATCTGTTTGTAGTGCAGAACTCTTCAATGAGTTTAGAATGGATCTGTTTGTAGAGAGGAACACTTCGATGAGTTTAGAGGTCACCTGTTTGTAGAGAGGAGCTCTTCGATGAGTTTAGAATGAATCTGTTTGTAGAGAGGAGCTCTTCGATGAGTTTAGAATACATCTGTTTGTAGTGCAGAACTCTTCAATGAGTTTAGAATGCATCTGTTTGTAGAGAGGAACTCTTCGATGAGTTTAGAATGCATCTGTTTGTAAAGTCGAACTCTTTGATGAGTTTAAAATGCATCTGTTTGTAGTGTGGAACTCTTCGATGAATTTAGAATGCATCTGTTTGTAGAGAGGAACACTTCGATGAGTTTAGAATGCATCTGTCTGTAGTGTGGAACTCTTCGATGAATTTAGAATGCATCAGTTTCTAGAGAGGAACTCTTCAGTGAGTTTAGAATGTATCTGTTTGTAGAGAGGAACTCTTCGACGAGTTTAGAATGCATCTGTTTGTAGAGAAGAACACTTCGATGAGTTTAGCATGCATCTGTTTGTAGTGTGGAACACTTTGATGAGTTGAGAATGCATCTGTTTGTAGAGAGGAACACTTCCTTGAGTTTAGAATATATATATTTGTAGAGCGGAGCTCTTCTATGGGTTTAAAAGACATAGGTTTGTAGAGAGGAACACTTCGATGAGTTTAGAATACATCTGTTTGTAGAGAGGAACACTTCCTTGAGTTTAGAATACATCTGTTTGTAGTGCAGAGCTCTTCGATGAATTTAGAATGCATTTGTTTGTAGAGAGGAACTCTTCGGTGAGTTTAGAATGCATCTGTTTGTATAGAGGAACTCTTCGACGAGTTTAGAATGCATCTGTTTGTAGAGAGGAACACTTCGATGAGTTTAGAATGCATCTGTGTGTAGTGCGGAACTCTTCGATGAGTTTAGAATGCATCTGTTTGTAGTGTGGAACACTTTGATGAGTTTAGAATGCATCTGTTTGTAAAGAAGAACACTTCCTTGATTTTAGAATATATATATTTGTAGAGCGGAGCTCTTCTATGGGTTTAAAATACATAGGTTTGTAGAGAGGAACACTTCGATGAGTTTAGCATACATCTGTTTGTAGAGAGGAACACTTCGATGAGTTTAGAATGCATCTGTTTGTAGAGATTAACACTTCGATAAGTTTAGAACACATCTGTTTGTAGAGAGGAACTCTTCGATGAGTTTAGAATACATCTGTTTGTAGTGCGGAACTCTTTGATGAGTTCAAAATGCATCTGTTTGTAGTGTGGAACACTTTGATGAGTTTAGAATGCATCTGTTTGTAAAGAAGAACACTTCCTTGAGTTTAGAATATATATATTTGTAGAGCGGAGCTCTTCTATGGGTTTAAAATACATAGGTTTGTAGAGAGGAACACTTCGATGAGTTTAGAATACATCTGTTTGTAGAGAGGAACACTTCGATGAGTTTAGAATACATCTGTTTGTAGAGATTAACTCTTCGGTGAGTTTAGAATGCATCTGTTTGTATAGAGGAACTCTTCGACGAGTTTAGAATGCATCTGTTTGTAGAGAGGAACACTTCGATGAGTTTAGAATGCATCTGTTTGTAGAGATTAACACTTCGATAAGTTTAGAACACATCTGTTTGTAGAGAGGAACTCTTCGATGAGTTTAGAATACATCTGTTTGTAGTGCGGAACTCTTCGATGACTTTAGAATGCATCTGTTTGTAGAGAGGAAGTCTTCGATGAGTTTAGAATGCATCTGTTTGTAGAGAGGAACTCTTCGATGAGTTTAGAATACATCTGTTTGTAGAGAGGAACTCTTCGATGAGTTTAGAATGCATCTGTTTGTAGCGGCAGTTTCCGTTACTATTGCAGATTCCATAGTCTGAACGTCATCATGGGCCGCACGCGCCATCAGTTTTATACTGAATCAAGAGTGTACCCTTGATGTTCGACATCGGCTATTTGTACATTTGTCATAAGCTACAATAAAGTACAATGCGCTGTCCGATCGCAGGACAGACGGTACTAATTGTGTAATGCATCGGCATTCGCTATGAGTTCGATCAGCGTGCGTTGATAGTATGGACCCCCATTGCACGAACACGTACCTTACTCATACCGCGCTCGACCAGGGGCTTTGTAAGTCGTATTTCACGTGTATTCCCGATTGAAGGCTTGTCCGACCCTATTAACAATAATCTCTTTCAAGCCCGTTTTTTTCATAATGGTAGCTCCACCGATACACGCGGGTCTGATGCAGATCAGTCGTATTGAGCCGTACTGTGTGCATGCCAGTGAACACAAACGATTGAGATGCAAATGAGTTGCGTATTGTGCACACTTTGAAAGAATAGTCAATGCGCAACGGATACACAGACATTTGACAGGTCCCTTAGTCCATGTCAGCCCATAGTGTATGTACCTTTACCATCTACCAACAGTAGGCAATTATGCAGATCTGTTTCTGTGCTTGATTTATTATCAATGGCTTTCAACACCATTTGCCGTCTGTTAAGCTAAATGTTACATCCTGCTAACTGTGACTGGATTCCTACATTGAAGTATCTTAGAAATTCCATTTGTGCTATCTAGAATTAATCAATATTCTTAAAAATCTTCCGAATCTCGCAGACTAATAATATGGGGCTCGTAAATGACTCAAACGTATTAAAGTGCACTTAAGCTGGATTAAGCTTGAACACTCATTCAGTGCACTCACTGCCCAAGTGCGGACTCAAGGGGTGAGGGGTGTGGGTTGGTGTGGGGGGTTTTCAGTACCTGGTGACACCACCCCTTGCGGTCGTCATGGGTCAACACCCCTTTGGCAGAGACTACACAAGTCGCGGATTGTTCGTTCAGAACATTCTTCGCCATTCGTCCTGCAACACATGGGCAAGTTCTGCAAGTGTCTTAGGACGATGGTGACGTTTATGGACGCGTCGGTCAAGTCCGTCCCATAGATACTCGATCGGGTTCAGATCGGGCGATTGGGAAGTTCAGGGAAGGACTTAGACGTTTGCACCGGCGAGACAGGCACCTGTTGCACGGGCTGTATGGAGGCAAGTATTGTCGTGTTCAGATAGCTTCGCCCTTGCGGTTAGAATTGTTATTTCATGTAAGATTGTCTTGAACCAACAACCGTGTAGGCCTCCCGTACCATGATGCATTCCGCGCTAAATATGTCTACCTGTCGAACCCAAAACGTTCGAGTCGGCCTTCATGACACATGTCCCACCACGTCGTTGCAGGGGGAAATATTTTACCTTGAAAAAAACTTTTCGCTGATGCTGAATTGGCAAAACATTATACATGTAATAGAATGGTGAAAAATGCAAGCATTTCTACAAGTAATACCAACCCCATTTCTGATGCTCCAAAAATATTGATGGTAGTTTACACGCCCTTTGACCCGAGACTGAGGCTGCTTACAAAGTCTAGATCAGTTTCACCAGCTCGTGCCATACGGAGAAAGCATGTTCATTAAAGAAAGTAAAAGGGGGATATACTGCAACATTACATGTGATCAACTGACGGTGACTCTGAGATTATCGACGACATTTAACATCCATGTCGGTGTTTGCATGCCAGAGAGCTTACGTTAAAGGCATAATTATAATGTTGACTATGTTCAACCAAAACAAAAATAGAACAATTTATAAGAACCATGTTGAAAAGAAGTCTAAACATATTTCTCTAAGAACTTTCCTAGTCCAAATGCACAAACCAAGCGTCAGTAAAGCCTTAAAAGTTTCTGTCGGTGTTTGTAAATTATATATAGTTTTAGGTGAAGTGTCCTTTTACACATTCCTTGAAACATTCGACAAGAGGATAAGCCCAATACTTCTACATGGCTCTGGAAGATGAGGGCTACAACAATATGACAGTACAGAAAGAGTTCATTTCTGTGCGTGCAAAAACCTTTCTTGATATAAAACCGAACACTTGTAATATGATGGTTTACGGAGAACTAGCTAGATTTCCATTGGTTATAAATTACTCCATTAAAACCATAAAAGAGTGGGAAACATTACTACATATACCCCGCCATCGGTTTCCGAAAAACTGGGAGGACATGATGAAAGTATATGACGAAAATGGGAAGCGAAACTGGGTGACTGATACTAGAGAGTTCTGCAGCAGGCTGTGGTTTTGTGAGACCACGACGTTCACTCACATGCACATTTTATCACATCATTTACAGTCACAGAAATATATAATTTTCCAGTCATGGTTGGAATCATTATTTCTATCAACAAAATGTTCATATCATAACCAATGGAATTATTATTCACACTTTGAAGACTTTTTGTCAGACATTGGCATAAGAAAGTTTCGTATATCTCTCTCCCGTTTTCGTTGCTCTTGACACTTTCAGGTATGTAGGTGTACGAAAGGAAAACAGAGACATTTATGTAACATTAAAACTGTAGGGGACGATTAATTTTAGCGCCTTGAGCGAGCATCGAATGCACGGATACACGGATTTTATTATTAATTAGATTTCCTTAGACTTTTCCTGTTTACACGACTCTAGGAACAAAATATAAAGACACACTATTGTAAGCACCAAAGCATCCCCTTGGTAACAGATACTAACACATTATTTTTGCAGATCCTGGCAATGTACATCTATTTCGCTATGATTTCAAGAAAAAAATTACTATAGAAAAGGATTTGTTAATGTCTTCTATCTAGCCATGTTAAGTTTAAATGTACTACAGGCCTGTGGCCTTTTGAATGAATGAATAAAGTTTGACTGATTGAATAAAACTCTTCTCTTCTTTACTATTATACCCTTGAATGCCAAAGTCTCGTATCCCATGGTGATGATCATAAACAATGTATGAAGAATAATTCTAAAGTTCAAATGTCATGAAGAATCATAGGGGAGGCTGTGCAATATTTGTAAATCGGATTTGTTCTTCAAAGGGCATAAACTACCTAAAACCGTGACGAAAATAAACGTACCACAGTGGATAATGTTTACAACGCTTGAAAACTCAATGTAAACGATCAGATGAAATTAAAAGGCCCTTTTGTCGTCTGTGGCGGTTTATGGTCACAATGTGTGGTGGAGACATAATGAAATATAATATAATAACATAATGGGGCAGTTGTTGAACACCTTTAAGATGATTCATATGAACCCCTTGTGGTTATAAATGATGGTAAAACTGACGAGAATGGGTTGAGGGGGTGAGGTGTGTGGGGGAGGGGAGGGGGTGTTTTCTGCCTTGACCCTTTCAGTTATATCCCACCCATAGCTCCTAAATGTAACTGGAGTGTATTCCAACACGGTGCTGTAGGGAGTCATCACTTCCCAGCATTTACACAATTTCAGGTCATGCAGATATATATTTGTTCAACTATTTCAGATAACAATATCCACCAAAAAGTGGAATGATGAATGTGAAAAGGCAAATATTGCAAACAAACAAGCTTGCACTAGGGTTTGTCATTCTCTTTTACGTTACTTGGATATGTTAAGGACTGATTCAAACCCGGGTCTTCGGCGTGACGAGCTAACGCTTTAACCACAGGGCTACCCCAGAGTCCCTGATATGGTATCCTTAAGGCACTCATTACATTGTCCATTAGGTCCGAAACTGTAACTGTGGATCCTATAGCCGTTATAACTGGTTAGGTGGATGATGACGCCACTTTTTACCTGATATGTCTGGTGCCATAATGTAACTTGGACTTTAATACACTTCTCCAATGTTGAACCCATAGATACTATAAAAAAGTTTTTGTTGTCAGATTAAGATAAAATTCAGCAGAAAGGGTTCAGGTGATCCTGGCAAATCAGAGTGGTAAAGCTCATCATCAGTTCACTGCCTCTCTACACACAGCCCGGACAGTGAATGGGACTTCTCCCAGGAAACACTGCCGAGTCGAACCCAGCAAGAACTTTCTGGAGAATATGGAGGCTCCCCAACACTGCAGCCTTCTGCATTACCCAGATTGTCAGAAGGGCTGTGTTCCCGGTGGAGAACACGGGCACTCTCCTGATCTACACAAAGAGATCATGAGGTACCAAACCAAGGGCACTGAAAACAATGGGGAGTCTGACGACAGTGTGATGTAAGCGAGACATTTCAAAGGCGAGATCTGCATATTTACAATGCTTTTCCCGAATCTCGCCAATGACCTTACTGTTAAAAGAGACAGAAAATGAAATGATATGAATAAATTCATTGGCTTTATAAAAAACGACAAGATCAGGTTTGTCAGGCTATAGTCAGAGGAGCGACTATGTACTCACCATCACGTACGTCTTGCTCGATATTTACCATATCTTCTGGGAAAAAGGAAATGTGAACATGCTCCGATGGATTCTGTCGTTTCCTTCTGAAAGGACTACTATCCACGTTCTCATTGCTCAAACCGTCTCCGGCTTGACTGAATGACTGGGACTTGTGTCTTAAAAGCAGTGGTATCCTTCCAGCGCTGTTCAGTATAATGACAAATGACCCTTTGACCTTTAACGGCAGCGCAGTTAGCAGATGATGGTTCATTTTTGAAATTTTTAGTTTGTTATTGAATTGATTCAGAAATGCTTAGACATCATCAAATGTGTGCGGAGATCTAGATGTGGATCAAGGGTTTCGCAGTCTCTCCAATTTGCTCCAGATATACGGTAGAACTAAATCTTAGTGTTCACAAAATAGAAACTGTGTCTATATTGCTCGGTGTTATTCTGACCAGAGACTACCATTGGCCCCTTATATAGGTCACGTTAGGACCAAATGTAATAGGGCTGTACATCTGCCGAAAACAAAACGCCGTGGAGCGCTAACCGTCTTCCGTATTTATATGCCTTATATATACATTAATGCTATTCAGGCATGACGTTGGCAGCCAGGTGCCTCCAAATCTTTCTAAACTTTCACAGTCGGTCAAATGCTTTGCGAATATCGACTTGCCTTTGTAACTACCCTAGATTCCACTTAGCGCTTGTTAAAAATGCATCTTGATCTTCATCGAGAACTTATGACTCTCGAATATTATCTTAAATTAAAACCTAAAACCAGCAATAATTCCGTTAATGATATTATGGAATACTTTGAAAATATAAAGGTCTTTTGGCGGCTAACAAATCACTTGACTCAAACAAGAACAAAGTGAGTGACGCAAGTGAGATGATTAACAGATATGGGAAAAGGCGGAAACTGTTCAAATGCTTTCAAAGTTAATGCAATTCTATGTATGTATCATTTCTCTATCGTCGACACCGCCTAAAATTGCCAGCTGAACGGAACCACAAACTATGTGACTCCAACTGACACCGGTTTATCCACGTGTGACCCCCAACTGATACCGGTTTATCCGTGTGTGACCCCAACTGATACCGGTTTATCCGTGTGTGACCCCAAATGATACCGGTTTAATCGTGTGTGACCCATAATGCCACCGGTTTATCATGACGTGACACCTGTCCATTGTATCATAAAACATGACTTGAAGACGTAGTAATGACACTGACGTTGACGTTCAAGTTGACGCTTGAACGTTGGCGTTGGCGTTGACACTGACACTAAAGCTACCAGAATTGAATCAGGATATTTGAATCAATCTGAAGAAGTGGCACTTATCCTCTGAAGCCCAAAACACTGGCAAGTACATTGGAATGTTTTGTCAGTCACCTTCAGCATAATTCTCAATAAAAACATGCACTGACGTATATGTCGTATATCTGTCTCGTTCATGAGGCTTATTCTTTACATAACAATACGTTTTGATTTCAAACATTTCAGTCTAATTATGGACGTGTTGCCCGACTCCTGGTCGCGTCAAAGGACGGACGCCCTAAGGTAGCATGCACACACTCCACATCACTCCATATCACTCCACATCACTCCACATCACCCACGAGGATTTGCCAAGTATATCCCTGATAGATCAGCTAAAGATACGAGGGGATGTCAATAAGTTTTGAGCCTTGAGCATTTTTCATACCCAGGAGTCACAGCCTATGGTACGACATTGAACCTTGGGGTGTAGCTGATGTGATATATAAGCTTTGGTATCCAACTCTCAGAAGTTATTGAGCAGCTCACACTGACAGAAAGAGACCCCCCCTCACTGCAGTGAAAATGAATAAAATTGAGTATAGAGCAGTAAATAAGTTTTTAGTTCTTGAAGGAAACTCGGCGAAGAACATTGAAGAAAGGCTTTCAGCAGTTTATGGGAAGTCTTCCCCTTCATCTGCTACCATCAAACGATGGGTCAATGAATTTAAGCATGGTAGAGAGAGTCTTGAAGATGACACCCGTCCACGTCGCCCAACAACAAGCACTAGTCAGGAAAACATTGACAGAGTGCATAGACTTGTGCTGCAAAATCGCACTCCACGAGTTAGAGGAGACCACAGGCATTTCACACTGATCCATCGAGACAATTCTTCATGAACATCTCGTCATGTCTAAGGTGTGCGCAAGATGGATGCCAAGAATGCTTACAGATGAAATGAAGCAAACAAGGGTCACCATAAGCAACTCCATGCTAACCAGATACAACAAGAATCCAGAAGATTTTCACTTTAGGCTAGTAACCTGTGATGAAACCTGGATCCACCACTATGAGCCTGAGAGCAAACAAGAATCCATGAAATGGAAACATGTCACTTCTCCCAGAACCAAAAAGTTCAAAGCCTCCAGATCAGTGCAGAAGGTAATGGCGACGGTCTTCTGGGATAGCAAAGGCGTGATCCACATAGATTACTTACCAAAAGGAAGAACAATGAATGGGGAATATTACGCTAACTTGTTGAGGCAAGTGCGACAGTCAATCAAGGAGAAGCGCCGGGGCAAGATCAGACGTGGTATTCTTCTACATCAAGACAATGCTCCAGTACACACCTCTGGCGTTGCAGCCGAATGCGGGTACGAAATCTTGCCGCACTCCCCCTACTCTCCAGACACTGGCACACTCCAGTCCACTTGCTAGTGGACGTTATTTCTATCTGCACAGCGTTCGCTGTTCATGATGTTTACAATGGACAATCGGATAAAACTCAGTCATTAACCGTCGCCCATGCATGGTACTCCAGGTCAAAACGTAACAGTATAGTATGTCTGTTGCAGGCTCAGAAAGTTTAATTCCTCTCAGACAACTGTAACACAAGTTCACAAATCCCAAGTCAGTTTTGAATGGAAAATAATTTAAAATTATCGTTTTCCGTATTTCAGTATTTAGAAACTATATAGGTAATTCATTAAAGTTTTCCTGCAGTTTACTGCTGGGTATACATCATCCTTGTGTCATATCTGACCTTGTGTCATATCTGACCTTGTGTCATATCTGACCTTGTGTCAGATTTTTTGTGTGGAAAATCCGTTCGCCGAGTTCCTTGTTTATAATACAATACTAATTTCAACAATAACGATTCATTAAACAGCTTCGTCCTCTGTTAATATCAGTCTCAGGTTTCTGCGTAACCCTGCTTGTGCACTGCAGGCGGAAAGGTCGCGCCAGTACATCGAACTTGTGGTGACAACAACCACGTGACGTTACGACTACAACTGTAATGTGTAGCATGTAGTCACGTGACGGACAGACGTACTAGGAAATTGTAGCTTCTTGGAGGTATAAACATTTGGTTGTTTCAGGAACACACACGTTTGGATTTGACCGTGTTGAATGGGTGTTATGGAAGCTTGCTGTGAATATTTGGGATACGTTTGTTGAGTTTAGGATGTTTGTGACACGTGGCAGTATTGGATCTACTTTTATAAGGTAACCAGTTATACCGGTGTTTTGTGGTCCAACATGGTTCCTACTCCACCGTAAGATGTGGCGTGGTCTGCACGTGGTTGGACGTAATGTTGGATATTTGGACTTCACCGTTAAACAGTTACTAAGATCGCTCGTGCCCTTCACGTGCATCAACGAGTAAAGCGCTGTTTCGGATTGCCTGATTTGTATGCTATGTGACTGAGATAACATATACAGGCGTGTTTCATGTCTGTTGTATAACTGCACATTGTATAACTGTATATCGTATAACTGTTTAGTGAACACCTGTCTATCGTTTTACTGTGTTCTGTTTAATAGCATTTTGTATGGCGGCGCTATTGAGATAAAAACTAACGACTTGACTTTACATGTTTCAGATCTACACAGAGAGAAGGTTCACAATGATCACATATGGGTGGTGTACTTTCGCCACCTTCATGGCGGAAGCAATCTTCTTCTTGTACAAGACGGGCGAGTCCATGTTGGATGCCACTATCCGGCCGTATATCGTGCAGGCTGTGTGTAAGGACATGTTCCACATGAACACCACGGTATGCACCGAGATCAGTCTGTTCCACCAACATGAGGACAAGATCCAGAGTAAAGCTGCCTCTTACTTAATGTACTACCGGATCCTGGTCAATGTCCCCGCCATTGTCCTGGGGCTGTTCTGTGGAGCATGGAGTGACGAGTACGGCCGCAAAATTCCAATGATGATTCCAAGTCTTGGAAGTGTGTTCGCCGTTATTTTGTACCTCATTAGTGTCCAATACCCTGACTACTCCATCGTCCTCATCCTCACCGGGGCCTCGGTTCAAGGCATCTTTGGCAAAAGCTCTGTCATTACGATGGCTGTCAACAGCTATGCTGCTGATATTACAGACAAAGATCAACGAACGAGGAAACTAGGTAAACTCCTGGCCATGAACTTCTTCGGCTTGTTTGCTGGATCCCTGTTGTCGGGGACTCTTCAGGATACCACAACCATCCAGGTGACTCTCTGCGTCGTGTCCTTCTTCCATGCTGCGTCTGTCCTCACCACCGTCTTCTGTATGGAGGAGTCGGTGAAGGTCACGGTGGACCCACATCAGTCCTGCACACTATTCAACATCTCAGGCATCAAGGATTCACTGATGGTCCTTTTCAAAAAACGTAAAGACAACACTCGCTGCATCGTCGTCATCCTGTTCATCGCCACCATCATCAACCAGACGTGTAAGGTGGGTGAGATGGACGTGACTGTTCTGTTTGTCCAGAGGAGTCCTCTGTACTGGCCGGAGTCCTGGTATGGATACCTCCTGTCCCTGGATTACGCTGTGATGGGAGTCTGCCTCCTCCTCTTTCTGCCAGTTTTGTCCAGCATCATGAAGATCCCGGATGTGTTTATTGTGATGATAGGTATAGGCTGCAAGCTGGTCCGGTCAGTGTGGGCAGGCTTCTGCTCGGAGACGTGGATGGTGTATACTTCAGTTGTAATAGGGGCACTGGCTGGCATGATTACGTCAGCCCTTAGGTCCCTCATGAGCAAGCATGTGAGTGAAGACGAACTTGGAAAAACTTTCTCGCTTGTCGCGAGCGGAGAGACTGCTTCCAAGTTGATAGGAACTATTCTGTTTACCAACATCTACGCCGCTTCTGTATTCTTCTTCCCAGGGTTTGCGTATTTAGTTGAAGCTATGATATATTTCATCTTGTTCCTAATGTTAATTTGGCTTCATAAGGAAATACAGCTGTCTGGGTCATATAACCTACTTCTAGCATTTGCAGACAAGAGAGAGAAATCCACAGACAAATCATATAATTCAATTAATGAGGTAAAACCGGAAGTGGATGAAATTGAGAGCGAACCGCAACATCCACAACCGTTACCGGCGTGTACACCGTAGACGGCAACATTGAGCACAGGAACATATAACACAACGTATACGTTGACGCAAGTCAATATCATCTGCATTAAACACAGGAATGTCACACACCGGATGAAATAAGTCGATAATAACGTTGCTATGTGCATAAATCTGTCCTTTATGTCAGATTCCTTTGGCAATGACAAGTATCTGTCACGTATGCTGCTCCGTACCCAGAATGCCATACATTCTGTTGGGAAATAGAAAGCTACCTGAAGTGATTAAGTGTTATGGTTTGGATATTTCTAGTCACATGGTTACACAATGTGTCTTCGCACAAAGCTCACAGCAGACAAGTGGAGTGGTGTCTCTATATACCTAACCCAGACATGCAGTACAGCTTATTGTGTCTACTGAATGCCTCACCAAACAACTCACACTTTGTGTCGATGTAGAACTGACCATTACTGGACCTAAGATCAGTGGAACCTGGAGTACATGTGGACGGATCTGTATCCTCGGAATAGTCACTACAGTATGGAAACCATACGTACATACGCGTGTATGTGCACAATAAATTAAGATATATAGCAGCAAAGTTGGAGAAACAATGCTTAAATGGCTTGAAAGTTGGTATGATACAGAGGAACACAATTTATCGATTGACATCTGCTCTATTGCTGCAGTAGTGAGCAAGTGAATTTAGCTTTCTCCGCATTCAGCAATAGTTCAGCAATTTCACGGCGGGTATATGCAGGGGATGCAACAAAGAACTTGTCAGTCCATAAAATCACTGATCCTCTTCGTCGGAAAAAACTAAACAAAGACTGATATGTTGGGGAAAAGGTAGTTCCACCAAATGCCCCTTCACATCGAGTCGTCAGGGGTGGTCGTGGCTTGGACAGTAAATGCTAAAGTGACGTACACATCTGTGTGGTGGTATTTTCTTCCAAATGCAGGACTACGTGAAAGGTTGGGTGGCCAGGTTCGGTGACAGTTGTGTAATCGTGTATGAATTACTTACTCACAGAATATACAGAAGAGTGACATTAAACAGTAAACAAACCTCACTGATGCATTACACTGGCCATACACGCCTTTTAATCTCTTCATTTCATTATGACAATATGTTGTAAATGTGGAGAATGACACACGATGATGCCTGTTGGCCACAACTTGGTGACAAAAACATATCCAGTGCTGACGTCGTTGAATCTGTTGCTATTGTTGTGTTTGTTACGATGTGTTTTACAGTCCTCCTGGATGTTATATAGTCACGAATCCTACAAGATTCGCCACGCAAGTCTAAATGTGTACAAGTGTTTACAATTACTGTCACAACTGGTTATGATCAAATGGTGTTATACGTATCTATGAGCAAATGAAAGCTATTTTCAGCGCACCCTGACTTCTGTTGTTATCTTTCCAAGGTACTCTGAATGGTACTGGGTGTATGTATCTGTTTACTTCCAGGAGTTCCGGGTTCAGTATATGGGTCAGTGCAATTTTTTACTCCAGTTTTTTAGTCTCGACTGTAGCTGAAAACGACATGAACACCAACGCACCAAGCATTTCCTGAGGCCATAAATATGACATTGATTTGATTCATACAAACAAGCAAAGGGTGATATTTATTTTTTGTAGAACATGCTCTAGATTCTTTTTTCTCTTGGTTTTAAAAACTAGTTTTACCTGTTTCTATGTTTTAATTAAAAAGGAACTAAATCGAAACTGACCTAATTACAAAAAGAATTACAAAACTCTGCTTTGAAATTAACGATATCTGTATCTAATTTCTTTTCTCAAATTTATCACAATATACATAACGCAACACAACACAACACGTTTTCAAAGTGCAGTTAATTTTACCATTAATGCAGTATATATTCGACTTCTGATGTCGATTTGGACACTGTTGTCGATTTAAATTATATTAAATTTAGATTCTAAAAGACACTAGAATTGTTTGTCACAGTCGGTGTCAGAATTGTAGTGAAGGACTACACTCGATGTGGAACAGGAAGCTGACCGATGGCAATTAGATGGGAGGTGGGTGGTGTTTGGAGCAAGCAAGCAGGTCATGTGTGCCACCATAATGTTACTTCATCTCACACAAGAGATCCCCGTTCCTTCAGTGAGAGCATATATCCGGAAATAATGCTGCAAAACAAACAATGGTCTAACGTAATGTTAGTAGAACACGGACCTTTGTCGTAAAGAGATTTCACCACCTGACGAGTGCGGTAGGTGGAGTTTGACTGAGCATGTTCTAATGTGTACACTTCATGTCACTCATACTGTCATAGGTTCCCCGAATCTCTAGACAAATGCTTCCACTAATTAAAACACACAGATGCATTCATCTGATGCGGGAATATGATATTCATAGACCTATTATTTCATGTAGAAATACTAACGTAAACGATTTCTGTGAATGTGAATAACTACCAAACAGGTTTAAAGGCGTCAGTGCGCGCTACCTAGTCACCAGAGCATGTTCTTAGTCGCTCGCCGTCAGTGCGCGCTACCTAGTCACCAGAGCATGTTCCTAGTCGCTCGCCGTCAGTGCGCGCTACCTAGTCACCAGAGCATGTTCCTAGTTGCTCGCCGTCAGTGCGCGCTACCAGAAACCGGGACTGCTATTGCCAGGTACAATGTGTTCAGCTAATTATGGTGAAACATAATTTAGGAAGATTTTCATGGATTGGGAAAAGGTTATCCATCACAAGACTCCATGGGCTTGCCATCTGCAAGCAGGCAGACAAGGTGAATGTATGAATATATACTCATGGAAAAATGTAAGGGAACGCATGTTTCTTAGGGCAAATCAAATTTTCTGTTAGCTAACTTCAACGCCGTGTATTATCGTTTTCGTGAAGAGCAGTTCACTCAAACTCACCGTAATGCTTTCCATGCACGTGCACTACATGCTCCTGAAGTTACATGCACTTAGATGTACACGTTACATGTATGTGCATTGTCAAACACAACGTTAAAATCACTGTTAACATGGCGAGACAGTACTTAACTTTGGCACAGAAATGGGAGGCAACTGGGATGGTTAATGGTGGAAACTCATTAAAACAGGTTGCAACAACTTTTCACAAGTCTGGTAACGTGATATCCAGACTTTGGAATCTCTATAGAGCGACTGTTGAAGTCAAAATGAGGCGTATGCGGGGACGGAAAAAGAAAACCACCCCACGGGATGACCGTACCCTACGCCTTATTGCTCTGCGAGACAGGTTCAAATCCTTCTCCAAAATCAATACGGAATTCAGGCGAAGAACAAACGTCAGAATTTGTTCACGTACGGTGCGTAATCGTTTTAAATCGGCTGGTCTAAAAAGCCGCCGTCCATTGGTTGGAATCAACATGACTGAGCAACACAAGCGCAGTGCAGACTGCAGTGGACACGGAACCATGGAGGAAGAACCGTACGTCAATGGAGAAACACCATGTTTAGAAACACCATGTGATAAGAGCGGGTACACACTAGACCATAATGACGGTTTGGAGACGCGTTGGGGAAATTTCACAGTGCCTGCATCATCAAACAGCATGATCGTTATGGAGGCGCTCTGTTATGGTGTGGGGTGGGTTTACCTTTAACCACAAAACAGATCTTGTACGTGTTGATGGCAGGATAACAGGTGTACGATATCGTGCCGAGATCTTGAACGTGGTTGTGATCCCCTTTGCGCGTACAGCAGGTCGAATGTTCGAGTTCCAGCATGACAATGCCCGCCCTCACATCGCTCATGTTTGTCGGAACATACAGAGGGCTGCAGGTGTCCGGATGTTCGCAATGGCCGGCAAAAAGTCCTGATCTTAACCCCATCGAACATCTTTGGGATGTTCTTGGCCACAATGTTCGGGACAGACAGGTTCAACCCAACAAAGTGGATGAACTTTTCGTGGTTCTCCAGGAAGAATGGCGTAGAATTCCGATTGGTGCCATCCGTACACTCATTCGCAGCATGCCACGACGATGCCAAGCAGTTCTCCTGAGACATGGGGGACACACCCGATACTGATTTTCATCACTTGACAAGCCTCTTCATCTGCATGAACTTTTCTCTTACTGATTCAAAGATTAAAAGTCACAGCTATTTCATGCGTTCCCTTAACTTTTTCCATGAGTATATAAAAGGAATATTCAGAAGAGACTGGTATAGTAGGTAGTTATAATCTCGTTGACTCGCACACATTTGCACTGGTTTCAGGACATGAGGGGTGTCGATGAAGGGCAACCCTTCCGTTTAATATCAAACCTGTCTTGTTTAACATTCTCGCTAGCCGAACTTTGACGGTCAGGTTTTAACCTATGTAGAAATGAACGACATTAACATGAATGAAAGACGCGTAATGGTCGACCTACACCATCACGACACGCGTAAATCTATGTGATGTATATGTCCTTCGTTTCTTTAATTATAGGATCATAGAATATTGGTTCACTTCACACAATATAAAATTGTAGTTCGCGACTCTGAATATTGTGAATATGTTGATATAGTACCATGACCTACTGAGCAGATAGTGAAGAAGGTTGGGTTCCAATACTCACCCTTTCGGAACGGTCAGCTGTGAAAACCTTCTTAATGACAGGGTTCAAGGTCGTTATTGTACGGACAGACAAAGATTACAGTTGAAATACGGTTTGTTCCGATATACACATAGTAGGAGCTACATAGACATTAAAAAGTGCCGAGCATGTCATGATCTTCGTGAGTTGTTCCAAGTGGATCTCGCAATTTCATCGTGACGAGCGAGCACCTTAACCAGTACACTACCTGTCCGGCCCTAGAGATCAGTGGCCAGACTGTCTAAGCTCGTGTATCACCATGTATGTCTGTCAGTCTCATCACAAATCCTGTATGACCACTTCCATCTCTCTGTCTGTCACATCTCCTGCATGACCCAGTCAGTCTAGATCTGTCTGTCTGTCACATCTCATCTCCTGTATGACCCAGTCAGTAAGTCTGTCTGTCACATCTCATCTCCTGTATGACCCAGTCAGTCAGTCTGTCTGTCACATCTCATCTCCTGCGTGATCCAGTCTCTCTGTCACATGGCACCTCGTGTATGACCCAGTCAGTCAGACTGTCACATCTCATCTCCTGTATGACCCAGTCTGTCAGTCTGTCTGTCACATCTCATCTCCTTCATGACCCAGTCAGTCTGTCCCATCTCATCTCCTGTGTGACCCAGTTAGTCTGTCTGTCACATCTCATCTCCTGTGTGACCCAGTCTGTCTGTGACATCTCATCTCCTGTGTGATCTAGTCTGTCTGTCACATCTCATCTCCTGTATGACCCAGTTAGTCTGTCTGTGACATCTCATCTCCTGTGTGATCCAGTCTGTCTGTGACATCTCATCTCTTGTACGACCCAGTCTCTCCTCCTATCACAACTCCTGTGTGACCTCGACTGTATCATAAGAACTCCTGTATAACCCAGCCTCTGTCTATCACATGACATTTCCTGTGTGACCCAGTCTTTCACATGACACCTCCTGTATGACCCTGTATGACTTTTTTAAAGGTCATGGGATTAATCACATGTGAATACGTGTAAATGCATTTTTTGTCGGATATTTCGTAAAATCCTACCAGATGTAGCATTAACGCAAATCACAAAAGTTGGACAGATTTCATTCGACAACAACGTGTCTAGATTCAACCCTCCAAGTTAACCCTCACGTGCTCCCTGTGAGAACATAGGGTTTTTTTAATCCAGCGCGAGTTCAAGATCGTCTGTTCTTGCAAGGCTCAACAAACACATCACTGTCTTTCAGACACAAGTGTCATGGTTTGAACTGCCCCGGCATGACGCCCTTGTCTGAGATCGCCTCACACTTGCCAACAGCTACTGCTTGTTCTTGTGCCTGGTTGTGAAGCCGCTCACGTGTAGGGGTTATTAAAAATGCATGGCTGACCAAACATTGTGAGGCCAGCTTACTTGATAAGCGTCTGTAATGTGGTGATAGTCGCTCGTCCGTGTGCATAATGGATATCAGGTTTGCTCTTCCTTTCTTTGACGAAACCCAAGAAAGATGTTTTGAACAGTAAAGTCAGTCATCTTGTCGCTTATATTGAAGGGGGTTGGACAACTTTGTAGAAATGTTTCATGAAGGTATTTTACGTGATGGTTAGGGTGTAATAGTTGAACACCAGGTTCTGTGAGGAGGGGTCACACCAACGCGGTGGACGACGCAGATCTGCTTCATTTAGGACTGTCCTAGCAACTCAACAGCTTATCAAAATTCTGCAACTCCCTACAACCCAAGGGTCAGCTCCCCTCCTACTCCACCCAGGCTCGTGCAATTACACTACTCTAACTGAAACTTCGAGAATCATAGATCTTACTTTTAGGCTCTTTAGGCAACCATTAACAGAGGGACTATTGTGGGGCCGGCGATGTTTCTTTAACTTTCCTCTAACTCGAAATTGTACATGAAAATAATTATGATTATTGATCTTTCTAATATTTAAGAAAACACACCTATTCGAGAGCTTTCATCAAAAGTGGGCCGTGTGCATTGATGTCTCCCCGTACCATCGTCACAAATCAGCATGTTCTAAAGTGAGTGAGGATTAAGGCTGTACTGAATAACAACAAGGCAAAGCAAGTATTGACCTGAAAAACACACACGAAACACGTGACATTAATCATTGTAGTAAACTGAATCATCCACGTCCATTTCATGCATGGTTATATTTGACTGTTATTTGGTGTGCACATGTATTGCGTTATTCTCTGCATTTCTTGTAACCTGGTGTAATGCATTTTAGTAACCTGCTGTAATGCTTCATATATGCTATTTACATCTACCATAACCTTCTGTACATTAATGATATCCTTGTATATATCCTTTTCAGTATATCCAAACGAGACACATTCCTCTGTACATCTATCATACCCTTCTGTACATTAATGATATCCTTGTATATATCCTTTTCAGTATATCTAAACGAGACACATTCCTCTGTACATCTACCATAACCTTCTGTACATTAATGATATCCTTGTATATATCCTTTTCAGTATATCTAAACGAGACACATTCCTCTGTACATCTATATGCACGTCTTCATCGTGTACATGTATTGCTATAAAATGAATGGAAATGTAATCAAAAAGTGGACATAAATAATATAGGCTTGTGGGAGTCAGTATTTTGAAATCTAAACAGAATATATGGTACAAAATCCTCAATTTATGCTTTCCTGGAATTGTGAATATCTCTCCCTAGTCCGTACCACAGTTTCTAACTAGCACTGATCTAGATCACTATTGCGACGTTTTGTTTCCAAATGATAAATTACAACGGACATATTCAAAGAGAATATGATTTATGTAGATATTGTTACGATTTCAAAGGCCTAACCCCTCCGAAGAAAAACATATTATTTTCAAACAATAGCATTGACTGAGTTTAATATACACAGACATACATGACATATTATTCATCGAAATATGCTCATGACATACCTGTCACATGACCACAGCACTGGATCTGACCTATAGCACAGTTGTTTCTGGCACTGATCACTTTGACTACTGGACTGATGTCTAAGGTGATCTGTACTTAAAATTAACAGTACACGTACTCACATGAAAATACCACGCTATGACAAGTAATAAAAATAAATGAGATATTTAACAAAAATATCTTCCGAATAATATATACATTCTGATATTAGACTGATAAGTATTTTTTCCAAGACAATATAATGAACCCAACCTACCGCAGTTACATTATGTGGCAATTCATACCACGGAACGGTAACAGCCAACTGCTATTACATAAGATGTGCCATCATATAATGCTGAGGACAAATACAAACAAAACAAAAAAACCCCCCAAAAACAAGCAAATCTACACTAAAAACTTCATACACGTTTTTGAATGACCTTGATGATTACAACTTTCAGCTGAAAACGACACATGTAAGAACATCTCTGAAATCGATGTTCGATTGTACCTCAACAGTTGCTAAAATTTGTCATGAAAGGGAACACTGATTATTGGAATGTTGTGAAGGTTGTTTTGTTAATGTGAATCTTCATGCATATATCTTGATGAGGCAGTCTCAGTGGTCTCTTAATTTCAAGTTCAGGTTGGGAAATGAGTGGAAGGGAATTGGCTGTTTGACTGAAGGATGTCGCATCAACAATATAACTGGAGCTTAATTTAAACTTCTTAGCCAAATTGCCTTGTTTGGACTTTGCCTGTTGGTGCAGAAATTCCGGTTGATGCTCATAAAGAAACATATCAGCAAGACGGAGAAGCGGGCAATGGTTCGTTTCATGGATGTTTCATTACAGCTGCCAGGTTTCAGCCACGCGGAATAAGGTTTCGACTCTTTCCATAACAGTCGATACATGACGACTGGGAACACCAGGGACAAGATGGACATGTTGTAGCAATGTAGAAATCGAACTCAGGTTTTAGGCGTGTCACACTAGCGCTTCAGCTTCTTACCAACACATGTGTGTGTGTCTATGCAGAAACGGCCTGACCATGATGGCGAGAACACAAACAATCATTACATTCTCAGCTCTTGTTGTATTCAATTACAATGTCGATGTTGAGTCATTGATAACATTACAATTCCAAAACTCAAAAACGTCTCTCCGTCTTTGTTGGCGGCTCAAACACTAAGCTGGAATGATGTCATTCGACCTACAGTGACGTAATCCATTGTTGATGAAACAGCTACGTGTACATATCCCGGCGTGAAGGAATCTGCACGTGACATCTGTCACCATGGACACCGCTGATAAACAACCGTTCAACTTTGCTAATGGACGCCATCAAACGCTCCATCCATTGCTTCACCAAATGTACATGGATACCTGCGTCCATCCGTGTACAAGTGTCCTTTATCTAATATCTTATTCCTCTGTTGCACTGAGCTGAAGTGACAACTACTTTCTGGGGAATGAAAAACGACTTGATTTACCTTTGAATGTTGAAGATCACAGAACCTTTCGTTCTTTGTACCCTGTCTGTCAGGATTTAATCTCACCCATCGATCACGTGACAGAAGCAAGCTCAAACAAGATTATTAGGGGACTGCATCGATCTCACTAAAACAAAGCTGTCTGGCAACTGAAAGCTTTTATATCTAATAATTTCTGATGGGCATACAAATATTCTTCAAGTTGAAACACCAATCTTGAGTGTTTATGTCTTGTGTAAAACAATACAAGAGACCCAGCTGATGATGGGACATTTCGGCTTCTACCTATTCGGTGTCTTGATACGTGTACCGTCAACTTCCGGGACACTACCAACATAACGAGAGTTACTTGATGAGTTCCTGTATGTTGGTTGGTGGTTTCCGGACGTATGTATCCTCAATTAAGACACTTTGGAGTGATATCGTCTCTGATTTGCTTTCAGCTCCAGTGGAAACATACTTATGCACTCAGGTAATTTGGCATTAAATATCACCATTTTCTTGTGAAACACGACATTGCAGACTTGTGTTTGTTTAAAATCGGAGTATGGTCTTCGATGCACTTTTAGAAAATCATCCCGTCAACATTCAGTGTATTTCCAAGAACACATCCCGGAATTCCGCTGGTGAATGACATATTGAGGACCTTGTGCATATCCTGTAAAGAGGACGCCCTGATACCCGCTTTATACTGAGGGAGACATTATGACACTCACGTAATACTGAGGTAGACGTCCTGATACCCAGTTTGTAATGATGGAGAGAGGTCCTTAGACTCGCTTTACACAGAGGGAGATGTTCTGACGCCCGCTTTATTCTGAGGACTTATGGTACTCCAACATCAGCGCCAAACAGTAATCCGCGTTGGATGTCTGTTGAAATAGACAGTGTAGGTGGGTTGTAGCCATACACATCATGAGAAACAAATATCTCTTGGCATGGCGATACTCAATATTGCTGTAATTATTGTACAAAAATCGTAAATGTTGATGGAAGCGTATTTTCGTTTCACCACTGTGTGTACTTTTCTGAGGACAGGAACAGCATCTGCTTGTGTTAACTGAAGAAAGCAACATGCTGGCAAACAATCTAAAGTGTCATGGGCCGCAAAGAGGGCTGGTTGTAATGGTTGGGAGTACTAGTTGGGTGCATGAAGTGATAGCAGATGACTCTGTCCCATACTTACATTCAGCGACTACATTCTATCCCCATCAAACCACGACTGGAAACAGTACATTGCGTCTCCTCACCAACACTGTACCACCTGTCACCTGTTACAGCATGCACACAGTGGGGCTGCTGGATCACATCGATGTTGGTGGATATGCTTGAGCTGATTACAGTTGAACACGTGCTACATCTGATGCACATTGTCATCATGTAATACTATACTAGCCTCCCTCAGAGCAATTAACAATAACGATTTACACCTACCATCAGCAGCCTAAAACACGGAAATTCCATAAAAGCCATCGAATTACTTTCCGGACAGTTTAAACGCCAATGTCTTTGGTACCGGAACCGTCTCAGTTGTAACAGGTAAACATGTGTGACTGAAAAATGCGACATTACGCCACCATTAAACATAACATTACATTAAGGAAAGTGTTGAATTGCAGGTATTCTGTACCCAGAGGCTTTCAGACCACCGGGATGTAGTCGCACTTAACGCCGGTAGGGATGTCTCTGTGTTTGCTGTTAGGTCTTCAAACGGGGCAGGAAGCTGATCGATTGCATGTGGGTTTATCAGCTTGTGGGTTGCCAGCACGCTGCCTTGACTAATTGAACACCATGTGTTTTCTGTCTGTTCATCGTCGCGTGAAGATCATCAGTGTGGTAATGTAAAGAGAAAAGTAAATTTCTTTTCCAACTGTGAAATGTAAGCATGTTTTGTACAGGCATCAGTTATAACTCTGATGTCGGCGATGGGAATGCGATGTGATGGAAGGACGCTTGTTTTTCCAAAGAGTGTGAACATTTAACTTCATTACATCTCTGTTATGTCATAACGCTGAATACGATCTGTACATTATTGAGGAAGCGTTTTATGTGACCAGCCTGGGCAATATCCAGATCAGGTCCCCTGTGGAATATATGTGTGTTTTGTTGCCAAACGTGAGAGTAGGCTTCCTTTCCAAGATAATGTTCATGACACCTGGCTATGTTTTGGCAAACTGAATGATGAAAAAGGTTTCACATCAAGTATGTATATTGATGAAAGTGGACTGGACTTCTCGAGACAATAGAAACCACTACCTATTAGGTGAAGCAGGAACCTTCCTATTAGTTATCAGAAAGCGATGCCCAAACAGATCACTCTTCATATTTTGAAGGTCTTCATGATCACCACAGCAGACCAACCGGTCGGTCAGATATCGATGATATTCCAGATTTCTCCACTGACAGCCAAGACGACAGATTACAACAGTAAACATACTCCGCCCAGTCACACACAGTTATACAACACACTTCACTGCTAACGTTCTCTGCTGCAAGCACATCGTGGCTACTCTAACTGAAGCAGCGAGATCTGAATCTTACTTCTAGGCTCTTGAAACAACTATTAACAGACTTGTGTGAAGCCGACGATGTTTGTTTAACTTTATTCTAAGTCGAAACTTTATTTGGAAGTAATGATTATTGATCTTTTTGTACATTTACGAAAACAAACCTACTCGAGTGCTTTGAGTGTTTGTGTGCATTGCTATCTCCGCGTACGACCATTGGCGATGTCATAAAGCAACATGAAATACAGTGAGTGAGATTGTACTGAACAATAAATATTCAACATGTAAGAACGAGATGCACGTTAATAATCTAGCTGCGGGACAGGGGCTGGTAACCCTCGACACATAATAGGAAACAACAACATAAACATGGATTTGAAACCGGTTCCATTAATCTTGATGCCAAAGTTGAGAGGCTCCTGAAACAGTAACAACATCCTTGCTGAAAGCAACTGCACTATTCGGACCTGATAACAATCATACGTTTATGCTTCATGAACATATTGAGAAGACACCACGGGTTCGCGGAGGTAGGTCTCAAAGTATCTTGCTCTTGCGTGTCAGATGTTTAAAACATAAGACAAACCAAGTGCTGATTACACAATGTCAATTAGAAAGTGGTCTACTGTAACAGATGTCATATTTGGGGTACCACTTTCTCAGTAATGTACAAATTCTAGTACTTCTTAGTTGAGTCCCAACCGGGATTCGAACCCACACGCTCAGAGGCAGGCACCTAATCGCCAGAACACAAAGTCAGCCACCTAGCCCGCTCAGTGTGGAAGTCGCGGTGGCTGACCGGCTAGGCGGCTGACTTTGCGTGATGGCCATTAGGTGTCTGACTGTGGGGCTGCGGGTTCAAATCCCAGATGGGACTCAACCAAAAATGTACAAGAATTTGCACATTATGAAGAAAGTGTTATCCCAAATATGGCATCTGTTAAACCAAGTGCTGACCTGAAACAAAACACATAAAACATATGGCATTTATTGATATGGTAAACCGAATCAGATCCACCAAATATCTACATTAAAATCTCCCAAAACGGTTTTGAAAGACCCTGATGGTTGCAAAGTGTAGAAAGATCTCTGAAATCTTCGTGGAAAGAAAATGTTCGATTGTACCTCAACAGTTGCTAAAACTTGTCATGAAAGGGAACACTGACTATTGGAATGTTGTGAAGGTTGTTTTGTCAATGTGAATCTTCATGCATAGATCTTGATGAGGCAGTCTCAGTGGTCTCTTAATTTCACGTTCAGGTTGGGAAATGAGTGGAAGGGAATTGGCTGTTTGACTGAAGGATGTCGCATCAACAATATAACTGAAGCTTAATTTAAACTTCTTAGCCAAATTGCCTTGTTTGGACTTTGCCTGTTGGTGCAGAAATTCCGGTTGATGCTCATAAAGAAACAGATCAGCAAGAAGGAGAAAGACTCTTTCCATAACAGCCGATACATGACGACTGGGAACATCAGGGATGAGATGGACATGTTGTAGCAATGTAGTATTAGAACTCGGGTTTTAGGAGTGTCACACCATAATCATTGTGCTTCATATTCTTACCACCATATGTGTGTCCATGCAATCATTGCACTCCCAATTCTTTTTACATTCAATTACAATCTCGATGTTGAGTCATTAATGACATTAACATTCCAATAATTTCCACACTTTACCCCGTCTTTTGTTGGCGGGCTCAAACACTAAGGTGGAATGATGTCATTCGACCTACAGTGACGTAATCTATTGATGATGGCATGTTGCATCGTGAGTGTCACGCTGACATCGATTGTGTCAATCATGTTAACAGCAAGGACCATACTTTGTTGTTTGACTGGTTTGTTCTGGGGAATAGTTGTTTGGCGCGTTGGCCTTCATGCCTCACAGATCGATCACAGCGCATACAGCTGCTCGCACCGCATCTCTCAGTGACAGACACGACCACATATCTCAGTGACAGACACGACCACATCTCTCAGTGACAGACACGACCACATATCTCAAGTGTTGCAAGAACTTGGTCTTGCTGCTTCCTATCAAGCACAGGATCACCTTCAAAATATTTTGCCTGGCTCATAAGGTTTGTCCGACACAGCTCCTGTCTACCTCTCAGAACTAACACAGCCTTATTCTCCATCTAGATCACTTCGATAGAAAACCAGGGCCTCTTGACAGTACCCAAAGTCAAACTCACATGCTTACATGTGACAACGCTCCTTCTCTTATGCTGCTGCTAAAAAGTGGAATGATCTGCCTCATCTGCCTCATCTGGATTCTCCTGAAAACCCAGGTGTACCAACAAGCTTTCTGTTGACATTTTCTGCGCTTAAACAGAACATTTAGCTCGTAAAGGCGCTATACAAATGCTCTATTATCATTATGTTTTACAGATTAAGACTGAAATGCAGCAGAGTGGGTTCGGGTGATCTTGGCATAGTCAGGCTGGTAAAGCTCATCATCAGCTCAGGGCCCTCATCCCCTCTACACACAGCCCAGACAGTGAATGGGACTTCTCCCAGGAAACACTGCCTAGTCGAACCCACCAAGAACATTCCAGAGAATATGGACGCTCCCCAACACTGCAGCCTTCTGCATTACCCTGATTGTCAGAAGGGCTGTACTCCCGGTGGAGAACCCGGACACTTTCCTGATATGTGCCAAGAGTTCAGGAGGTACCAAACCAAGGGCACCGAGAACAATGGGGAGCCTGACGACTGTGTACTTGGGATGGAAGCGAGCCATTTCAAAGGTGTACTCCGTATATTTATCATGCTTTTCCTGAGTCTCGCCAATCACATTGCTGTCAAAAGAGAAATTTCAATGATATGAATATTTTCATTGGCTTTATCAAAAAAGACAAGATAAGGTTTGTTGGCTGGAATTCGTCTAAGGCTGTATATGGGCCAATTCCAGAGAAGTTTGAAAGAATCATTTTCCAGGACGCCCTGGACATGCTGAGGGTCGTACCATGGATGGACCTCAGGGTCAAAGCCACAGGCATGGTGGAGACGGTAGTGAAAACAGCGAGCCATGCCATCATGTCTTTTAAGATATGCTGTTTGTGCCAAGCAAGGGCATCCGCTGACAAGGTGTTGGACAATCTCTGTAAATTAATTGCATAATCGACATTTCATGTTTACATTTTGATTACAAATCACATTCTGACGACTGCGAATGGGAAGTGACTTGTCCTGGACTGCAAAAAGGAAGCCCTCAGTTTCACGTTTGAGACCAGCCGACTTCATCCAGGCGAAGGAGTCGGTTGGATTGCTGTTGTGTTCCACACACTGCATGTACACACGATGCAATGGCTTCTCGGACAGCTTTTCCAGGACCAAATCCTGGGCAAACTTGGTAAAGGACTTCACCTGGTTTACTCCCATCGCTGTACCGTCTAACAGCACATCGCCATTAACAAAATCAATCTCAAATTTGAGATTGTGTCCAACAACCTTGGCACGCTTAAAACAGTTGTGGAATTCCTTGATTTATCATTATGTTATTATTATGTTTTACAGATTAAGAAAGAAATTCAGCAGAGAGGGATCACCCTATCAGTCACGAAATATATCTTTCTAACCGTCCTCTACAGGAGAGTAGAGGACAAGTGTCCTTTACCTAATGTCTTTATCCTCTGCTACACTGAGCTGAAGTGACAACTACTTTCTGGGGATTGAAAATCGACCTGATTTACCTTTGAATGTTGAAGATCACAGAGCCTTTCCGTTCTTTATACCCTGTTTGTCAGGATGTAAGCTCATCCAGCGATCACGTGACAGAAGTAAGTTCTCAAACAGGATTTGAGGGATTCCATCGATCTCGCAAACACAAATTGTCTCGCAACTAAAAGCTTGTATAATTATAGTCTTAGATGAGCATACACATAGCCTTCAAGTTGAAACACAAGTTTCAGTTCTTCGGTTTTGCAGTCTTGTATAAACAATACCCTGGGCCTAGATTCTCCAAAGTATTTTATCGCTAAGATATCCGTAAGTTAATGTTAAGATATGGCACTTACGATTATCTTAGTGCAAGAGAGCTTCGACAATCGAAGCCCTGAACATTACTTCCACACTCTTGAAACAACCATTAACAGAATGTACTTCTATGGGACCGGCGATGTTTGTTTAACTTTACTCTAAGTCGAAACTTGAAAGTAATGATTATTGATCTTTCCTAACATTTAACATTTACGAAAAGAAACCTACTCAAGTGCTTTCAGTGAACATGTGACTTAGTTAATCAATGTAGTAAATTACATCAGATGCACCATATATCTACATCAAAATCTTCCAAAACGTTTTTGAAAGACCTTGATGGTTGCAACCTTGATTATGTGACAAAGAAGATACAACTTATGACAAAGAACTGTACAAAGATCTCTGAAAACATCGTGGAAAGAACATGCTGGATTGTATCGCAAAGTTGCTAAAATTTTTCATGAAGGAGTAAATTGACGGTTAGAAAGTTTTGAAGGGTGTTTTGTCAATGTGAATCTTCATGCAAAGATCTTGATATGCAGTCTCACTGGTCTCTTAATTTCACGTTCAGGTTGGGAAATGAGTGGAAGGGAATTGGCTATTTGACTGAAGGACATCGGATCAGCGATATAACTGAAGCTTAAGTTAAACTTCTTAGCCAAATTGCCTTGTTTGGACTTTGCTTGTCGGTGCAGAAACTCCAGTTGATGTTCATAAAGAAACAGATCAGAAGGACGGAGAAGAGGAAAATGGTAAGGTCCGTGGATGTTTCATTACAGCTGCCAGGTTTCATCCACGCGGAATAAAGGTTTTCACTTTTTTTCCATAACAGCCGATACATGACGACTGGGAAGATCAGGAACGAGGTGGACATGTTGTAGGAATGTAGGAATCGAACTCGGGTTTTTTTTGTTTTCTTACCAACATATGTGTGTCCATGCAGAAAAGATCACACCATGTTGGTTAGAACCAGCATTTCCACAAGCAATCATTCCACTCCCAATTTTTTCACATTCAAATACAATCTCGATGTTGAGTCATTAATGACATTAACATTCCAATAATTTCCAAACTTTACCCCGTCTCTTGTTGGCGGGCTCAAACACTAAGGTGGAATGATGTCATTCGACCTACAGTGACGTAATCTATTGTTGATGGCATATTGCATCGTCAGTGTCACGCTGTCCCTGGTTGCGTTGTTTGACTGGGTTGTTTGGGGGATGATACCACACTTCCGAGGACCAGTGAGAGCAGATGGCTCTGTCCCATACTTACATTCAGCGACTACATTCTATCCCCATCAAACCACGACTGGAAACAGTACATTGCGTCTCCTCACCAACACTGTACCACCTGTCACCTGTTACAGCATGCACACAGTGGGGCTGCTGGATCACATCGACGTCGGTGGATATGCTTGAGCTGATTACAGTTGAACACGTGCTACATCTGATGCACATTGTCATCATGTAATACTATACTAGCCTCCCTCAGAGCAATTAACAATAACGATTTACACCTACCATCAGCAGCCTAAAACACGGAAATTCCATAAAAGCCAAGTGTTAAATTGCAGGTATTTTGTACCCAGAGGTTTTCGGACCACCGGGATGTAGTCGCACTTAATGTCGGTACGGGTGTCTCTGTGTTTGCTGTTAGGTCTTCAAACGGGGCAGGAAGCTGGTCGATTGCGTGAGGGTTTATCAGCTTGTGGGTTGCCAGCACGCTGCCTTGACTAATTGAACACCATGTGTTTTCTATCTGTTCATCGTCGCGTGAAGATCATCAGTGTGGTAATGTAAAGAGAAAAGTAAATTTCTTTTCCAACTGTGAAATGTAAGCATGTTTTGTACAGGCATCAGTTATAACTCTGATGTCGGCGATGGGAATGCGATGTGATGGAAGGACGCTTGTTTTTCCAAAGAGTGTGAACATTTAACTTCATTACATCTCTGTTATGTCATAACGCTGAATACGATCTGTACATTATTGAGAAAGCGTTTTATGTGACCAGCCTGGGCAATATCCAGATCAGGTCCCCTGTGGAATACATGTGTGTTTTGTTGCCAAACGTGAGAGTAGGCTTCCTTTCCAAGATAATGTTCATGACACCTGGCTATGTTTTGGCAAACTGAATGATGAAAAAGGTTTCACATCAAGTATGTATATTGATGAAAGTGGACTGGACTTCTCGAGACAATAGAAACCACTACCTATTAGGTGAAGCAGGAACCGTCCTATTAGTTATCAGAAAGCGATGCCCAAACAGATCACTCTTCATATTTTGAAGGTCTTCATGATCACCACAGCAGACCAACCGGTCGGTCAGATATCGATGATATTCCAGATTTCTCCACTGACAGCCAAGACGACAGATTACAACAGTAAACATACTCCGCCCAGTCACACACAGTTATACAACACACTTCACTGCTAACGTTCTCTGCTGCAAGCACATCGTGGCTACTCTAACTGAAGCAGCGAGATCTGAATCTTACTTCTAGGCTCTTGAAACAACTATTAACAGACTTGTGTGAAGCCGACGATGTTTGTTTAACTTTATTCTAAGTCGAAACTTTATTTGGAAGTAATGATTATTGATCTTTTTGTACATTTACGAAAACAAACCTACTCGAGTGCTTTGAGTGTTTGTGTGCATTGCTATCTCCGCGTACGACCATTGGCGATGTCATAAAGCAACATGAAATACAGTGAGTGAGATTGTACTGAACAATAAATATTCAACATGTAAGAACGAGATGCACGTTAATAATCTAGCTGCGGGACAGGGGCTGGTAACCCTCGACACATAATAGGAAACAACAACATAAACATGGATTTGAAACCGGTTCCATTAATCTTGATGCCAAAGTTGAGAGGCTCCTGAAACAGTAACAACATCCTTGCTGAAAGCAACTGCACTATTCGGACCTGATAACAATCATACGTTTATGCTTCATGAACATATTGAGAAGACACCACGGGTTCGCGGAGGTAGGTCTCAAAGTATCTTGCTCTTGCGTGTCAGATGTTTAAAACATAAGACAAACCAAGTGCTGATTACACAATGTCAATTAGAAAGTGGTCTACTGTAACAGATGTCATATTTGGGGTACCACTTTCTCAGTAATGTACAAATTCTAGTACTTCTTAGTTGAGTCCCATCCGGGATTCGAACCCACACGCTCAGAGGCAGGCACCTAATCGCCAGAACACAAAGTCAGCCACCTAGCCCGCTCAGTGTGGAAGTCGCGGTGGCTGACCGGCTAGGCGGCTGACTCTGCGTGATGGCCATTAGGTGTCTGACTTTTGGGCTGCGGGTTCAAATCCCAGATGGGACTCAACCAAAAATGTACAAGAATTTGCACATTACGAAGAAAGTGTTATCCCAAATATGGCATCTGTTAAACCAAGTGCTGACCTGAAACAAAACACATAAAACATATGGCATTTATTGATATGGTAAACCGAATCAGATCCACTAAATATCTACATTAAAATCTCCCAAAACGGTTTTGAAAGACCCTGATGGTTGCAAAGTGTAGAAAGATCTCTGAAATCTTCGTGGAAAGAAAATGTTCGATTGTACCTCAACAGTTGCTAAAACTTGTCATGAAAGGGAACACTGACTATTGGAATGTTGTGAAGGTTGTTTTGTCAATGTGAATCTTCATGCATAGATCTTGATGAGGCAGTCTCAGTGGTCTCTTAATTTCACGTTCAGGTTGGGAAATGAGTGGAAGGGAATTGGCTATTTGACTGAAGGATATCGGATCAGCGATATAACTGAAGCTTAATTTAAACTTCTTAGCCAAATTGCCTTGTTTGGACTTTGCCTGTTGGTGCAGAAATTCCGGTTGATGCTCATAAAGAAACAGATCAGCAAGAAGGAGAAAGACTCTTTCCATAACAGCCGATACATGACGACTGGGAACATCAGGGATGAGATGGACATGTTGTAGCAATGTAGTATTAGAACTCGGGTTTTAGGAGTGTCACACCATAATCATTGTGCTTCATATTCTTACCACCATATGTGTGTCCATGCAATCATTGCACTCCCAATTCTTTTTACATTCAATTACAATCTCGATGTTGAGTCATTAATGACATTAACATTCCAATAATTTCCACACTTTACCCCGTCTTTTGTTGGCGGGCTCAAACACTAAGGTGGAATGATGTCATTCGACCTACAGTGATGTAATCTATTGATGATGGCATGTTGCATCGTGAGTGTCACGCTGTCCCTGGTTGTGTTGTTTGACTGGGTTGTTTTGGGGATGATACCGAGGACCACACTTCCGAGGACCAGTGAGAGCAGATGGCTCTGTCCCATACTTACATTCAGCGACTACATTCTATCCCCATCAAACCACGACTGGAAACAGTACATTGCGTCTCCTCACCAACACTGTACCACCTGTCACCTGTTACAGCATGCACACAGTGGGGCTGCTGGATCACATCGATGTTGGTGGATATGCTTGAGCTGGTTACAGTTGAACACGTGCTACATCTGATGCACATTGTCATCATGTAATACTATACTAGCCTCCCTCAGAGCAATTAACAATAACGATTTACACCTACCATCAGCAGCCTAAAACACGGAAATTCCATAAAAGCCAAGTGTTAAATTGCAGGTATTTTGTACCCAGAGGTTTTCGGACCACCGGGATGTAGTCGCACTTAATGTCGGTACGGGTGTCTCCGTGCTTCCTGCTAGGTCTTCAAACGGGGCAGGAAGCTGGTCGATTGCGTGAGGGTTTATCAGCTTGTGGGTTGCCAGCACGCTGCCTTGACCAACTGAACACCATGTGTTTTCTGTCTGTTCATCGTCGCGTGAAGATTATCAGTGTGGTAATGTAAAGAGAAAAGTAAATTTCTTTTCCAACTGTGAAATGTAAGCATGTTTTGTACAGGCATCAGTTATAACTCTGATGTCGGCGATGGGAATGCGATGTGATGGAAGGACGCTTGTTTTTCCAAAGAGTGTGAACATTTAACTTCATTACATCTCTGTTATGTCATAACGCTGAATACGATCTGTACATTATTGAGAAAGCGTTTTATGTGACCACCCTGGGCAATATCCAGATCAGGTCCCCTGTGGAATACATGTATGTTTTGTTGCCAAACGTGAAAGTAGGCTTCCTTTCCAAAATAATGTTCATGACACCTGG
This sequence comes from Haliotis asinina, assembly GCF_037392515.1. Taxonomy (NCBI): domain Eukaryota; kingdom Metazoa; phylum Mollusca; class Gastropoda; order Lepetellida; family Haliotidae; genus Haliotis; species Haliotis asinina. The sequence goes on along the minus strand of NC_090280.1, from coordinate 104,778,586 downwards.
TGGTGTTTAATGAAAGCAAACTTGACTCCCCGAGACAGGAGAGTGCACAAAGTTATTGTTGAATCTTGAGTCGTGCCACTTGTGATTAAACGCCGACGTCCAATCAAATGGCTGTTGTTATGTTGAAGGTGTTTACAACTACTACAGCAGATCTTCGATCGGAGAAATGTCACGTACAAAAGAAGCAGTCATGGATATAAGGTCCTCTTGATCCTCTTTGTACACGTCACCAGATGTTGTTCTGACGATGTGTATGCTCAGTGTACTTGTGTCCTAAAAATAACAGTAAAATTCATTAACAGAGCGCCCCTTTTCAATGATCAATGGCCTCATCCACTCTTGGCCCAAGTTACCTCGTTAATTAAGTTATCATGTGAGAAGCAGAAACTGTTATAACAGCTGAGACATTTTCTAACTCACTAGCATACATTACATTACCATTATATCTTACATTACCATTTTATATTACATTACTAGTATAAATTACATTACCAGTATATATTACATTAGTAGCATATATTACGTTACCATTAATTATTACATTACTAGTATGTATTACATTACCATTATATATTACATTAGTAGTATATATTACGTTACCATTAATTATTACATTGCTAGTATGTATTACATTACCAGTATATATTACATTAGTAGCATATATTACGTTACCATTAATTATTACATTGCTAGTATGTATTACATTACCAGTATATTACATCACTAGTATGTATTACATTACCATTATATATTACATTACTAGTATATATTACATTACCAGTATATATTACATTAGTAGCATATATTACGTTACCATTAATTATTACATTGCTAGTATGTATTACATTACCAGTATATTACATCACTAGTATGTATTACATTACCATTATATATTACATTACTAGTATGCATCCGGTAATTAAACTACTTCAATGAACACTTGAATATCATCTATTGTCTTCGCTTAATTGTCGGGACAGTTTCATCGTGTAAAAAGTGACAAACGTTTGACAAACAACATGTGGGATATGAATATTCCATGTCCGGGTTTTAAGATGGCTAATGGCGCTCTCCATTCTCGCCCCAGACAGGTCACAGAGATAGTGGACCAGCGGAGCGGTAAATGAACTTGTCAATATTCATTGGTAAATGTCAATCCGGTAAGGGTCAATAGAAGCAGATGGCTGCAACTGGACAACACGTTTCCCCAACCGGAACTGGAAGCCATGACGAGGAGCTGTGTGGACAGACGACAAGTACTGTCTGCCTTCCTAGATGGCCAGGTAGCTCCGGTATGTGCGTCATTACAGATACCTCCATTACCGTCAATGCCAGGTCATACTCATATTATAATCTGGACGATACTTAATAGTCTGCATAATCTCTGTCTCACTTGTAGTCGGTAGAGTGTAGGTGAGTGAGTGAGTTTTGGTTTTACGCCGCTTTTAGCAATATTCCAGCGATATCACGGCGGGGGACACCAGAAAATGGGCCTCACACATTGTACCCATGTGGGGAATCGAACCCGGGTCGTCGGCGTGACGAGCGAACGCTTTAACCACTAGACTACCCCACCGTCCCGTAGAGTGTAGGTTGCATAGCCGCTTGTTACCAAGTCTTGGTGGCGTGTTGCACTTGAGGAGATAGGACGGCGTAGGTGTGAGTGTGTATGGTTTCACTCTTACTCCCAGTGTGTGCTGGGAATGTTGGTTTGTGACTCTGTCCCTTTGCTTTTATTTGAATCTGAATAAATGACGTATTTGAACACGTGGACCCAGCCGATGTAGATGACATTCCATCCAGTCCTCAGGTCAGAACTGTAACACAGCTGGGGCTTCACAGGGGAAAAACTGATTTGGAGAATACTTTTCGAAACTGGCCCTGACGTAAATTACAATATGGCAAGACAGGTTGGACATGGTTAACACATTATTGGAATCATTTAATCCACTGGCACCATCCTCATTTAACAAATGTGTTGATAGTTTCTCTTGTTCCCCTCATTACTGTCTTGTGTATTGGGATGTGGCCGCGCTGAAGTGGATAGTGGTCGCTCACAGCTCACGGAACTTAAAGGTCCCAATAAAGGAATTGCGATGTGATGGAGCATTTGAGCTTGAATAATACCGTCCTTTCGAACTTGAATTCCCACTTGCTGCGGTCGCTCGTTAATTGATGTTTCTAGCATAACAATTCAGTTAAAAAACTATAAACTAATTTCATTCTGGCTTCAAACGTTTGCAGCTCTGTCCCGCTGGTACAGTCACGCCACCATGGGGCTGTTTCGACGTTGACGACTGGAACTGTCGTGGACACGTCTACCACGTGCACGTGACCTCCCCACGTGACAGTAGTTTTAACTACTGATAGTGCGTCCTGGATGATGTAAAGGCTGGGTTTATGTGTCTGCTTCTGGCTGACGACTTTCGCAGGCACGTGGACCTCGCTCCATGGGTTTTACAGCGTTGTTATATTCCATATATTCCAGAAATGTGACAGCGGGACACCGGCAATGTGACAGCGGGACAACAGCGGGACACCAGCAATGTGACAGCGGGACACCAGCAATGTGACAGCGGGACACAAGAAATGGCATCAGTTTACGTATTGTATCTATGTAGGAAATCCAGCTTCAGCGCGTGAACCACCCGACTACCCTTCCTCTCCTAATCCAGTATGAGGTGGGGTAGCCTTGTGGGTACGGTGTCCGCTTCGTGCCAGGTCCTTTCAGCCATAATGCCTGGAGCCACTGTCGGGTATGTTGCCGGAGTATTGGTGTGAGCAGCCTTAACTTGAGTTTCAGAGAACGTGAAATCAAATCTGTGTAGAAAGACCACATATCTATGCAATCAGTTCTGTCACATATCTGAAAGAAGAACACATGTAAAATATACCTGGTTTGCTTTTTTTACGGATAAAACACACTCTGCAACCTGTTGACAACAGACCTGTCACCTTCTCAGCTATAATACCTGCTACGTCTGTCGCCTTCACTGTTGAGACGCTGTCAGAATGTACCACCATCTAAAATATTCCAACTCACAATGGAGGGCCACGTTGTCTGTCGTTTAAAAAAATGTACTGGATAAAACATAGAATATATGCCACTGTCCTGATTAGACTGAACGCTAGTTATTCCCCTGCTCAATATAACTTGCTGTTGTCTTACACAGTGCCAGCAATATTTAACACGAAGCATGCCAGAAGAATAAAACCTGCTGAAGGGCGGTCGGGTAGCCCAGTGGTCACAGTGTTCGCACATCACGCCGATAACTTCATATGTAAAGATTTTGTGATGCCCATTTCTGGTCTACCACGGCGAGATATTACTGAAATATTGATACAAGCAGCGTTTAACATCCTCACCCATTGTGGCGATGGGGTTCGGTCCTCACATGGGTTCAGTGTGTCAAGTCCGTTTCTGGTGTTCCCTGCTAGCGGCGTAAAACCAAACTCACTTACCTGCTTCGTCAACCTTGTGACGAAAAGAAACTAGAAATCTAATATCCCACTGATACATTCTATACGTTCTAACAGTGTTTGTTTTTCGCTTTTCGTGCAGTTGTTTTAGGAAACATGAAACCTATATCAAGTATCCTAAATACCTGCTGCAGATATTGATCTGTTGCACTTTAAAAGCCAGGAGTTACCGACACCGCCAAGTGCACCGCAAAGTGGACCCTAGAGACTCCAAGCTGAGATTAATCGATTTTCACAGTCCGTTTTATTTGTATTCCACAAAGTAACAGTTACAGTGGTTAATTCATTACTGTGGTGTAAAAGATGTTTCAAGGTACAAGAGTTGAAACTGACCTGTTTATTTTGCCATTGACAACAATTCTTGCAGAGGTTCGTGTATCAGGCAGTTGGAGGACAGCATATCCACTTGTAATTCCACATACCCCGAGTCATTGACGAAACAAACACACTGTGTTTACATCATTCAAACAAAATACCTGGTTCAACAAAGATCCACAGATTTTGCGTATTCTTTGTTTATGGATTCCTATTTGAAATAAACAATGATATTTACAGTGATTATTGAGTGTCCCCAAATGGGTTATGATTTCTGGTGACTATTATAGCGGAACGTTAGTATTCTGGGAAATCAATATATCATAACACGTCTATTGTTCTCGGAAAACAGGTAGTGAGCCATTTCCTTTCCTCTATGTGATTAAACAGCATGCAATGATCCAGTGCAATTCACCTGATTCTAAATCAGATGGAAATATTTAGGTAACTGCAGAATATGATAAGACAAAACACACTCGGCACACAATATTGTAAATGTACCATATATCTTAGGTGGTATCGTGATATCTCGAGTTCTAGCACAAAATCACGTATCTTATCCAGGCGTAATGTATGATAACGCAATATTGTGTAGTACTGCTAGATAACACCTATGTATACAAAATTAATGAATTTTGGGTGGGTGGGTGAGTGAGTGTGCTGTACTCTTTTTCGTCCACTTCTAACCGTGCATGGTTAAGACGTAAACCTGTAGGACCCAAATCGTAGTATAATATGCTTCTCATCTAAAGTTTAGATACACAAGCGTACATATGGCCACTTTCTTTAGCCAACTGTTCTAAACTAAATTTTGCAGAATATTTCATAATGTTTAAAGGTACAGGTTACACCTGAATTGATGTATTGTAAAACAAATTCAGACCATATAAACGAACGTTGAACACGAGTATCATTAAGTTCTGTGTTAGAAAATTATGATTGCGGAATTGGAATACTTGAAAACAAAAGGGTTTCATATACCTCCATACACGGACGCCTACATATATTTTCACGCTTGCAGGACATGACGCTAACACTGGTGATGCTTGGGGCTTGGATGCCCCTGAAGAGCTACAGCTGCTGCAGCTAGAACAAAAATGGAATTATCGCTTGATTCGGAGACTTTCCATTAAAATTAATCCAATTTGGAACACGCGGAGGCCAAATCTTGCACCCATGCCATCAATATGTAAATGAAAAATCTTGATTCAGTGCCCAACGATCACACCGAGAAAGGAAATCGGAGAAATACAGTCTTCTCTAGACCTTGGGGAAATGTACATTCATAACCGAAACAGTATCATAGGAAGGACCGAGAACAACGTGCTATAATTGGCCATTGCTTTGGTCAACTTGTAGTGGGTCTTCATAGCTGTCGGGACACACATGTTATTTATTAAACAGTTTGTTCTTCGAGAAGCGCTATCTTTGTGATGAGAGGGTGACGCAAGACGTAAGAGATTTAGTAACGTTTTCAATCTTCAACAGTACAAAATCACTGATTCTCTCACGCCATAATGTCCTTTTGCATCTTGAGGTTGATCGTCTGAAGGTGCGCCGACGTTAAGCCATCTGTTGCCATCGATGTAAGACTGACCAGATGACTTGTATAGTTGCTGGGTCGTATTTCACTTACATCACAACGCACCAGGAAGCCGGTGTGATGAAGAACGACTTTGATCAACTCAATACTCATGCATAAGATAGCAAGCCTGGAAGTCTAGGGCGACCGTGGAGTCCAACCCACTATCCCACTATCCTAGGCTACCTGGGCTACATAGGCCTCCGTGTTCCATCTCCATAATTCCTCTGAATACACGCGCGCTCTTTCAAAGGCAAACAAACACTAGTGTCTCTATCACTCTTCATTTCTCCTGGTGACCCTAGCACACATGACGCCCATTTCCGTTCCCCCGTCTTGTCAATGGTGGAATACTGCTAAAAGCGGCGTAAAACCAAACTCACTCACTCACTTACACTTCACATTTATATATTCAGCCATCACTGTCAATTCAAATTAAATTCGTATAATACTTATTTGGAAAAAAGCTATAGACTTATATTCTTAACTTATCAAGTAAAATAAAGTATACGCCTGAACAGCCGAGTATTTCATGTCTATTACGGCTGCAATCTAGCAGTAAAACACAGCCATAATACCTGTATGAAATACATCGACATAAAATAAGATTTCTCGTTTTGTCTCATTTCCATCCACCATCAGACCAGGAAGTATGTATGTTCTATTGGGCAGTTCAGTTCTGTTTGATGTTTTGGATGGTGCCAGGCCGGACAAGGAAACTATTAAAGTTTCTGAAACAAATGTGTCCATTTAGCATTCACGAAATCGTATTGTCCCCAAGCTCCGACAGAAGCCAATCTGTTGTGTATGAATGAGGTTTACGGTAGCTGTGTGTGCCAGGCTTATGTATGATCGCACTTGATTGACGACCTGCCGTAGAAGCAATGTAATTACCCTTCAAGGTCTATCCCAACACCACATGCCACACACACTCAGAACCAGTAGTACTTCGTCTGTGTAAAAAGTGTTATGGCCAGCTCCAAAACCAAAATGTTTTCGTGTCAGAGGGTCGGAATATTTCTCATTCCAAGGCCTCCAAATACGTCACATGTAAGCCGGATGTCGTCTGCACTAGTCGTAAAAATGGCTGTTATCGTCTGCTCGGCGATGGGGCTCAGATCTCAATTCGTTTGCTCATCAAAGCGTACAAATTGAATGAGTAATCAGTGACAACATATCACAGCGTTTCCTTTTGAATTAAGCAGGTCTACACAATGGAATGATTGAGAATTGATCGCAAGATCCCACAACGAATAGAGCCAATCTCGTCTGATCGATATCAGGACGTCTCCACCATCTTTTCCATATTCATACGCTTTGAGTGTGAGGGAGTTCGTCAGAAAGCACAGCTTTTGTCTAATACCGCTCAGCCTGCTAGAGGGATCCCGTCGAGTTATTTCCGGAGGACATCGGATTTCCCCGCTTTCTTTCAAAGACCGTTCATCTGTTGTATGACGGGACATTCCTAAACTCATTTTGATGTGATTTTGTCGATTGATTCCTAAGTGGGTTCGATGTGATTGTTCCATTAATGTCCGGAGGCATGGGTCGAGGTGACGAAACCTCAGTCTCCGGCAAAGAACGCTGTTAATAACACAAGCACGTAGCTGTCACACACAGACCGCAGGGGTCGGGACTCTATGACACAGCAAACTACACCAGATAAAGAATTTAGTGATACCCTTAGTAATAGCCCAGCATAAATTACACATTGTCTTACTCTCATGCAAGATACTTTAATTTCATTGGTCAGCGACTCTTTATCAAGTTTCCATGTTAACCCTTCCAGGAGAGTGACAACTGGAAAAATTACGGTAACGCCCAAACCCTTCACGAAGCTATATCGCTAACAATCGCATGACGTCATGATATGACGCATGCAGTGCCCGGACCTCGAAAACCGTTTGATTAGCTGTTGTTTACTTCATTATGCAGAGATGTATTTGACCGAGATTCACTGCTTTATTTAAACTATTTTATACATTGAATCGTTTGCATACTCAGCTTAAAAATAATTAACCATTTTTGATAGAAGTTTGAAGCCTGTCAGGATGTGTTTCACTGATTTTGAAAACTACTTGAGTGGCAGACGCCATTTTGTTTACATGTCATATGACCAGACCTCACTCCAGATCGCACACCTGACCGCACACCTGACCCCACACCAGACCGCACACCAGACCCCAAACTAGACCCCACACCAGACCCCACACCAGACCGCACACGAGACCGCACACCAGACCTCACAACAGACCGCACACCAGACCCCACACCAGACCCCACACCAGACCCCAACACCAGACCGCACACCAGACCGCACACCAGACCCTACACCAGACCGCACACCAGACCCCACATCAGACCGCACACCAGACCCCACACCAGACCGCACACCAGACCCCACACCAGACCCCACACCAGACCGCACACCAGACCCCACACCTGACCCCAACACCAGACCCCACACCAGACCCCACACCAGACCGCACACCAGACCGCACACCAGACCCCACACCAGACCCCAACACCAGACCGCACACCAGACCCCACACCAGACCCCAACACCAGACCGCACACCAGACCCCACACCAGACCCCACACCAGACCCACACCAGACCCCACACCAGACCCCACACCAGACCCCAACACCAGACCCCAACACCAGACCCCACACCAGACCCCAACACCAGACCCCACACCAGACCACACAAGCCGTACTGTTCCCGTGTAATGAATTAAACTGGTCTCATGGAACCACCTAGTCACCCTTCCTTCCCCGTGTTTCAACCTTTGTCAACCTCTTATGACACAGTGTGTGAGTCAAGAGTTCATCAGTTACAGCAATAAACCGGGGTTCGATTCCCACGACGGTTCACTGTTTGTAGTCCAAGCATGGGTACCGCCACGTGATATTGCAGGAAATGTGCCGGGCCTTTGAAAATGTATTCAACCATCTCAGAATACTATACCCATGAGTTCTAAAGCAAGATTCACACTTCATCAAACGAAGCTGGTGTTAAATTTCCAGATGGCGGTGAAGAATAGCAAGGGCGGGTTAAAGGTGCCCCGGTATGGCCCCAGGCAATGGTTTATTGTCTCTGGGTCTGTGGCGAACTTCACAAAGAAACCAATACTTAGTATAATTAGAACAAGTGCCTTTCTTCATGACGTCATACATGACGTCATAAAATCTGCACGACCTGATACCATCAGGCAAGACTTAGTGTTAAGTATTAAGGTACTGTAAAGAACTAATGGATCAGAGAGCTCCAGTACGATACTCAAATTAAGCTGTCTTTGTGTTTTGTCACTATCACTTTGCTATCATGTCAGCGATAAGACCGTGGTACATGATCCTATGCTGCTATACACTTGGCTCACCAGTATCAGGACCAGTAAATCGCAGACAACCATTCTCCTCATATGGCAGCACAAGTGGATGACGTAACAGTCGACGCCGTCACCTTGTCCACATCTTGTTGACTTCCTGTCTATTGCCTCATGCCTCTTGTCAGAGAAACTGCTTTTCATTCTAGGTTACTTCTACTCTCGGACTAGGGGCCTAATGTCCTGTCTATTACCTCGCGACTCTTGTCAGAGAAACTACTAATCCTTTTAGATTACTGCTTGTCTCAGACTAGGGGCCTAATGTCCTGTCTATTACCTCGCGACTCTTGTCAGAGAAACTACTAATCCTTTTAGATTACTGCTTGTCTCAGACTAGGGGCCTAATGTCCTGTCTATTACCTCGCGACTCTTGTCAGAGAAACTACTAATCCTTTTAGATTACTGCTTGTCTCAGACTAGGGGCCTAATGTCCTGTCTATTACCTCGCGACTCTTGTCAGAGAAACTACTAATCCTTTTAGATTACTGCTTGTCTCAGACTAGGGGCCTAATGTCCTGTCTATTACCTCGCGACTCTTGTCAGAGAAACTACTAATCCTTTTAGATTACTGCTTGTCTCAGACTAGGGGCCTAATGTCCTGTCTATTACCTCGCGACTCTTGTCAGAGAAACTACTAATCCTTTTAGATTACTGCTTGTCTCAGACTAGGGGCCTAATGTCCTGTCTATTACCTCGCGACTCTTGTCAGAGAAACTACTAATCCTTTTAGATTACTGCTTGTCTCAGACTAGGGGCCTAATGTCCTGTCTATTACCTCGCGACTCTTGTCAGAGAAACTACTAATCCTTTTAGATTACTGCTTGTCTCAGACTAGGGGCCTAATGTCCTGTCTATTACCTCGCGACTCTTGTCAGAGAAACTACTAATCCTTTTAGATTACTGCTTGTCTCAGACTAGGGGCCTAATGTCCTGTCTATTACCTCGCGACTCTTGTCAGAGAAACTACTAATCCTTTTAGATTACTGCTTGTCTCAGACTAGGGGCCTAATGTCCTGTCTATTACCTCGCGACTCTTGTCAGAGAAACTACTAATCCTTTTAGATTACTGCTTGTCTCAGACTAGGGGCCTAATGTCCTGTCTATTACCTCGCGACTCTTGTCAGAGAAACTACTAATCCTTTTAGATTACTGCTTGTCTCAGACTAGGGGCCTAATGTCCTGTCTATTACCTCGCGACTCTTGTCAGAGAAACTACTAATCCTTTTAGATTACTGCTTGTCTCAGACTAGGGGCCTAATGTCCTGTCTATTACCTCGCGACTCTTGTCAGAGAAACTACTAATCCTTTTAGATTACTGCTTGTCTCAGACTAGGGGCCTAATGTCCTGTCTATTACCTCGCGACTCTTGTCAGAGAAACTACTAATCCTTTTAGATTACTGCTTGTCTCAGACTAGGGGCCTAATGTCCTGTCTATTACCTCGCGACTCTTGTCAGAGAAACTACTAATCCTTTTAGATTACTGCTTGTCTCAGACTAGGGGCCTAATGTCCTGTCTATTACCTCGCGACTCTTGTCAGAGAAACTACTAATCCTTTTAGATTACTGCTTGTCTCAGACTAGGGGCCTAATGTCCTGTCTATTACCTCGCGACTCTTGTCAGAGAAACTACTAATCCTTTTAGATTACTGCTTGTCTCAGACTAGCGGCCTAATGACCTGTGGTCTATTACCTCATGCCACTTGTCAGAGAAACAGCTAGTCCCTTTACATTACTCTCGGACTAGCGGCCTAATGACCTGTGGTCTATTACCTCATGCCTCTTGTCAGAGAAACAGCTAGTCCCTTTACAGTACTTCTGCTCTCGGACTAGGGGCCTAATGACCTGTGGTCTATTACCTCATGCCTCTTGTCAGAGAAACAACAAGTCCCTTTACATTACTCTCGGACTAGGGGCCTAATGACCTGTGGTCTATTACCTCATACCTCTTGTCAGAGAAACAGTTAGTCCTTCTGGACTACTACTAGTCTCAGACTAGTGGCCTTGGACACTCACTCCCTGACCCCTTCAACACTATACCAGTTTAGCAGGATGCACGGGCTGCACTAAAAAGCCCCAGTAAAGATGGAGTTAGTCAATGAGTTTCGTTTAACGCCATACTCAGCAGTATTTCAACTATGTTGCGGAGGTCTGTAAATAATCACTACTGCACCAGACAATGCGGTGATCAACATCATGAGCATCGATTTGCGCAACTATGTTGACATGTGTCAACCAAGTCAGCGAGCCTGACCACCCGATCCGCGTTAGTTGCCTATTAGGACAGGCATGTGATACTTGAAATAAAATCTAACCTGGACCTTCATGTGTCCAGTTAAGTCGAAGGAAACCTCCATTGTGTAGCATTTGTCTAATATGTCCCAGGCTTCTACACTTAAAGGTCCCCCATTTATCATCAGAAAAGGTCAAAACAATTACCCATGTTTAATAGATATTCCCGACTTTACATTTACAATGAATGAATGCTGCCTTTTCTGCTGGTAATTAATAGCAAATTCTCACGTGTGTGTTCTACAATACCACACGCAGACAAGAGAAAATCGGGTACTTAGGATGTTTTTTGCATGGCACCGCTAAAACGTCACCACTCGAAAGGCAACGTCATGTTTCATTCCCCTACCTGGATTGTCAGCGTTTAAATATATACTCAAACAATACATAATCGTCTGTGGAACAGCTTTAATATGAGCTCAATATGATCTGTGTAATTCTCTTCATGTCTCGGGTGCTTCCATCGGGAACTTGACGAGGAATACTTTACGCTCGACAATCATTTGTCTACGATACTCCTATCCCGCTGTCAGTGACATCAAGTCATTATTTATAAAATTTACGGCGCTTGGCAATTCCCTTTGTGGGAGGTTAGATCGAGCGACGCCTACGAGGGGGCTGTGAGGAGCTCTGTGCCGCAAAACCAATCTCGTTCTTTCTCGGGAGTGTTTAATTACTGTGAAAGGAATATGGGGCAGACAAGTTTTATTACATTCGCCCTCCACAAATCCTAGTAATTGTAAGACGCCATTCTGTTGTGACGCCATTGGTGTTAAGCTGATAATCACGGGTATGTATTATGCGGATCTGATATTGAGACATATAAAAAACGACTGAATTATATTATAATTTTGGAATTATACTGACAAAACACCGCATGTCCATATATATTTCAGTATTCCATCTCGGAACGGCTGAGTGGAACATGATCCGCAGATTCATGTTCTGGCACATGTTACGGGACACCTTTAGGTTCTTTTTCGAGTTCTTACTTTCTTTATTTGTATGCATGGCACGCGCCAACCCCGGCACGCACGCACGCATGCACGCACGCACATATGGGTGTGCTTCAGAGGAACAAGGATCCACGGTATGAGGAGTCATGTTGTACTAGCACAGGGAACATCATTACATCTAATGATGTCCAGTGGAAGATAGAGGTGAAATCTGACCACAAACAACGAATTTCCGTGTCACCAAATCCAGCAGCTCTAGATAACCCCTAGGCCAATACTGCACTTGGTACCTACATTACCACGATGTCTTTCTGGACAACTGCCAAAGCTGGTACCTAGAAGTACAAACATGTAACCAGGTTATGTTGGGCACCTGGTCCTCCCTTAGCAAATGCCTCTATTCTGACAACACAATATGAGCAAGGTACAAGGTGAGCCGTTAAGTTCTTCAACTTTGACGTGACTACTTTCACTTTAACGCTAACTACTTCCACTCTTCCTCTCTGACGCTATCTACATCCACTTTTCCACTCTGACGCTAACTACATCCACTCTTCCTCTCTGACGCTAACTACATCCACTCTTCCACTCTGACGCTAACTACTTCCACTCTTCCTCTCTGATGCTAACTACATCCACTCCTCCACTCTGACGCTAACTACTTCCGCTCTGACGGTAACTACTTCCGCCCTGACGCTAACTACTTCCGCTCTTCCACTCTGACGCTAACTACTTCCACTCTTCCTCTCTGACGCTAACTACTTCCACTCTTCCGCTCTGACGCGAACTACTTCCACTCTTCCGCTCTGACGCTAACTACTTCCGCTCTGACACTAAGTACTTCCACTCTTCCGCTCTGACGCTAACTACATCCACTCTTCCCCTCTGACGCTGACTACTTCCACTCTTCCACTCTGACGCTAACTACTTCCACTCTTCCACTCTGATGCTAACTACTTCCGCTCTGACGCTAACTACTTCCGCTCTGACGCTAACTACTTCTGCTCTTCCACTCTGACGCTAACTACTTCCACTCTTCCTCTCTGACGCTAAGTACTTCCACTCTTCCTCTCTGATGGTAACTACTTCCGCTCTGACGCTAACTACTTCCACTCTTCCACTCTGACGCTAACTACATCTACTCTTCCTCTCTGACGCTAACTACTTCCGCTCTTCCGCTCTGATGCTAACTACTTCCACTCTTCCACTCTGACGCTAACTACATCCACTCTTCCACTCTGACGCTAACTACATCCACTCTTCCACTCTGACGCTAACTACATCTACTCTTCCTCTCTGACGCTAGCTACTTCCACTCTTCCACTCTGACGCTAACTACATCCACTCTTCCACTCTGATGCTAACTACTTCCGCTCTGACGCTAACTACTTCCGCTCTGACGCTAACTACTTCTGCTCTTCCACTCTGACGCTAACTACTTCCACTCTTCCTCTCTGACGCTAAGTACTTCCACTCTTCCTCTCTGATGCTAACTACTTCCGCTCTGACGCTAACTACTTCCACTCTTCCACTCTGACGCTAACTACATCCACTCTTCCACTCTGACGCTAACTACTTCCGCTCTTCCACTCTGATGCTAACTACTTCCACTCTTCCACTCTGACGCTAACTACATCCACTCTTCCACTCTGACGCTAACTACATCCACTCTTCCACTCTGACGCTAACTACTTCCACTCTTCCTCTCTGACGCTAGCTACTTCCACTCTTCCACTCTGACGCTAACTACATCCACTCTTCCACTCTGATGCTAACTACTTCCACTCTTCCACTCTGACGCTAACTACATCCGCTCTTCCACTCTGACGCTAACTACTTCCACTCTGACGCTAACTACTTCCGCTCTGACGCTAACTACTTCCACTCTGACGCTAACTACTTCCGCTCTGACGCTAACTACTTCCGCTCTGACGCTAACTACTTCCACTCTTCCCCTCTGACGCTAACTACTTCCACTCTGACGCTAACTACTTCCACTCTGACGCTAAGTACTTCCACTCTGACGCTAACTACTTCTGCTCTGACGCTAACTACTTCCGCTCTGACGCTAACTACTTCCGCTCTGACGCTAACTACTTCCACTCTTCCCCTCTGACGCTAACTACTTCCACTCTGACGCTAACTACTTCCACTCTGACGCTAAGTACTTCCACTCTGACGCTAACTACTTCCACTCTGACGCTAACTACTTCTGCTCTGACGCTAACTACTTCCACTCTGACGCTAACTACTTCCGCTCTGACGCTAACTACTTCCGCTCTGACGCTAACTACTTCCACTCTTCCCCTCTGACGCTAACTACTTCCACTCTGACGCTAACTACTTCCACTCTGACGCTAAGTACTTCCACTCTGACGCTAACTACTTCCACTCTGACGCTAACTACTTCTGCTCTGACGCTAACTACTTCCGCTCTGACGCTAACTACTTCCCCGAAGTCCGTGACTAGCAAAGATAAACCTGGACGTTTTTATAGGTAGCTTGATGTTTATATACATGTGACATTCAAACCTACATTCATTAAGAAAATTCGAACATTTTAGAACATCAAAACACAAAGGCAACATCAGGGTACAAATACTGACGATGTTAATGCAAAAAAAAAATAGATTACGAGAACAAAGTTCTGTGCTATATTTGTTGATCTGTGCAGTGAATATGAACTGGTCAGTGATATATAGAAAGGAATGCCAGAGCAAGAAGTATTGCAATGCACGTAATCCTCATTGGCAGGACACCCTCGACCGAGTTACAGGACACAGTTGGGAGTAGCGGCGCATGTGTTGCTGGCGCATGCGTAGAAGTAACTTGTGGCATATCATTTGGCTTGAAAAAGCCATTGTTCTCGATCAACATCCGGTAATGGTGGGCGGAAGTTTTTGCTGTCCTGCGGCGTTGTGGGTCAGTGAAGTTGACAGAAAATAGTCCCCATTTATCTTGGTACCCGTTCAGCTCAAAACTGTCCAGGAGTGACCGGACTGTAAACCCAGTCACGTGACATCCATCTAGTTCAATTGCTGTGGTAGAAACATAATAATAATAATCATAGTTATAATGTATCTGTTGTTATGTTGTTTTACACCACTTGTACTTACATTTTCTTCTCCATGCTGGTTCAAATCTATTTCAGTCAAAAACATATTAAAACTTCACAAAATTACAGCTAGTAAAATAGCCGGGGTCACTTCTCTAAGAGCTCTTCAAACTAGAAGTATAAGCTTAAATTGTACGTTGTGGCCGACGCTACACAGTACTGATCACCAACACTAATGAGTGCGAACGGCCTTTGTACCTCAACGTATTGCATGTTTGAACAAATGTTGACAGGCCAGTTATCATTATAATTACTTTTAAACACATGTTAACAGTAATTTCATATTTTATGCTGTTATTCATTTGTATGTTTCTCAAGCTCTGTGGTGTAAAGTTTAATCCTTTTGAGGCAATAAAATATTGTCTGTCTGTCTGTCTGTCTGTCTATACCATAATTGAAACCATGTTATATGATCAGTTACCATATCTATTTACTTGGCACATAGTCTCAGTCTGCTACTGAAACAACGACGTCAGCTCTGAATTTCATGACCAAAATGTAGACATTGAGACTAGAAAACCCCATGTTAAAAAGTTTCCGTTCACTACCTCTTGGTCAAATATATCATGCTATTTTAACACAATCTCAAAAATGAACGTTTTGTATTCAGAACAATATTGTGCACATGAAGATTTTTACTAAACTGGTTTTACACACCGATTTCCAAGAACGCTCTTATCATTCTGTGATTTGTTATGGAAATAACCGAGAAGTGAGGAATAATATACTGGTCGCCTGGTTACATACTGGTCGCCTGGTTACATACTGGTCGCCTGGTTACATACTGGTCACCTGGTTACATACTGGTCGCCTGGTTACATACTGGTCGCCTGGTTACATACTGGTCGCCTGGTTACATACTGGTCGCCTGGTTACATACTGGTCGCCTGGTTACATACTGGTCGCCTGTTTACATACTGGTCACCTGGTTACATACTGGTCGCCTGGTTACATACTGGTCGCCTGGTTACATACTGGTCACCTGGTTACATACTGGTCGCCTGGTTACATACTGGTCGCCTGGTTACATACTGGTCGCCTGGTTACATACTGGTCGCCTGGTTACATACTGGTCGCCTGGTTACATACTGGTCGCCTGGTTACATACTCAGAACTGTATAGGAGGTTTTCAAGATATGAGAAGCTAGTTTGGTGTTTTGAATACTTCACTCGCTCGTGTCGAGTAATTTGAAGCCTCGATGCTAATTTCTATGGGCCTACTGAGACCAAAGGGGGAAAATGTATATTGCAGGCATTCCTGAATTATTTCTATATGGCTGCATAGTGAACTACAAATGAGCTAACACGTTCTGGTGTTTACGCAGGCTGGAACGAAAATGAAGTGAACGGTGTTGCTTCTTCATGAACCCCTGTCACTATATGGATGAAATGTGTAAAACTAGGTGTTTGCCACCAATCACGATTTTAAAAAATATACATTAGCTGTAGGTAAGTGAGAAACCTACTGGAGAAATGTCACATTTTCTTTGAATGTCAATAACTAAACCTTCACTGCAGTGAGTACTGTACACGACGTGGATGGAAGAAATCTCTTTAATATACATAAAAAATCTCTCTGGGGAGCGTAGTTATTAGGGACTTTAGCACCTTGTTCTGATGCACGTGCAAACGTGACCTACTTGCTGGTAATGTCAGCTGAAGAATAGATTCATACAGGTCAGACGTGGGGCTTCTTTCATTGTGGCCCATATGTGGTGCCAGTGACAAAGGTGTTATTCAACATATAAACAACACTGTACAGTAGATTCACCCTTTGTGACCAAGACCCCAACCAGCTTTCTGCAGATGACCAGGCGATGGAACAACAGTTACGTACATGTGTGGTCACCTGATACAAATTACGTATTGTTTACCTTGTCACGTGACTGTTTACCTTGCAGAGATGGGCACGTTTAATGTCTTAGGCAGTATGGACTCCTTGTTAACACTGTGTTCTTTAATAAAACGATCCGATAAAGACATAGATTGTAACTGCATTACCTTTAAGTACCTCACCAGCATACATATCAATCAGCTGTGATCTAGTGGGCCCTCCCCGAGCTGTCTCCTGGTCAGATATACCCGTCTCAGTGATCAGTACTTCCGGGTTGTTGTACCTGTCCCGTATGTGACGTAGTAACTTCCGGACGCCGCTAGGATTATACAGGGATGACCGCCTCCTGGAAGTGGACACGGAGTGCGTGGGTGAAAACACATGATAGGTTAACTACTATACTACAGGTACAAATTGGTATTCAGTAACCTGTGATTGTTATGAGGCGACTGACAGGTTTGGAAGGTCGGGTTCGCTGACTTGGTTGATGCAGGATGTCGTACCTAAATTACACAGATCTATGCTGATGATGTCAACCACTTGGATGTCTTTTCCAGATACGATTATTTACAGACCAACATATAGCTTGAATACTGTCCAGTGAGGCGTTAAACTACATCAGTGTCAGTACTGGCATCGTGCTACAATCGACTTAGTACGTCAGCTAGAACCGTATCCAACCAAACGTCAGTGAGTGAGTGAGTGGGGTTTGCTCAACCTCATATCTGGCACTATTCCAGGAACTCGTCCCACTTTGGTATGGCGTAGGATGGGGCTGACACAATGACCCAGTCATGGCGAATGATCGAAGCCAGTGATGACTTACTCGGGATTCAGCAACAGCGTCAGATGTTTATCCTCTTGTATCCCACCGCCACGTGTTGTGTGGACGTCCACGTTCTGTACACGTGGTGTCACGTACACGTCTACTCCCAGGAAATCTGCCGTTCCTGGAATCACAATATCTGGCAGACACAACAACAACAATAACAACAACAACAATAACAACAACAACAACAACAACAACAATAACAATAAGTACAACTGAAATTCAGGAAAACTACTCGCGAGCCTTACACACATAACCCCGGTAAATGGACCGATGTGCACTCGATGTTCATTGCCGGTGTTCATCTGTTGGTAAGAATTAATGGTAGCAGCCACAATACCCATCCCACCGGGTACCCATTTATTGTTGTTTACAGTGTTGTTGCCCTTTCAAACACGGAAAGCGTGCTACTTCAGCCAGTTGTCATGGTCGTGTGACAGCCCACGTGGTAGATGCAACGCGGAACCCGAATTACAAACAATACTAAAAATTCCTTAAAATGTTTGGGTGAATGAATTTACAGATGGAATACAACTGGACAATATCAGGATGGTTCTGTTGTTTCGACGTTTCCACAACCATGGTCAGTTGGACTTATAGCTCCCTTATATAAACAAGGAGATTTGAATAATGAGGATAACTACAGAGGCATCACCTTAGTAAGTACAGTTAGCAAAGTGGTCACTTCGATTACCAATAATAGATTGATTGAGGGAACAATGAATAAAATAGTCCCAGGCAGGCTTTATTGATAACATGTTCATACTGTAGAGTGTTGTACAAAATATCTTAATATCCATGGAGGTAAGGTCTATACACCATTTGTTGATTTAGGAAAAATAATGAAAGATCAGACTTTGATGTAGAAACTGGCGTTAGACAAGGCTGTGCACTCAGTCCTTTCTTATTCTCCTTTTTATCAATGAACTAGCAATTGAGAACAATTATAGAACTGATATTCACTTACATTAAGATGTGTTACAACTTTTTCTCCTATTGTTTGCATATGACGTCACTCTTATTTCAGGACATTACTCTTATTTCAGGTAAAAATGTTGGTCTATAGAAGCAAATCAACGAATTGGGAAGCCATTGCGAACAGTCTAAAGTGAATGTGAAAGGAGGTAAATTATTTCGACATGAAAAATGGTATTACAAAGGCAATCAGACAGCATCAACAACCTTTCCTGGTCAACCCATGCAAAATACGCATCTGTTCAAGCACAAAAAGTGTTGATAGGTATACTGAAAAATCTAGAAACACTCAGAGATTTAAATTTAGCATCCTTTTTCAGTATATTTGATGTTAAAATTAGTCCGATTCTATTATACGGGGCTGAAACTTGGGGATCTCAGTACTTTGACCAAACAGAAAGAGTTCATGACGTTTCTTGGAGTAAAGATGGGCACCCATAGTGTAATGATTTATATGGTGAATGTGGTAGGTTTTCTCTTACTATAGATTCGGTAATTAAAGTAATCAAATATTGGTTAAGACTTTTACGTATGTCCTCACATCGTTTACCAGAGACATGTTATGAAATGATGATTGTATTTGATAGAAATGGGCACACAAATTGGATAACGAATGTAAAAAATCATTTGTTTACAACAGACTTTAGTCACATGTGGTATGAGCAATATGTTGAGTTTTCCTACACGTTTATTAGTTTATTCACACAAAGACTGAAAGATATATATCGACAAAACTGGCTTGGAAAAGTTTCCTTTTCTAGAAATTGTGATTACTACAAATCCATCAAGCCATACATTTATACTGGATATTTTCTGTCGAGTAAGTTGTTAGCACGTTTCCGCTGCTCATCACATGATTTGTGGATAGAAAGGGGTAGATATGTGAAGATAAAAAGAGAAGATAGATTATGTAAATCATGCAATACTAATGGCTTAGTTAAAACGAATATCATTTTGACTTGTATGTGCCCATTATATGATAAACTACACAAAAAGTACCTGAAATAA
Organism: Haliotis asinina; assembly: GCF_037392515.1. NCBI lineage: Eukaryota > Metazoa > Mollusca > Gastropoda > Lepetellida > Haliotidae > Haliotis > Haliotis asinina. The sequence goes on along the minus strand of NC_090280.1, from coordinate 104,758,815 downwards.
TTCTAATATGTCCATCCATCCCTGGATACATTTTACTGCTTATTAAGCTGCAGTAACCATGATACGATTCAGCATGTTGCTATGTTTGTATATCATGCTGTGAAACTCAGATAAGAAGATTCGCCATTGAGCATCGTCTGAACGTCACAGTTGTGTAAAACATAATATCATATAATGCTTTATACATGTGTATAATTCTTCTATATGCTACTACCATATATTGTAGGATAGGCCTGTGACCTTTGAGAATTGAATAAAAGACTGAGACTTAAATACGAGCAGTAAAAGTGGCAATATTTTCAGCTGTCTGAAACGTTTGTATTTTACTGTTGAACTTTCCGTTGACAAGTCTGGTTCTCCTCCAAACGCCGCCACGTTATAACGGCTGACGGACAACTAAAGGCGATGGTTGTTTAGATACATAATGCAACTGGCCATGCCCATCCGCCAATTTGTGACAAAACGCAAACACGTTGACCTTTCACCTCGATGTCTGATTCAGATCATAAATCCCTTCGTTTTTGTTGTAGGAAAGTATGGAAGTCCTAGACTCGGGCACGCTGACCAGTACAACCACAACATGTTGTTCCATGCTACATAGGTTGTGAATGATGGCGTAGACAAGAGCAGATGTTTGTTGTGGAGATGTACATGTCACACAGCCAGTGTCACCTCACCAACTTTTGCACACTTCTGCACACACCGGCTCAAGAGGCACCAAGCCATGTTGCCGACGTCAGTGTGAAGATTTTATGTGACCTTCAGTCAGTGCTCGTGTGACCGCTTTCATGATACCTGAGGTTTATGACGTTGTTTAGCAACAAGAACGAGTAAGTTTAGTTTTACGCCGCAACCAGCAGCAATGTTCCAGCTATAAGGCGGGGGTATGTAAATAGTCTAGTCTTGACCAGATAATCTAGTGATCAACAGCATGACCATCGATCTATGGAACTGGGATACATTGACATGCGTCAACCAAGTCAGCGAGACTGACAACCCGATCCCATCAAACATGTGTTGCTTAGACCTGTTCTAGCCCTGATTCGTTTGGCAACTAGAAAAGACATACACAGCCATAAGCAAATATCTGATACCTTAAATCATTTTTGTTCCTGTAGAGAATTGAAGAACAGAACAAGTCCCCTGTGAGTAGCACACCTGGGTGCGTTCACCCTGGTAGGATTAAAGTCGAATTGATGACCGGTCTACATTCATTTCTCGAGTTAATTTTGTAAATATTCAATTATTATTTTTATTTAAAAAATATTTTAACACATTTCTGAAACATTTGGTAAGTACGTACACCAAACGTAATTGCATAAAGCGTCTCACTTCCTATCTGTCGTCGGTCGTGTTCGTTCATGCCTAGGAGGCGGTTGCTGGAATTCCCCGTGCTAAATATAGGGTCCATCATGAGACCGAGGTCAAAGTCCATGTTTCTGTCCGACGCCTCAACGTCGGCGGGGTCGCGAGGGTCGGCCGGCTCTGTCCACATCGCTGACACCGAGATGCCGACCTTTCCTACAACACAGAGTGAGTGAGTGGATCAGTGGGGTGTGGTTGGCGATTGCCGTAACGTTACTCCGATCTCAACACTCAAGGGAAAACGGATACTGAAGATGTACGGTATTTACATCGTGGAACGTCACCGCAACGTCAAAACACATGCGACACAGCAACAGTTGAACAAAGAGACACAACTCTGCATAACGAGCACGAGACTATCTGCTTCTGATACTGATAGTTAGTCATTCATTCTGACTGTCGTACCACGTGGATACCACCTTGCTATATCAGAATAATTAAAAGACAATTTTGTTTTCAGTTTGTCAGAAAGCATTGCATAACCGTGTTGTGGGACAGGGCGATTAACTGAAGTATATATACATTCCAAACACCACTCCTAACCTCTCTGTAGTGTCCTGTATCTCTCCTGGTACAGTCTGTAGGTGGCGGCGTTTGCTCGCAGCATTGTAAGCAGGGCCCTGTAGCCGTCAGCACCGTACTTAAAGGCCGCCTGATAGGGCTTGCTGAATGTTATCCACGACTTAACCTGATGGAAATTTTGAGTTTTACTGGCAGTGACAACATAGGAGATTGTGTATAGAGCGATTATTTTGTTTATACAATCTGCTTCGTATTTCATATTTTCAGAGGCTTTTGGAGTGCTAAGGAATAAGATATAAGGATGATGTCGAAGCAGGGTTAAACACAGTTTTCATGCGGGATTGCAGCCACTGAACGTGCTTCTTGTAATAAAGAAATTATTTATCTGTATATGTTATCAATACGCATATCTCATTTCTGTACTCCGACTATACGATAACAACCTGTAGTGTTTAGAATACAAACATACCCCATCAACACCGCCAAGGTCGCCTCGAGACGACCCCCGTGCACCATAACCAAACCAACATACGGCGGATGACGTCACTTCTTGAAAACAACCCTGATGACCGCCCATGAACAAGCTAGGGCGTACTCACCCTGTCTCCAAACTGTTGGAAGCACGTGGCTGCATAGTCCACATAGACGTCGGCGGTCGTGTCGTTTGTCCAGCCGCCGTTATCAGCCAGCCACAGTGGGAGGTCCCAATAATGAAGGGTAGCCACTGGGCGGATGCCGGCGTCTATCAGGGTGTCGATCAAGTCGCTGTAGTAACCCACTCCGTTGTGGTTGACGGCGCCTGACGCGGTCATGATGCGCGACCAAGACACCCCGAACACATAGTGCTGAACCTGAAACAGTCAGCACGCAATCATTGTCAAACGGCACTTCAGGCTTATGTAGCAACGGAATCTCACGTCTCATAGTAAATTCTGAACTATATAGAAATAAATATGATGTTCAGCTTGAAATGGGACGTAGAGCTTGACGTCGCCGGTTGTCATATTGTAACAAATTCTAACCTAGCGGGAAAAGTGTTCTACTTAATAATATTGCCCCGATTCTGTTCCGCTTACCCGTCGTTGCCTAAACAGTCAGTATTGTCAGTGTATATGAACATTTAGGCAGTGTATTGAGTTAAAGAACCATGAAAACAACACTTTAATACTACTTATGAAATACGCGATATACACGGCAGGTGCCAGAACAGCCTCTAGACCATTGACCTTCTCTGGGTATCCATGGTTACGTCCTCTGTGTGTCTAATGTAGAACAGTTGGCATCCTCTTTTTGTATGAAGCAGAGTAGTCTAGCCTCGGGGGCACCTACAGCCACTATGTAGTGTTATTAGGTAAACATACACCCCTAAAACCATGAGAGAATTACATCAGATTCAGTATTTAGAGTCATAACGGTTAGGCACGGTATTTAGACAGGAACTCTGCACAGAATGGCGTTTAGCCGTAGGCTATGGAAAGAGAGACAGACCACCTTCGTCCTGAAAAACACAACAGATTAATCTTACTGCAAACAACAGCAAATCAATTAAAGGAGGTGAGTCACTGAACAGTGCTGCTCAGTATTCATCAGACATAATATTCACGAGGGCAAGGTCGGATACAGGATTAAGGAATCAAAACGATCATTTGAAACCTGAGATCAAGATCAGGTCAGGCAAGAACCATATAAAAACACAGGTTTGGTGTTTGTCTTAAAATGTATGTAGGCCAGTATATGAATGTTTTGTGGTTAGTTAGGAGTCACGGTCGCCCGACCCCAAAATCCGGACTTCCTGCAACGGACCAAGCGAGTGGAGCGTTAGAGCTCCCCTGACTATGTGGGATGACCATGAGCCGTGGCGAACTGTGGTATGCTTTACTGAAGCCCAGTCGCCAGGAACGATGGAGGAACTGTGCAGTAGTCTGGCAACCTTGAGAGTACCTACACTGTCTATGTGTTTGGGGTAGAGTAGTCTCACCTTGTTGGCCTTGAGAGTAAAAAAAATGTCTATGTATTTTGGGTAGAGTAGCCTCACCTTGACGACCTTGAGAGCACCCACATCTTCAATGTATCTATGGTAACTGTCAGCCGCAACATCCCCTGTGGAGTTATCAGGGGTGTGACCCGCGTGGGAATATTCATCAATAACACTTTCTGTTCGTCCTGTAGAACCCCAAACAAACCGTGAGATACCCACTTGAGATTGTTTTCCAGAGCAAATATTTTAAACTGTTGGATTACGAGTGTTTTATACTGTGATGTGATTATGTTAAGGCAAATGGTGGTGTTTTAAGGCGTAATGTAACAAACATGGTGAAACTGGAGGTAAGGTCCAGTTAATCCTCAGGTCCGTTGACTTGTTTACTGGTGAAAACCTTCTCTCGTAAAATGAATGGCATAGGTTTGGATGTTATCTTACTACAAGACGAAACAAACGAAGACTGTTTTTACCAACTGACAACACTGAATGATCACACCATTTTTCATTCACTCTCTCATCATGTCAACCCTGCACACTACTCTCCCTCTGTCATCAACTTTCACAGCGAACCTATCCAACAAGCATTCCATAAAAATCGAGTTGAGAGACAGGGCGATTAACTGAAATGGATATAAATTCCAAACACCATTCCTAACCTTTCAGCAGTGTCCTGTATCTCCCATCCACGCACGAATACAGCTACCCCGAAATACATCCTCCATCACCCCAATCTACTAACCCCCTATTTGTACCCCCACTTCCTTACTCACCATCCTCATCCCATGCTCCTTCTATCCCAAAGGCAGAACTCGCCACACCCAACGAGAAGCCCGCAGGAAACGACCCATACAATGGCTCATTTTCAAACGGAAGGAATGGAGGCACGTTCGGATCCGTCCTTGACCCTCTCACGAAACCATTGTCCTTGATGACGTCATGGTAAAAAGCAGCTGAGGCCTTCGGCGTCCTTGATCTTGCTGGGTCTGAGAAATTCACGGAGTACAGGCCGAATTTTTCCGAATATCCCCGAGCCCACTCGAAGTTATCCATGAGGGACCAAGCTGTGTAACCTTTGACATTGACTCCGTCAAGCTGCGAGGCTATAACATAATTATAGCATATACTCTACAGTCATGTTGTGAAATCAGTCATTTCACTTCATTTCACAAAAGTGGATCACAATTTCAACAACACTTATTTGAACAGTTAAAACTATTGTGGCAGCGACTAATGCAATTCAGCTTGCCTTTGAAGCATCTACAGCCGTTTGTTTGATACCTGCTGTGACCAGAGCAGGCACACCTCACAAACCCCTGGCCGCCACATATTGATGAAATGAAATTTCATGAAATGACTGAAGTATGTTGATTGTTTTTACACAAAATGACGGGGCATGGTTGGCCCTGTTTTTTATTTCACAAAATGAATGATTTCACAACCTGACTGTAACATATCCAAGAGAAGTCGCGGTTAACACAGGTTTCAGGTTTATACAGGAATGTGGGAGTGTGGCTGTTAGTGGGCTCTGGGCTATCCATTGAGCTACCCTACCGCAGTACTGCTCTAGCTTTCTTATGGTCTCCCTTGAGTGAGTGTTAAGACAAGCACGACTGCTAATCATGGGGCGCTATCTTATAAATGGGGTCGTTCACTGGCACACTGACGTGGTACTGACATTCGTTGCGTAGAAATACGTCATGTAGGCACTGCTTACTGAAGGACACTTCATGGTTCCGTGATAAAGGATATATGTGATATAGGATATATATATGATAAAGTATAGATGTGATAAAGGATATATGTGATATAGGATATATGTGATATACTATGTATGTGATAGAGGATACATGTAATATAGTATATATGTGATATAGGATATCTGTGATATAGTAAATATGTGATACAGGATATATGTGATATAGAATGTATGTGATATAGGATATATGTGATGTAGGATATACGTGATGTAGAATATATGTGATATAGTACATATGTGATATAATCTACATGGGATATAGTATGTATGTGATATATGTGATATAGTATGTATGTGATATATGTGATATAGCATATATCAGATATAATATATACGTGATGTAGTATGTATGTGATATAGGATATATGTGATATAGTATGTATGTGATATGGTATATATCTGATATAATCTATATGTGATATAGTACGTATGTGATATAGGATATATGTGATATAGTATCTATGTGATATAGGATATACATGCGATATATGTGATGTAGGATGTATGTGATCACCACACAGTGGCACACATGGGTAATGATTTGTACGAACCTTTTAATGCCTCGTTGATATATGCCCGATAGTAAGAAATACGGTATGTGTCATCGAGGCTTCCATTTCTGTCTGACACGCCGTTTTCAGTTACATAGATCGGGACATCACCGTAGCGATTCCGGAACCAGTTCAGTGTTTTTCGCATGGCAAAGGGTGTGACCTTGAGCCAGGAGGAGCCTGATCTGAACAGGATTAGAATCATAGTACAATGCAAGGTTACACATAGCAGCATTGTAAACATAGGACAATACAAGGCTACGCATAGCAGCCCTGTAAACATAGGACAATACAAGGCTACACATAGCAGCCCTGTAAACATAGGACAATACAAGGTTACATATAGCAGCCCTGTAAACATAGGACAATACGAGGTTACATATAGCCGCCCTGTAAACATAGGACAATACAAGGTTACATATAGCAGCCCTGTAAACATAGGACAATATAAGGTTACATATAGCAGCCCTGTAAACATAGGACAATACAAGGTTACATATAGCAGCCCTGTAAACATAGGACAATATAAGGTTACATATAGCAGCCCTGTAAACATAGGACAATACAAGGTTACATATAGCAGCCCTGTAAACATAGGACAATACAAGGTTACATATAGCCGCCCTGTAAACATAGGACAATATAAGGTTACACATAGCAGCATTGTAATGCTATACATTCTAGAGCGTTGAATATTACAGTGGGTTGAACAGTACAATGTGTTGAACATAACAGTAAGTTGGACATTACAGCATTGAACACTACAAACATAATAGTATGTTGAATATTACAATATGTGATACATTACAGTATGTTGAACATTTACATAAGTGTGAATACCTACCCCAGCCAGGCGGGGTTCTTGCCCGTGTGTACAAGGCTGTCGGTGGAGAAGCTGGGAGGAGATGGGACACCGGCAGCAGGCCACGCCTCGTCTGCTGAATAGATGTTCATTCCATAGAAGTCCGCCGAACCTGGGAAAACAGTCAGGAAGATTCCGTAGCTCACCTTCATTTATCAGAGTTCCATGGCGACAAGGCCACGAGTGAACTCTCGGCAAGATTATAAACAGTTTTAGAAGTCCGTGAGACATGGTGAGAATCTGGGTTTGAGGTTACCTTTATTTTTCGAGATTTCTTCAGGTGTAAAGACGGGCAGCCTGGAAGTAGTGCGATTTTCTGCTCTGCTCAGATCTCGGATAACTGTCTTCATATACTCTGGATAATCTCCATCCCCAAATATGGGATCAGAGAACCAGCCTAGGGCGAACAACATCGCGTACTCTGACGCCTGGATGTCGCTCAGACTAAGCCGGTCACGTGGCTTCATGAAGTTTACGTTCAAGACAATACCCACGTGACCTACAAGAAGAAGCGTCAGTAGTCTAGTTTTACGCCGCAGTTTTGCAAATACAACAGATATGTTTAACATCAAACGGTCCAGAGTAATTTTGTACATACATACCCAACTACAGACGACTATTTACAGACTGCTGAAGGGATGAGCGGAGATAATCATATTTCAAAACAATTCTCTTAATATTCAACTAACCCAAATGCAAAAGCGTACACTTTCTTTCGCATGTGTGGTTTGGTTTTCAACAAGAAACATAACAATTTTACAATGGACTATCAAATAGGACATCGACATAAGAATTTAGTTTGGGGCACACACATCTGGCATGACGGTTTAAATGGTTAGTAGGAAAACATAGAGTGTATTACACTGAAGGGTGTAGTAGGAGGCTACGTGTTGGTTAGATATCATCATCCATTAGTATTTGCGGTAATAAGCTACGCATAACCTTTCTGTATTTTCCTGAAGTCGTCGTTGTAGAGGTGGTACGCCTTGGCGTGAGACTTGATGATGTTGTGGGCGACAATGTAGGGGTAGGTCGCCGGCTCCTTCAACCCGGGGGCCATTTCTCCCGAACCGTGACCCATGAATGAGACAACCCAAGGTTCATTGAACGTAATCCAGTACTTCACCTGCAACACAGACACACGGGTCATTGAATGTGAACCAGTACTTGCCCTAAAACACAGACACACGGGTCATTAAACGTGAACCAGTACTTGCCCTAGAACACAGACACACGGGTCATTGAATGTGAACCAGTACTTGCCCTAAAACACAGACACACGGGTCAATGAATGTGAACCAGTATTTGCCCTAGAACACAGACACACGGGTCATTGAATGTGAACCAGTACTTGCCCTAGAACACAGACACACGGGTCATTGAACGTGCAACAGAACTTCCCCTACAACAGAGACACACGGGTCATTGAATGTGAACCAGTACTTGCCCTAGAACACAGACACACGGGTCATTGACCGTGCAACAGAACTTCCCCTACAACAGAGACACACGGTTCATTGAATGTGGACCAGTACTTGCCCTACAACACAGACACAGGGGTCATTGAACGTGAACCAGTACTTCGCCTACAACACAGATTCGTGATTCATTGAACGTGAACCAGTACTTGCTCTACAACAGAGACATATAGTTCATTGAACGTGAACCAGTATTTCACGTACAACACAGACCCGTGATTCATTGAACGTGAGCCAGTACTTTACCTACAACACAGGCCCTTGATTCATTGAACATGAACCAGTACTTCACGTCGTACAAAACAGACACACGGGTCATTGAACCTGAGCAAGCATTTAATCGTGAGGCCTGAAGAATGAAAAGACAACGAAGACGATATGCCTCATGTAAATCTGACCAAATCTCGAGGACAAATATATTAATACGCATTTGACATTAAAATTCTCCCTTTGCAAAGTACAAAATTATATAAGGTAAGATAACACCCAAATTTTTAAAAGTAATTACACCGAGTATCTAGAAGCTGACAAAATCTTGCGTAACAACAGCCTCAAATGACATGTGGATGAATCCCTGTAGTCCACTACGAATTGTATTTCCAACTCCAAAATATATATTAGCTGGGAATTATCCATTTTATCTGAATATTTTCGATAACACATTTCTTTCTTACGAGTGACTTAGAAAAGTGATCGTGTCCACTGCATATGAACATTACTTTGATTGACAGAATCTCCCCTATTAGTGACGGAAGAAAATTATGTAAGGGAGATAACTCCATACCCTCGTTCCAAACTTCCGGAAGCACAACTCGGCATACTGTTTAAAGTGTTCAGTGATGGACTCGTTTAACCAGCCACCACGATCCTGAAGAGCTTGGGGAAGATCCCAGTGGTACATGGTGATCATCGGCGTGATGCCCACTGCCAGCAGCTCGTCAATCAGGTGGTTGTAGTAGTCGACGCCCTTCTGGTTGACGATGTCAGGCGTTCCGCGTGGTAGAACACGTGACCAGGCGATAGAAAAACGGTAGTGCGTCACCTGATGAGATTGTGAGTTAGTGAGTCAATGGGCTAAGAGGTTGGTGAGTCAACGAGTTGGTCAGTCCATGGGTCGATGGGCGGTGTGCCGTACCCAGGCTAAACTACTGAAGAGACAACTTAAATTGTGAACAATTAACCCTTAATCGAAGGTTATGAGTGTATATTGAAACATACTAAAGTTTGGAAACAGTGGATTGTGTAGTGGTTCACATATATAGGCCTGCGAACGTTCTACGGAGAACGTAAGTCCATGTGGTCGCCATGCGGCGGCTGGGGTCGCCTTGGGGCGGCGCGCTGCGGCTGAGGTCAGCTGGGATCGCCGTGCGGCGGCTGGGGTCGGCAGGGGACGTTGTGCGGCGGCTGGGGGCGGCTGTGTATCATCATACCATTCTACGGGCGCCGGAGCCTCTACGATGTGGTCAAACAGCGAAGTTTGACAAATGTTTGAAAAAATCGTAAGCTTTCGTCGGCTTTCTGTGCAATTGTAAACCGATGACATATGTCAACCAAGTCAGCGAGCCGGACCACCCGATCCCGTTAGTCGCCTCTTACGACAAGCGTGTGGGTTTATGGCAAGCATGTGTTGCTGAAGGCCTATTCTACCCCGGAACTTCACGGGAACCACTCAGTAAAGCTTGATTATGTAGTGTATTAAATATCTGCGACCAGGGCAGGTGTATATTTACCCCCAGGTGTGAAAGCATGCGGACATCGTCCTTGTATTTGTGGTAGCTGTCGCAGGAGACTCGACCAGTGTCACTGTTGTCGATGTTGCCGGGTATGCTTGTGAAGGTGTCCCAGATACTTGGTCCCTTACCTACAGCCCAGTTGACATAGCAGAGGATCAAACTGGCAGTGCGATTTATCAAAGAGTTACAAGTTGAAATGAGTGTGACTACAGTTCCGCAGATTGTACGCGTGCTTCTACCAATGCTGATTCTGCTTCCAGCACAACTCACCGTCTTCGGAGTAGGCTCCTTCAACCTGGTAACTGGCAGTGGCGGCACTCCACGCAAAGCCTTCTGGGAACGTACCGTAGAAGAACTCGTCCTCATACTCCGGTGCAGCGCCCCATCCTCCGAGTCCTCTATACCCATGTTTGAAACCATTGTCCTCTGAAGGGAGTCAAATGGAGAAAGGAGCTTCGGTGCTATTACTGTATACATACTTTGTTATGCGTGACACACAGAAAAGGAATAGTTCTACTTGTATAAAGAAAAGTCATTAACATAAATAAAGCATTCACACAGAGTGACCACCGGATTCTCAGTGTCAGTGACAGGCATGTCACATATGGTGTCCTCTAAACCATAGCTTAGATCTACCATCAACATATCTCATCACTGTCTTGGAATTTGTCGACTTTACCTACAAGCTGTGAGTACCACCTAGCCGATGTTTTGGCCTGTCTGCGAAGCTGGGGGTCGGAGAAGTTGACGCTGAAGAGACCAAACTTCAGGGAGTATCCGTATGTCCATTCGAAGTTGTCCATGAGAGTCCAGGCGGAGTAGCCTTTGACATTGCACCCATCCAAGGTCATTGCTGAAAGGGGCGATAATACATTGCGTAAACCAGTGAGTTCCATCCCAAACGCAATTCCACCAGTACCTTTTTAACTTAGTATAACAAACACCAAATCATGATACTCTGGCCCCGTGCTGGATCTCAGGTCAAATGGCGAACCATTGATGTTTGTGCTACAGTCCGTTTGATCTCATTTGAGACCGAAGAATTACTCTCTAATATAAAATCTTATAATTGAAACAAAACCACCGACCAACCCTGGCAGCTTGACAAATAATTTAGGACAACAAGAATAAAAAAAGTTGTTAAACAAATTATCATCATTTTGGTGTCACTCTTCGCTAATTTTCACGATGGTGGCGGGGGGCACTTGCTTGTAGAACAGCTAGGTAATCAACAAGTGTGTGCCGTGAAATTGCAATTGCACCCGTCCAACTCGCACACCTGTGTGACCTACGTGATGTAGTTTTGTCCTTATGCAATGCTTGAGAGCACGTATTGTGAACAATACAGGGTGTAAGCTTGGACACTGCTGATGTCTCCAGTATGCTGAAAATGATATACTAGACATATTCATTCGCAGTGACACTGCTCTTCAGTTACTTGTAAGGAGTGTTAAAGAATTTTACAACCTTTCAGTACTTCGTCGACATAGTCTCGGTGGTAGTCTACCCTGGCGTCGTCGTCGATGTCGCCTGTTGTGTCAGGGATACCGTTCTCTGTGATGTACACGGGGATATTGTTGTAGCGGTTCTTGATCCAATTCAGTATTTTGCGCATACCCAGTGGAGCCACCCGGAAGTCGGTCATGGCCTTTGTCACGGGACTGCAACAAAAACGTTTTGTAAGTGGCCAGACTGGCTGGCATTTTGTACCAGCTTTTATTAAATGAATGTTTACTATTGTGATAAATTTGGAAGTGATTATTCCTTGTCGTGCTTGGGTCCGGAGTGTGTGAGAATGGTTTCATATCGTTCATCGCGCCTTAAAGTTTACTGACGCACTCGCCTTGGCACCTTGAAGCTGACTGGTACTGACCTTGGTAGCAAGGGGTCTGCGGTAATTGTAACGTCCATGTCATTATGTTGTGTCGGGGGATCAGATGCCGGCAGGTTGCCACTGGTTACCAGTGAACTCGTGAAATGGTTGAGACCAAAAAAGTCCGAACTGCCTAGAAGAGAGAGTAGGGAAAGTTTACAGGACGCATGCATGTACAGTAATTCTGCAAATATCTCAGGATCAAGGGTACTTTTTGGATAGCCTGATTCAAAATGTACAATCTCATGTGAACCGTTGCAAAGGTTTAGCTCATATCTGAATGTGTTGTGGTTTTAGCTAAAAAATTGTACTATTATTCTCCGCTCAAACGTGTCTCTTTATGTGGTGAGGTATGAACTCTACTGTTCCGGCACCTTTGATGATGGCTTGCTCCTGCTTCGTGAACGACACAAGACGGTCACAGTTGGTGATGTTCCTCTCTCGACATCGCTTCTCTACCTGTGACATCACGACATCCGGGAACTGTCCGCTCCCGAATATGGGTTCCGCAGCTAGACCCCCCGTGAACTGCATGGCTCTGACGGCTGCATCGACGTCATCCACGTTGTCAGGTTTCACGGGTTCCATCCAGTCGAAACTGACGCTAATGCCAACTTGTCCTGAGACACAGCGTGACACAGTATGTGGTAAGATCTCAGTCAAGCACCCTCCAGCAGATCTAACATTTCAACCAATTCGGAATACATCCACACTAAGCAGCAACACCGCAACCAGCCTTCCAACCTCCAAACCATCACATCACACAATTTTCACACACCAACCAAGTCATTGTGCATGTGATGAACCGTTGTGAACATGGAGTAACTTCCTTTACGTCGCATTATCTGGCAAATATACTCATGGAAAAATTTAAGGGAACGTATGAAATAGCTGTGACTCTTAATCTTTGAATCAGTAAGAGAAACGTTCACACAGATGACAAGGCTTATGTCAAGTGATAAAAATCTATATCGGGTGTGTCCCCCGTGTCTCTGGAGAACTGCTTGGCATCGTCGTGGCATGCTGCGAATGAGTGTACGGATGGTACCAATTGGAATTCTACGCCATTCTTCCTGGAGAACCACGAAAGGTTCACCCAAATTGTTGGGTTGAACTGGTCTGTCCCGAACATTGGGGCCAAGAACATCCCAAAGATGTTCGATGGGGTTAAGGGCAGGACTTTTAGCCGGCCATTGCAGCACCCGGACACCTGCAGCCCTCAGTCTGTCCCGACAAACATGAGCGATGTGAGGGCGGGCATTGTCATGCTGGAACTCGAACATTCGACCTGCTGTACGCGCAAAGGGGATCACAACAGCGTTCAAGATCTCGTCACGATATCGTACACCTGTTATCCTGCCATCAACACGCACAAGATCTGTTTGGTGGTTAAAGGTAAACCCACCCAACACCATAACAGAGCGCCTCCATAACGATCATGCTGTTTGATGGTGCAGGCACTGTGAAATTTCCCCTACGCGTCTCCAAACTCGAATTCGACCGTCATTATGGTCTAGTGTGTACCTGCTCTTATCACATGGTGTTACTAAACATGGTGTTTCTCCATTGACGTACGGTTCTTCCTCCATGGTTCCGTGCCCACTGCAGTCTCAAGCGCTTGTGTTGCTCAGTCATGTTGATTCCACATGACGGGGGCTTTTTAGACCAGCCGATTTAAGACGATTACGCACTGTACGTGAGCAAATTCTGCCGTTTCTTTTTCCGTCCCCGCATACGCCTCATTTTGACGTCACCAGTTGGTCTATAGAGATTCCAAAGTCTGGATGTCACGCTAACAGACTTGTGAAAAGTTGTTGCAACCTGTCGTAATGAGTTTCCACAATTAACCATGCCAATTGCCTCCCATTTCTGTGCCAAAGTTAAGTACTGCCTCGCCGGTCACAGGCAACCAAAAAATCCAACATCATTAAAACACAGTTATCACTTGTTCGTGGTATATAAAATGCATTGGTGATTGTGAAAAAACAAATCTACAGAATTATAAGCGTATAATCGCAAATCAAAAGAGCAATATTTTGTACTTGTGTTTACCTTCCTCGAAACGAAGCAGCCACGATACCGAACCCAGTCACTCCTGCTGGGTGTGCAGTCAAGTGTATAACGGGGCTTTCTCATTGGCCACTGGTTCATTTGCTGATACGCTTTGCCGGCTCTTTGTTTATTGCTTGTAAGCCCGACAGGTGTTAAATTCAGATTGTAAATGGTCAGTAACTGAAGATGTGCATGGCATACTGTAAGGCAGGCAGACATATAGGTGTTAATAAACCAGACATTGTGTTTTCTCTCTGACAGAGTCCGCTTATCACAATCAATATGTTTGTTTTGTGTAACGAGTAGATTATTTACTTGTTTATGTACACAACTCCGCGAACCTACTCCCTGCGCATGCGTTATAAGCGCTGTGCAGCATAGCTGTTGAAATCAGTTTTTCCCCCAGCGCTGGGGGAAAATTAGTGATTTGTTTGAACTCAGATTTCGCGGGCTTGTTTTCATCGTGTTTTTTCAAGTTTAAAGGGTGTATTGACATTTTTGATGATTTATTTCGGTATGTGCATACCGAAAGGTATCAGAATCTGCAAAGTTGTGTTTTACGTTGCACGTGACCTTTAACCGTAGTGTTTGACAGTACACATACATGTAACGTGTAAATCGAAGTGCATGTAACTTTAGGAGCATGTAGTGCACGTGCATGGAAAGCATTATGGTGAGTTTGAGTGAACTGCTCTTCACGAAAATGGTAATACACGTGAAGTTGGTAAACAGAAATTTTGAATTACCCTAAGAAACATGTGTTCCTTTAAAGTCTTCCATGAGTATATTTACGGCTATATCCTCTCGCTCAAGTATACTTCCATATTTTGTTACTGGTATACTGTCCTGACGGGAACCTCGCGTAAGGTATAGACCAGTGTACTGCTTGTGGCATAAGAAGACTACAGTATGAGAAATGTGTTGCACTTCCTAAGAAGTTGAGTTAGCGCATGATAGTAACGTCGAGTATGTATAAGTCGTTGTATAGTCATGTAATGTAATGTTGAGAACCTGTGTTAATAGTCAACCACATGGATGCTGCTATATAATGAGTACACATGAACCTAATCTACGATCTTTATTAAACTGCACAGATGGATATATAACAAACCGTTGTGTCTGAAGTACCTTTCTGGTTGTTGAAATCAGCATTGTACATCCTGTAAGCTTTGGCGTGGGCAAGAACCAGGTTCCTGATAGCTGTGTATCCCCCAACCCCTGGCAGTGTTTTCCCAGGGGCTAGTCCACCACGCTCGTAACCATATGTAGCAAAGTTCACCGACTCACTCATCGTAATCCACATCTTCACCTGATGTAAAGTGATTGAATATCTTCTGTGCAACTGTGTATAACACTGTATAACACTGCTCCGACCAGTAAAAACACTCACACCATGGCGCATCATCTTTACTAGCGCCAGCATGGGGTTCAAACCCAGAGACACTGGTTTCTCTACACTGCCGCATGATACCAAGATCAAAGTAACAAACCTCCACTTTTTCAATATAATAAGCAATATATGCTCAATACACATTGATACCATGCAAAACTAATAAACTGGAAGTAGAATTATGAAATCTTACCCGGTCTCCAAATGTTTCAAAACAAAACCTAGCATAATCCACAAATAAATCCACAGTGGAGGTATTAAGCCAGCCGCCATGTTGTTCGAGGACTTCTGGGAGATCCCAAATGAAGAGGACGACGATTGGCTGAATTTTGTTACTATGTAGTTCGCCTATGAGGTTGTTGTAGTAGGCCACGCCCAACTGGTTCCTACTGCCCCTCCGACCGGAAGGGAGCACGCGCGTCCAGGAGATAGAAAACCTGTAGTGCGTGACCTGGTGGCCCATTAGGAAAAACAAAACGCAGTGCGTAATGACGGGTCTAATGAAGGAAATAAAAGACAAAACTTATTAACAGTAAACACCTAGGTACCGCTCAGTACTCTGCAGGAGAAGTAAAATTAATTAACACCTTGTCAGCTTTATTGAGACGAAGACTAAACAATGCTCAGTACGGCATATCGCAGACTCACTTTCAGCTCCTTCAGGATCTCAACATCGTCCTTGTATTTGTGGTAGCTGTCGGTAGCAACGTCCCCCGTCGACCCGTCGTACACGTGGCCGGGCGTGTGGCTGAACACGTCCCAGATACTCTCGGATTTGTCTTAATGAAATAGAACCGTGAGCATGAACACGACCATATTTAGCATTTCTTACCCCGTAATATGAGTTGTGACTCAGCTGTGTCGGTAATTCTACACAAATCTAATGTATGGATAAGTGTAACAATTTTTGTTCTTGATATCCTCCCAATGATGTAATGACAAGGTTTCACCAAATATAAGAGACACTGTAATGCGCATACTTAAATATCAGTTCCAAAAAACCTTCATTCTGCAATGGTACGAAACATACTATCTTCTTTGGCTCCGCCTTCTATCTCATACGCAGCAGTGGATACGGCCCATACAAAGTCATCTGGAAAAGTTCCGTACAAAAATGTATTCTCATATTCCACAGTTCCGGTTGCCTTCCCCCCTGGCAGGTGGTATCCCTTCTTAAAGCCGTTATCTGCTATGACACTGGCCAGATACCGCGCTGAGTCCTTGGGTATGCGTGGCCGAGCTGGGTCGTCGAAATCTACGTAATGTAAACCGAATTTCTCTGAATATCCACGAGCCCATTCGAAGTTGTCCATGAAGGACCAGGACGTGTGACCCTTAAGGTTACAGCCGTCAAGTCGGACAGCTGGAAAGCAAAAAAGCAGTTTGATTAAGATTTGAATGTATTCACAATGTTACGATGAGAATAATCAATAATGTGTATACATTTATATCACCAATGGCATGAATAAAGGTCAGATAATGTTTGTGTGCTTCCGGGTCAGAGTTTCGACGTAGTAGGTCAACACGCGTGAAAGTCACTTTTGTATTCCTTTTGTATAACCTACACGCATACGGCATCAATTGCCAATAAACTCGATAGAGTGATGACTTCAGTATGTCCAAAACCTTGTCGTTATCTCGAAAGAAATTATGAATGTACGAGAGTACACCAAAACAATTCCCACATTGGCTCCTGTTATTTTAACAAACCTGCCAAACACGGGAAATGATTTATGCATGGAATGGATTGTTTCCATAATGTATAGGGTGCTGTCCGAGTAACCTCAAGCCGACGCCATGTTTGGCAAGGGCACATTATCTTTAATAAATGGAGATTTACGAGGATATTATCCTACTTAAACTATTTTCAAAATATTGGTAATTCTATAAGCCAAGTGTAATGCAAAGAGTACAAACTATCCAGGTCCTACGACTGAAACTGGACCACATACGAGGGTTGGCTGAACAGTTCTCAGCCTGAGTGGTTCTTCCCCACCAGGTAGAGACAGGTGTTTGCCACCAATGAGGACAATCATTTAGTGAATCATAGACACAAGAACTACAAACGTACTAATAGTTTTATCTCAACTACAGCTCTTTTGGTAAACCTACCCTCTGAAATCATCAGAAATGGACAAAACTGAATACAGGGCAGTCATCAAGTACTTGCAAAAGAAAGGGATGTCCCCAACACAGATACATGCTGACATGGTCTCCACTCTAGGGGATGATGCTCCTTCATTTTCCACAGTAAAGAAGTGGGCTGCAGAATTTAAGCGTGGCAGACAAAGCCTTGATGATGACCCATGCTCAGGAAGGCCATCAACAGCAACCACTCCAGAAAACATCACGCGAGTGCTCGATATGTTGATGGATGATCGACGATTGACTACTCGACATATTGCTAGTGTAGTGGGCATCTCTCATGAGAGGGTTGAGCATATTATCACCAACGAATTAGGAATGACTAAAGTTTCTGCAAGATGGGTGCCAAAGCTCTTGACAGCAGAACAGAAACGTGTCAGGTTCCAGACGTCCCTTGACAATTTGCGTCGTTTTGAAGCAGATCCCGATGATTTTGTGGCACGATTTGTAACCATGGATGAGACCTGGATACATCACTTTCAACCAGAAACAAAACTACAGTCAAAACAGTGGAAGCATCCTGATTCACCAGCTCCGAAGAAAGCCAAGTCTGTTCCTTCAGCTGGAAAGGTGATGGCATCAGTCTTTTGGGATTCCAGGGGTATTCTGCTCATTGATTATCTTGAAAAAGGTCAAACTATCAACGGCAGATACTATGCTGATCTACTGAACCAGTTGCGAGAAGCAATCAAACCCAAACGACGAGGGATGATCGCTAAAGGTGTCCTCTTCCACCAAGACAATGCGCCTGTTCACAAATCGGTGGTGGCCATGTCAACAATCCGCGATTGTGGCTTTGAACTCATTGACCATCCTCCTTATTCACCTGATTTGGCTCCTTCTGACTTCCACCTGTTCCCCAAAATGAAAAAGGAACTCGCCGGTCGCCATTTTGCAAGTAATGATGACGTCATTTCCGCCGTGACTGATTTTTTTAGGGTAGCTGAAGAAGATTTCTTCCTGACCGGGATTCGGGCCTTGCAGCATCGCTGGCAAAAGTGTGTGAACTTGGAAGGGGACTATGTAGAAAAATAAATTACAAACGTGGACTTTGTAACTTTTTTTCACAGTGAGGCTTAGAACTTTTCATCCAACCCTCGTAGCTCCATTCCTGCAAAATATTGGGCTGACAATGGAATGACGTCACAAAAATATTTTAACGTTTCGATAAAGACTGTCTCCTCTTATGACATCTACTTGTCTGTTCCAGACAGATCGAGGTTCTACCTTTAAGCATTTCGTCTAAGTAGTCCCTGTAGTAGTTGATTCTGTAGAAGTCGTGAAGACTGCCGTTTCTGTCGGAAACGCCATTTTCAGTCACGTAGACGGGTATGTTTCTGTAAGTGTCCTTGATCCAGTTCAACACGTCACGTGCTCCTTTCGGCGTGTAGAACAACCAGGAGGACCCGGATCTAGAACAGGTGGAGATGGATGACGGAGGCAGATGATGTTAGATTTTTGCTATTAAAATAGAAGACAAATAAGAATGAAAAAACACCAACAACCCAAACAAAGAGAATGATGTAAGAAACATTATGTCTTGGTGTATTGTTGATAGTCCAGTGAAGTCCGTACGACCCCAGAACACCAAGAAACAGTGTAAAACACACAAGTGAAGATATGGTTACATAACTTGTAGATATTCTTCAATACCGAGTTTCTCATTTTTGTCTTGTCGCTGGACAAAGAAGCAGGGTGTTCGTGAAAGGGGTTTCTCTTGAAAGAGTGGCCGAAAAATACATTTTTTCAAACAAAGACTTTTCTAGCTTGCCTGTCGCTCTCATCAGTTTTTGCCAGCCCCGTGCTATCTAAAAGTGAGACTTACATGGGCCAAGTAGGGTCTACTGATTGCTCCACGTCCTGGTCCGTGTCGTATCTCGGTGGGTCATAGGGCTGCACTCTGGGGGTTGCCAAGACAGAGGTGTAGTAGTTCAAGCCCAGGAAGTCTGCTGTACCTACAACACACAGACAGCAGCTTCATAAGCAATCCCCAGGTGGCATATGGTCCATGACAATACGTATGTTAACACATTGCAGATGTAACACAAACACGTTGATCAACCTTCCTGCCGGTGCCGCTATTCAAGAGAATAGAAATATTAAACTTCATGACAAATACACTGAAGATAAAGGACACATATCTGGAACAGGAATTTCTGGCATATTTAGGTAATTAAGCTATTGAAATTAATTGTAATTTACCCATCCCAAATCATCTATCATCCCACTAACATCTACGTTCATGACGAGATGGCACACAGACCATCTCATGCAACTGTGTACATGTATGTGATCTGACTCCTACCTCTGTTCCGCAGTTTCTCAGCGTCAGTGAACGAGGGCAGTCTTGATCTTGTGACCCCCCCCTGCCGGCTCTTCTTATCGACCTGTGACCTCATTATGGGGGGATAATCTCCGCTCAGCACTACCGGGTGGGCAAACCACCCAAACGCAAACTGATTTGCCTTCTCCGCCGCAGCCCTGTCCCCGGGATCCTGGGGTTTCTTGGCGACATTGAAGCGGATACTTAGCGTGATACCGATAGTGCCTGTCAGTTGGGGAAAAACATTGTTACAATGTTAGTCAGGCAGGTAACTCAAGACAGGTGTCGGGTGTCTTTGGTAAACTGCTACATAACCAGAGAATCCCCCGCTACCCGCTTCACCCACTAATACGGCAAGATGAAGCCACGTCTATATCAGAATTCTCCTCTACAGGTAAAGGTTTAACTCGCAAACACACTCGCACACGCACGCGCTCTTAATGTCAAATATTGTCATGAATGTATTCAATGTACCTTTGGCGTATTTATATTCACAAAGGGACGTTTGTTGAGTCTATTCCTACCTTTCTGCGTGGGTCTGAAGGCCTTGTCGTACAGGTGGTATGCGTTTACGTGGGCTTTGATGAGGTTGTGGCCGGCGATGTAGGTGTACGTCCCAGGTCCCCATCGTCCTGGAGCCTTCTCGGAAATCCCATAACCGTGCCAGGCAACCACCCAGGGCTCGTTCAGAGTGATCCAGAACCTGACCTACAGCACCATACATGAAGAAGTATATTGAGACTGGTGGTCTCGGAGTCTGGGATCTGGGAGTCTGGGAGTGCAAGGATGATTTACTTTTTACCTTGTTAGCATTGTCATTCATTGTAGACGATGAAACACTTTCACCATTAGGGTATCTATCTGTGGTGTCTAAATCTACCAAACAAAAGGCAGTTATCTATTGCTAAAGTGTCAGATGCAGGTTTCCTATCTCTGTCTGTCACATGAAACTTGTGTTTCAGGGCCTGTTTCAGGGCCTGTTTCGGGGCGTGTTTTCAGCCAAACTAATAGCGAGACGGTTTGTAATAACTTAGTCGCATCAGTGGAGCGTACGGTTTCTTTTGCCCATCAAAACACTGACTGGATGCATCGTTTTGGGAGCGAATAGTCGCGTGCAATACATTTTACCAAAATTCACGGGTTCAAGACTTACCCTGTCCCCGAACGTCTGGAAACACAACCTGGCATACTCCGTGAACAGTTCCGCCGTGTCCTCGTTTAACCAACCACCATGTTGTTCCAGACTCTCTGGCAGGTCCCAGTGGTAGAGGGTCACCATGGGCTGGATACCGTTGGCCAGTAGCTCATCAATCAGGTTGTTGTAGTATTCCAAACCAAGGTTGTTGATGGTGTCGTTTCTCCCAGAGGGCATCACACGCGGCCACGATATAGAGAAGCGGTAGTGAGAAACCTACAACATCATTGAGCAGAGAAACGGTAGTGAGACACTTACTGTTATGAAGATGTGAATAACGTTTAGTTGTTTTGGGTCACACACATTTAAAGCGGGGAATGTGGATTTGAACCTGAACTTTGGTTGTGTCATTTCACCCGTTAACAGTGGGCTGAGAAGTTTCCTCCCTTTGATTTGTTTCCAGTTTGATTCTGGAAGCGCGGAGGAGATGGTTGTGTGGCGTAGGTTTTGTTACACTGTAAACTGTGTGACAGGTATCTGTGAGGATTTGTAGGTGATACGAACTGGGGGACGACTTTGGATTTACGCTCATCTGTCTGCCAACATCTACGTATCAAGACCGTCAACTCAAGAGACATCGTCTGCATGGAGTTTTCAACAGCTGGCAACAAACTACAATCAGTACATTTAGAAGGATCAAGACACTGGTGACAATAGACATTTTGTAAATAATCGGGATTTGTGACCCAGTTGTATTGCATCAGAAATCACTATTCTCATTCACTGTAACCTTGTTTATCTTTCCTCCGATGTATACGAGAATATTACAGATTTGTGTTTAGATTGTTTGCTGGTTTCATATCTACTCACTCGTCATGTCTAAAGGGTAGCCCTATAGCCTCATGTGCATCTTACAACAGTGGCAGTCTAGACGTCCACAAACTTAACACACATTTGGTTTTGTGTATTCATCAGTCTTTCGGACATCGCATTCTAAAAGGTCTTACAAGCACGTGATGAGGAGAAGCTGGAAGTCGTGCAGCGTTACGTATATAACTTGTCACCAAACTGAAACGTTATCATCATGAGTTGGGTTTGCAGATGTTGACGGCACCACGTGACCAGGAAGGTGCAGATATGGTGTAACTGATAAACAAGACAACATAATGTCCACTCTAAGATACAATGATCGGTTTCCTTAAGGACGCAATCAGACGACCTGACTCATGTCACTTCTGGAGGCATGTCTATTTCAAGACGTATTGCATATTGATTCTCTGGCCAGTCGTGTTTACTTTGGCTTGGAATTCAACGCCGGGTCATCTTGACCTCGACTCGACAAATACTGCACAACGAAGCACTCCTTGATTGTCCGCGATTAACGGTTGGGTACAGATATCTCCATGTTTTGTTCAGGCTAAACCGCTCTGCTGTGGGAACACTCGTGTGGAGATTTTCATTTCTCACAAATTGATAGCGTGCAACAATTAGAAATGAGGCTCTGATTCTCTGCCCCACGGACTGAAATGACATGACTATATCCATTGCACCATAGTGCGTAACGCCTTAAGTGTTGCCCCACTTACTCACTCTCACACTCAGATAATGTCGGTCTCGTCCAGTGATTTCAGCATCTACTGATTCGATCACTCAGGTTCTCAGGTGACGCTACCCACCCCCAGTGATTTCAGCATCTACTGATTCGATCACTCAGTTTCTCAGGTGACGCTACTCACCCCCAGTGATTTCAGCATCTATTGATTCGATCACTCAGTTTCTCAGGCGGCGCTACTCACCCCAGTGATTTCAGCATCTACTGATTCGATCACTCAGTTTCTCAGGCGACGCTACTCACCCCCAGTGATTTCAGCAGCTGCACATCTTCCTTGTATTTGTGGTAGCTGTCGCACGCAATGTCTCCAGTACTACTGTCGTCGATGTTGCCAGGGCGACGCACGTACATGTCCCAGATGCTCGGACCTTTCCCTGTACGAAGCATATTCAATATACAACACCGTTACTCACAGGAAACTAAAATACACATGTAGAGAAGCTTACTTTACTGTAAGTGATAAACAATACTTATGGTGGCAATCTGTTGTAATCGTAAACACACAAGTAGAGAAGCTTACTTTACTGTAAGTTATAACAAGCACTTATGGTAAGAATCTCTTATAATCAGCAAACAACTATTATATGATACACAATGGAATCTATACTGGTAGCTTGTAAATGCCGGGATTAGTTATATTTTACATCCAGCAAGTAGGCGAGACCCAAACTAATACTTCCTTGTATCCTGCTGTAACTTTAGAAACTGGAGACAAAATTAGCTTGAGAGACCTGTCCCATTACAGACACATACCAGCACATGGCTTCCATCTTGCACATAATCAGGTTTTATCCAAACACACAACCTCTATACTTATTGCACACAGTCGGTGTTGTGATGGGCAAGAAAACAGACTATCTATGAAGGAAGCCTGTCAGCAGTTCATGATCACATGTGAATATTCAAGGTGAAGATATCAAGGTCATGGATTCAGCCCAGCAATGCCACAGTCCACTAGTCGATACAACAGAATATTGTAGCCCATAGACCATCGTCCCGCCACGCCCTTTTCTGTCCAGTATTTGGTACAACAGAATATGCAATGTTTTACGTACCATCGTCTCGCCACGCCCCTTCTATCTGATAGGCTGCTGTGGCAGTGCTCCACACAAAGTCATCCGGAAACGTTCCAAAATAAAAGTCGTCTTCGTGGGGACGACTGTAGCAGCATCTACTGAGTGACATCAGTATCAACGTCACAGCAAGAGCATCCATTGCTCAACGCCTTACGATGCAAACTTTCAAAACCCCTTTTTGTAAAGCAAAAACTGTTATGTTGCACAAAACATAACAGTATTAGTATAATTTAAAAACGCAAGTCCTAATTTCGCCACTGAAGTCGGCCACACGGACTCCGTGAACGCTGTCCTTGCTGGAGCTGGAGGAAGCAGCAGGGCCCATGTGTGTGACGACCCCCACGTGAATGAGGATGTCTGTGTCGCTGTGTACACTGAGGCGGACCCCGATGTGGGGACAGCGACGCAGTAATGACCCACCTGAGGACATGCGTTACAAGGTTACCTGCTAGGTTAGCGCTGACCTGGGTTATACTGTTGGTTCTTGTCTGAAGGTATCCCTGTGGTATTCCACGTCATCAGTAGTAGAAATATTAAACTGAATAATGAGATATGAAGGTGTTTGAAGGGTGTATGGGACTGAAAGACCCTAGTAAATTCCTCAGGAAAATCGATATTAAGATATCGCTTACGGAGTAATGCATCTGTGGTTCTGTGTAAGTTATTTGAAGATCTTGAATGTATTTATTCTAATGCAACTGAGTACATCGTCATAGTTTCTTTGATATCTTAAACACGGCGATCGATACCACAAAATATCATCTTGGCATGTCAGTAACAATTTACGATATCAGTGATTCTATTTCAGATATGAATTAATCAAAGATATTATGTTCAATCTTTTTCCAATATCTTCAATGCATTATTTATATCTTCAAAAACAATAAAGATATCTATGAAACAATTGAAAACATCAGTAATTCCTTTATGGATGTGAAAACGTCTTGCTACCCGTTCTATCCGATAGTTCGTGTGGCTGAAGCTGGTGCCGCTCCAGTGCTGACGGTATGGACAATGGTGAGTTCCCCGTATTTCCATGTCCATTCGTACAACACGCGGAACCACACAACCACTTTCAACAAAAACAAACACACAAATGGGAAATGGCGATATCATTTTCATGACATCTTTTCAATGATACCATTACACATCATAGAGAAACGCCGCATAGATAGCTGGACAGATGTGGCTTATAATGGCTATTCATGATGTCCATTGTGACCTTTGCACTGCCAATCAACAGTAAACCTGCCTGGGGTATCACGGGTTACACTCAACAACAGTTCAGTTATGTTTGTCGGTTTGTAAAATTTTAGTAATCGAGTTTGGACCAGACAACTCAGTGACCAACATCATCAACAGTGATCTACGCACATGGGTATGTGAAATTAATGGTATGCAAAAATAATGGCATTTCTAATGTTTTTCACATTCTATGAAGGGTCATATATACTCTGAAAAAAAAGTAGGGCGACCTGAAATTTCCATTTGGATAAGACGTATAAGCTTTGACAAACGTTTGAAAGAGAGACATTTTATGAACGCATCATCGCAATCCTTCATTACCACCCCTAAACACAATGCATCTGAACAACGCTGAAACCCCATACACGTACATGGGACGTCATTCTTGACTTCAAGAGATTACTGTACAAAGTGCAAGTGGTGATACATTCCCAAAACATTCATTGTTGACATATCAACATTGATTCACTCCCTGATGTTTTCATTTGTAAGTTTTCCTATTTGTTTGAAGAGTTGGATATAAGTATTTAAAATAAAGGAGTGGGGGTATGATATGCCTGTTAATCGATGTTATATTCCTGTACCATAAGTAAGTTTATTCTTACTTTTTCATTTACTTCTCATGTTACAGAAAATGACAGTAATGAACCCCCATGACTCTCCATGACAGCAACCCCTACGTCAAGGTTACAACAAGTCGCACCGTCATCGGAAAGTCCTCTGAATGTTATCTATAACTGAGTGAGTCAACATTTCAGTATTCTAGTGCATTAGTTATTGTTGTCACTGTTTACAGGAAATGACACAGGAAGATTATCCATCGTCTCCCACAGGAAGATTATTCATCGTCTCCCAAAGGAAGATTATCCATCGTCTCCCACACCACAGGGAACTTATCCATCGTCTCCCATACCACAAGGAGCTTATCCATCGTCTCCCACACCACAGGGAGCTTGTCCACCGTCTAACCACACCACAGGGAGCTTGTCCATCGTCTAACCACACGACAGGGAGCTTGTCCATCGTCTAACCACACCACAGGGAGGTTGTCCATCGTCTCCCACACCACAGGGAGCTTATCCATCGTCTCCCGCAGGAAGGTTTACTATTGACTCCAGTAGGAAGGTTAGCCATCGTTTGTCGCAGGAAAGATGTCCATCGTTTCTCTCAGGAGTGTTGTTTATCGTTTCTCGCAGGAGTGTTGTTCATCGTTTCTCGCAGGAGTATTGTTCATCGTTCGTCGCAGCAAGGTCCAGCAGGAATGTTGTCCATTATTTCCCGCAAGATATCGTCTAAATGTTTCACAGAGAGATGAGCACCGCGAGGAATGACATATTGAGGCAGAACATCATTAGCATGAAGATGCGCCTAAAAATAACATCTGCTCTCAAAGCCAGCTCCTTCCAGGACATTTGCTGCATGTTCTTCCGAGAACACTGACTGCTCACGTCCACGCTCCTGCTACCAATGGCAGAGTCGTTGTCATCTTTGTCCTCTGAACTGTCGTGTTTATGCCTGTCTGCGTGGGAGGTACGACATGGACACAGCTGTAGGATGAGTGTCATTAGCCATCTTTGTTTCGGAGTGCTTTCGTCTTGGCGATAAAGGGAGGTCACTGTTGTTGCTAGGGTTACGTTCAGGGTGCACATAGTGAACATTACGACCAGGTACACAGCTGAGAAAAGAAAAGAGAGGTTTTCATATATCCATCTTAGATGTGTATATTTCCAAGATGGAACACTCTTGGCATAAAACATCATGAATGACTTTGAACAATCCACTACCATTTCATTGAAACATGGAGAGTGACAGATTCAGTGTTCAATAAGTGCAAAGAACAGTCAATAGCAACTCGCCCCTTCCCTTCATCACTAAGTCACAACAACCAACCCTCCATTCCCATTAATCACTCTCTCACCCAACAGATAACGCGTCCTCTCTCCTAGTCAATCGCTCAGAACAACAAACTCGTCCCATCCCGCAATCACTCACAACAACCAACCGGCCCAACCCCTTAATCACTAAGTCACAACAACCAACCCTCCATTCCCATTAATCACTCTCTCACGCAACAGATAACGCGTCCTCTCTCCTAGTCAATAACTCACAACCAACTCGACCACTCCCTTGATCACTCACAACAACCAACTCGTCCCCTCCCCTAATCACTCACAACAACCAACTCGTCCCCTCCCCTAATCACTCAGTCAGAAGAACCATCTCATTCACTCACTCAACCAACCAACCAACCTTCAGCCTACCATATATGTATACATCTCGAGTGTGACGTTTCGATATAGGTTCCGTGTACCGTTGTCAAGTAGTCCTTACCGTTTGTTTCCATTGCACTTCCCAACTTCGAAAATGTCACTCATAAAAGTTAACCAGACTACCAACTCCGTTACTCACTCACACAACCAGCAGCCAACGCAACAGTCAACCTGGTCACACCCTTACTCACTCAACCATCATCCAGCCCGTTCACTTCCGTGATGACTCATCACTCATCACTCTCACTCACCCATGGCAGATACCTCCTTGGATGTCTCTGGGATGTCATCAGAAACGACTGACAACAGAAGAACATATGACAGCAACATAGACAACGCGTAGCTGATCTTCTCGCCGGTGTCAGGAGGGACGTAGAAGACGAGGGTGCTCGCGAAACTGAGCAGCATGACGGGGATGATGGTGCTCACAATGTGGAACATTGGTTTCCTCGTGAGACTGAGAGTGAACACTGTCTGGTAGGTATGGGGGGTCTTCAGCTGTCGCTCCGAATCATGACCGGTGACCCACCATTCACTGTTCTCCAAAAACTCCCCCAGGTCCATCGTGTTACTTCTGACGTGTAACAATAGCCTGGGGACAGACAATGGACGTACAACACGGGGCTGGCATCCATTCCCAAATACAAGACATAGAAATCGGGAAATCTCTTGGGGAGGATTCAGTCGCATCTCTACTGAACAGCGAAACAAACGCAAGCTTCGAAGGAAAAATCATAAAAGTAAACGTCGTGTGTATGTCTTCTATTCTAAAAATTGACAAAAAGAGAGAGTTTCCTTTCTTTTGCTGCCAGTATTCCTTGATATCTACGACGTGAAGATTTTCATTTGACACTTATAATTTATATTACAAAAATTCTAATGAAGTAAAGGTGCCTGAGGTCGTATTTGAATTTACTCTAGGTTTTATTCGGGTTATTCAGATAAGAATGATTCATGTGGTATTTTATTGTGGAGATCGATTGCTGTGAGATCAGGGAGTTTTATATCGGCGATCTGTCATATCGTCACAATGAAGGTCCAGGGTACAGTGGAGACAATCCCTTAAACCTGGCAGTATTGGATGTTATCATCTTTTAGATCGGCATCAAGCCTCACTCACTCACTCACATCACTCACTTGCGTTGACTGTGACGAGACAGTGAAATTTGACAATGAATATCTGGTGGAGACAAAAGCGTACACAGCGAGCTAGAGAGACCCGTACCCTTCCTCCCAGGTGATGACGGTGATGTCGCACACTTGGTCGTCAAAGGGGTACGTCAGGATACTGACGTCACAGTATGTCATATGGACGACAGGAATTTTCCAAGTGATGTTCCCGTCGCTCGTGACGTCTAGTGGCACCGCGGGGTCATGTGTTCCCAGCACGCTCATATCCTCAACTCTGCAGAAAGTCATGTCACATGTCAAAGCACGCATGTCATGTGCCTGTAGTATTCTGTGAAGACACAACCTTTAGTGTTAAGCTGTTACTGCTAAACTGTTATTACACGGAAAAGAGAACTAGTTTAAGGTACTGTAACGATCAACAGTCAATAACAACACCACACCTGACGTGCCAAATTTGTTCAAGAACAATAAGAGGGGTGATTTTCTGACACCTACACATCCTGTCAAAGTGAACATTACTGGTCTCAGATATTACCTGCCTTTATCAAACTTCGTGCAGTTAGATCGCCACCAGCTGCAAGGTTGTGTTTCTGCAGTCAATTTAACACATTCTTTCTCGTGTTAAAATGCAAGCGTACATTTACAAGATTACCACAGAAAATAGTCAATGTGACAATAACGTTTGTCTGAATATGTATCGCCAATTTAGATTGAAACATTACCACTACCCATTCAAACAATGTATTGTTTACAAGTGCAATGGTTTCTTTCCTGTCGGGAACCAGAGTAACCTACGTTGATATACATACATTCATTGGTACACGTACATTGTTTGTGTCGTGCACGTCAGAGGCCTGTCCCGCTGGACAGACTCCTATGGAAACTCACGTGTTTTGTACAACCACTGTCGGCGTCCACACCTCCAGACTGGTCACGTGGACGGTTGACTCACCCCCATGTTCATCCGGCTGCCAAGACACCCTCTCATCCTGCCACTCCTGGTACACCCAGTAGAAATACAAGAACATCCGGTAAGAATATAAGTACAATCAGTGGGAATACATGTACAGTCAGTGGGAATACATGTACAATCAGTGGGAATACATGTACAACCAGTAGGAATACATGTACAATCAATACAAATGCAAGTACAATTAGTAGGAATACAAGAACAAGCATTATCAGTAGAAATACATGCACAACTAGTAGAAATACAAGTACAGCCAGTATAAATACAAGTACAATGATAAAAATAAAGTACAGTCAGTGGGAATACAGTTGCAAGCAGTAGGAATCCAAGTACACTGTGTAGGCTTACAATCTACAGTCAGTAAGAATAGAGGTACAGAAAGTAAGAATACAAGCAGTGTCAGAAGGAATACAACTGCAATCAGTAGGAATACAAGTACAGTAGTAATCAGGTACAAGCATTAGGAATATTAGTACGACCATTAGGAAGAGAGATAAGGAGAGAGAGTGATATACTGAGCCAAGTTGGTAACTTATGTACAAACTGGACGTGGAGCAAACGTGGCTTCAGGCTTTCATGCGTACCGTCTAAATTACACGCATTGACACAACGAATAGCGCAGCAGTGCAGGGACAAAATTCATGCAAGTGTCAGGGTCTTTCTCTCTCGAAAGGGGTTGACAGGAGACATCTATCTTAACCTTACCTCATAAATTCTGATTGGTTGAACGATCTTCTATCATTTCAATGTACCCCGCTTACAAACGACCAATACTTTCCACGATACCCGCTAGGAATACTGAATTGCTTGAATTCATTTGGTACTTCGTGTTATCTCAAATAAATTAAATCCCGAATGATCTACGGAAATTACCGATAACTGCTGGAAGGGAGATAACTCTATAAAACATTTCTTGTCTGCTACATTCTGTGTCATTTGAAAATCTAGTATTGGCCAGTTTCCTAACTCTGGTATTTCTTATGTTCCGACACCCATACTTCAAACACTTCAAAATTAACATCAATGTGTTCATTAAAACAAAGACGTTGTTCACTGGTCCACAGTAGTTCATGGATTCACGTACCCTCTATGTTGGTTTATGTTCTCCTTGACCTAGGAAACAGCAAACATCGAGAGTACATTAACCAATCTGCCCCTCTGGACCAGTAAATAGCTTAAAGTGTCTACATCAAAATGTGTCTCACATATACAAGACTATGTCTACCATATACAGAAATGGGTCTACCACATACAGAAATGGGTCTACCACATACAGTAATGGGTCTACCACATACAGAAATGGATCTACCATGTAACGGAGCGGCTACTTACGAGCGTAAACCAACCTGACGTAACAAGTGTCTGCGTGCGCATATTCTGTGTGAATACAAAGCACAAAAACCCACAATGTGTTGTTACTCATTTGCAGTGCAACTCGCAATATTGTTATCACTCTTTGAACTTTATTTGTCTTCACGATATATGACGTTAGTGTGTTTTTAAGAACTGATGGGGTTTTTTTATACATGGGGGTGCGCCATGTTACTTGTTTTTTTAGATATTTTAGATCTACTTTGTGTGTTATGACCTTAAACAGAGACCAAAGCACTAACATAATTGTAGAACTAATCATATCATTATAATAGAAACACATTCATAAATTGTCATCAGTTGACTTTAAACATTAGATAATCTTCGTGTTGTGTTATGGATTGAAGGCAAGCAGAATGTGTTACCAGCCTGTGGATGTGGAGAAGGTTGAAGCTCACGGCCACGTTAGTGACGTTTGAAGGTCTGACCAACGCGTCGTCATAGCTACCCAGGAGCGTCTTCCGCAGGCTCGACGTGGTCTCGTGGTAGCTGTTGCATGTCCCTGATACGACTGACGTGAATAAAGGAATAAATACATATACATATTAAAGAATACAGCAACAAAACATGAAGCAGTCACAAATGGAAGCAGTCACAGATGGAAGCAATCACAGATGAAGCAGTCACAGATGGAAGCAGTCAAAGATGGAAGCAGTCACAGATGGAAGCAGTCACAGATGGAAGCAGTCACAGATGGAAGCAGTCACAGATAGAAGCAATCACAGATGGAAGCAATCACAGATGGAAGCAGTCACAGATGGAAGCAATCACAGATGGCAGCAATCACAGATGAAGCAGTCACAGATGGAAGCAGTCACAGATAGAAGCAATCACAGATGGAAGCAATCACAGATGGAAGCAATCACAGATGGAAACAGTCACAGATGGAAGCAGTCACAGATGGAAGCAGTCACAGATGGAAGCAGTCACAGATAGAAGCAGTCACAGATGGAAGCAGTCAAAGATGGAAGCAGTCACAGATGGAAGCAGTCACAGATGGAAGCAGTCACAGATAGAAGCAATCACAGATGGAAGCAATCACAGATGGAAGCAGTCACAGATGGAAGCAATCACAGATGGCAGCAATCACAGATGGCAGCAATCACAGATGAAGCAGTCACAGATGGAAGCAGTCACAGATAGAAGCAATCACAGATGGAAGCAATCACAGATGGAAGCAATCAAAGATGGAAGCAATCACAGATGGAAACAGTCACAGATGGAAGCAATCACAGATGCATTCAATGAAATGACTATTGCCTTTGTTTCCTAGACAGGTAATGCCGAAACAAATATACTTTCCTCTCGTTAATGACTCGTCAATGTCATCAAAAGTCTTCCACATTTCTAGCTATACGTTTCATTAACACAACACTCACACACAAGCTTTGGAAATACATTAAAATATTAAAGTGAAGCATACAGTTACTTACAGAACGTAATGAAAACAATCAGGAACATAATTATCTTGTTGGCATGTACCAGGGTTGTTCAGTTGGACGTTGTTCAGCTGCACCTCACATGGCTATGTAATACATCTGCTATATCGATCCCCAGCTCCACATCTCCACAAGGCCGGGACAGTGTTTTACGTAAGAGTGTAGGTATTTCAAGTCTCCCTGTGTCAGGTCTTTGGCGGCTGTTGTTAATCACCATAGTCTCAGGATGGGGTGAAGCGGAGGAATCACATCACGAGGAGCCCTCAACCCATGTTAACGAATAAAATACATATGCGGAATTCCACGGTCATCGTAAGAAGCATGGGTTGACCAAACACCATCAAATAGTGATGTTGCCAGTAGCTAGACATCAAACAACCATGATCACATTAACGGGGTGTAGGGTGTGTGTGGGAAGGGTGTTGATGGGTGGACAGGTTAGTCGACAACACAATACATACTTCTGGTTTCCTGCTGTAGTTCTGCCAACTGCGATTAACCGTAGGAATTCACTTCTTCAAAAACAAAACCCTGTTATATTCGGTCTTTCGTCTGTCGATAAACAAAGCCTACATGAGAAAACGCCGTTTAGACAGTGGGCGCCACGTCCCGATCAACATCACCACATCTCATGTAACAGACTGATTAATGAATGTCAGGTAACAGGGAGAGTATAAAGAGTAGATACCGCTAATGAGCAAACAGGCTGCATTACCCATGTGTGTTTGACAACACAGACCTATCAGATAGCAGCACCGTATTCAGCTAGATTTGTTTAAAGTAAAAACAGTCATCATCACTCACGTCCTGTTTAACTTAGGATGAACATACACATTGATTTCGGAATCAATATAAAATATGATTGACCATTGTTTGAAAGCTAGTGCAATGCCACCCAAATTCGAGTACACTTTACCTGAATATGACTGGGACAAGAAAAAAAATACTTTCTCCAAAATTAACGGAAATATATGTGCTTTGTTGAAATGAAAAGAGAAACCAACAAACATAGTCTAGGTTATTAGTGCAGAGACAGCTATAACTTCTAGCAAACCGTTTAAGTCCACTGACGTAATGCATTAGGCAGCAGAGGCCATGGATAGCTCACACCATCCTTCTACAATAAGCTGTTCAGTTCCAGTCAGTGCTTAACGTGATCAACAAGCACAGCTTACTTTCTCCAGCTGTCACTGTATTTCACATATATCCACAAGATACAAGACCTGTATCATCATGGCTTTAAACGGAATGAATGACGGTTAAATTCATGCTTAGATTGGAGTTGGTTGAAATTAACGAGTAAAACGTACTGACTCTTGACATCATTCTGGTTTGACAATGGAATACACAACTAAAATGTATTATAAAGAAGCTGTCATACAGGTAAACATATTTTGTTGTCACTCATTGACTTATGAAATGCTGGTCTTAGACAGAAAGGAAAACGTGACTAATGTATCGAATGGGTGACGTAATATTGACCAGAATGGCAGGATGTCCAAGACAAACAGCAGTCAATGCTTTTCAAGAAGATTGTATGTGGACACATCCCCTTTGTCATGGGGAAACATGGCTGACATCCCCGGTGAACGATGAATGTCCTGCAGTAATAACGTTACTCGTTGTCAAATCAGCGCTTGGCGATTGTTAGTTTATGTTACTCATGCTTTGCTAAAAAAAGTTCCAAAAGTTTTTTATTTAACTCAGAACCCATGAGCTAAAATACTGAATGATAAAAACGAAAGTTACAAGGCGAACAAAGGCAAAAGGTAAATGATTAATATAAAAACAATCAAATTGTAATGTAATAATAATATCATGACCTACTTCTCGCGTCAGTCGGAAATCGACAACTCCTGTCAGTCATCTGACGCTACAGGTGCGCCGGGAACACCTGTTCTTAATCTACACAATACACACACGATGTTGATAGTCAGCTGTCTTTTGTTTGTAATTTAAGAAGTTCTGTTATAGACAGTTTTGATGACTTTTACCCCATAAATGCCGAGTGTGTTTTCATAAGGTTTGAAAAGTGAACGTTGTGCGAGAATTGCAGTGGTCCTGGATCTGCGTACAGCTATACTACACAGAAATGTCGAATATTTAACTTCCTATCCGTTAGTATAAGTATTAGTGAGACAGTAAAAAGTACAAAATGCACATTTTGCAAAGTGTTCTGGAAATATAAACTATTTTAACATGTCTTGTCTTATTTATCTATTTCGGATCAATTCATAGCACTTTAAACAATAATACAATTGTCAGTGAACAGGTTTACATTTTCACAAGTCCATGATGTATTCAAAGTCACAACTGGGTCATGGGTTGAAAGTAGTTCCTATGCAAATTAGCCAAGTTTTAATGAGGTCAGGCCTGCTCTCTTATCCTTGGTTTCCATTGGCTGAAGATGAGCAGCATGTTGACTGGATGTTGAATTTAGTTGCATTTGGAAAGTGTGAAGGTGGTTCACTTGCTGTGTTTTTCCCAACTGGGCAAGGTGGTTTGAAAGTCACGAGTAGATGATTTAGACTTTGGTGGATTTCAGGTTAGTTATAATTGATTTTATTAAAAAAGGAATAAAGTAGAAAAATATGTTTGATTGTTGAAAGGTTCATTCCGTATTTATTGCAGCTGAATGCACATATTTGGTGGAGGCATTTTTTGACTCAGGGTTTGATGTTGATGGTGTCAATAATTTCACTTACAATTGATTCAGATTACTGTTTGAGTCCAGATTTTACGGTCACTTTATTGCTGGGAATTAGCATTTCCGTGCTAATTAAGGCATGCATACTTAGGTCCTTGGATGGTGTATATTTTTGGTGCCTCACAACATGTGGTCAGTTTGATGCAAGTTCTGCCATAAATGGTAAGACACGCTTATATTCCATTATGTTTGGAAGATTGCAAATTGCACTTCTAAGAATCTCATTATGTATCTGAACCATTAATTTTGTGATGTCCATTTATCTTGAGTTCTTTTTATATGTTCAGAGGTAGTACAGCAATTGTTATCTTAACAATATGCAATGAATAGAATGTGGTAAGAAAGGTAAGTCTGATGGTGATTTATATATTCATATACACTGTTTTAGATTTGTATTATACATGCAAACCTACAGTAAATAAATCAGAACTACAGCCTCAACGGACCTAGGTCTTGTGTTGTTGAGCCATCCCCGTTACAAGACGACCTCAGCGGTTTGAGAAATAGACCCTACTAAATGTTGTGAAAAATGTTTGTATGCGCTAAAAAACGGTAAATGTTTCCGTTTTTTATCGTGCACCGATAAAAGCACTCTTCGGTGTCTTTAATCTGGCATCTTTAAGGAAAGTGTAAGCGAAGAAAGTACAGCCTGATGTCTGAACGACATAAGTGTACATGAAATGGATTCATGTGCTAATGCATGTCGTACAACATGATAGTGCATCATTTCTGCAGGAGGTCTTTTTTAAATCTCTCATATCTCTTCCCTCAAACACGCATATCGTTATGAATAGTAACACTAATACTTAACCCCCTTGCTTTGATAAAGACTGTAAGTCGGCTAAACAGATGAAATAAAAAAAAAAAACTAAACATTTTAAGAACTAGTGCTGAACACCATCATACAATTGAATTAAGAGAAGGATCTTTGTAAGGAACATTGTAAGGAAAAGAAGGCAGTCTACGAACATACGACAACCAATAAGATAACTAAATCAGCCAGTCTACGAACATACGACAACCAATAAGATAACTAAATCAGCCAGTCTACGAACATACGACAACCAATAACATAACTAAATCAGCCAGTCTACGAACATACGACAACCAATAACATAACTAAATCAGCCAGTCTACGAACATACGACAACCAATAAGATAACTAAATCAGCCAGTCTACGAACATACGACAACCAATAACATAACTAAATCAGCCAGTCTACGAACATACGACAACCAATAACATAACTAAATCAGCCAGTCTACGAACATACGACAACCAATAACATAACTAAATCAGGTATTGATAAACATTGTATATCCTTTTTGAAATTAGTTAAAAGCTTTGGCAAGGGTGGATCACATTAGGTAAATAGTATCTCACCGGTAAATAGTATCTCGTTTGGATATTTTATGGATCTTCTTAGAACGATGTATCTAACAAATCCGAGTTTGACCATGAAGTTACATCGTGTTTAGCCAGCCTTGACATACACACGTACATGTGAAGCGAGCGGTGATCGTGACGACATTCTAGGAAGTGAAGTAACGTCGGATGAAATGACATAAACTTAGAACAACACGAATCCCATAGATGGGATACTGCCAGATGCTACTGAAACCGTATTGGACGTCTTGTTGCCTTAGTTGACATTATTGTTGAGTTACATTTTAGAGAAGGGTAAATTCCCGGACGAGTGAAAATAAGTTTAATTGTCCTAATATAGAAGAAAGGAAGCTATGCTGACCCAGACAATTATCGTGGCATTAGTCTCTTGAACGTCATGGAAAAAGTGTTTACAACTATTATCGATTCGCGCCTCAAATTATGGGTCGAGCTGCAACATGATGTACTTGAATCTCCAGGTGGATTCCGTGAACATTATTCCACAACAGTTAATATGTTCATTCTCTACAGTTTAGTCAATAAATATTCAAGGCTGAAGATTTTACTGTTTGTCGACTTTTAACAGCTTTTGACTTGATTGATAGAGCGAAATTAATGTAAACAAATCGCAGGACGAATGCATTCTGTTATCAACAATATATTGTATGAAAACGATTGAAATTGATATCCTCTAACTAGCAAGTTATTGTGTGAAACTGGTACTTACTGTTTTGTTTTAAACATATTCGTGAGGAAATGATTGGGTACAAGGTATACTTATACAAGGTATAACTTAGAATACTTTCTCCGTAGTATTTACATAATGTTATTTACATTCATTATACAAGACGGACAGGCAAGAACAGAAAGATGGGAAAGACTGGGGCAATTGCA
Organism: Haliotis asinina; assembly: GCF_037392515.1. Classification (NCBI taxonomy): domain Eukaryota; kingdom Metazoa; phylum Mollusca; class Gastropoda; order Lepetellida; family Haliotidae; genus Haliotis; species Haliotis asinina. The sequence continues at coordinate 104,721,547 of NC_090280.1, read as the reverse complement.
ATAATTAAGAAAGTCGTTTTGATTGACAAATATATCTTTGAACAATTTTAAATATGCTTTGATTGACATGATCAGTCAGATCTGCATTGCCACGTAGTAGTAACTCAGAATTTATAGTAGCATTGGTAACACTGCGTACATTAGCCATCATGGTAGATCTCTTTTGAGTATACAGTTGACAGTCAAAGAGGCAATGGCATGAATTTTCACAAACAAATCCACAAGAACATTTTGGATTATCTATTATACCAGCAAGGAATAGATCCCAGCTCAGTTGACTACACATGTAACGTAGTTTTGTAAGGATGATATTAGTGATTCTCGGTCCAAAATCAAAGTATTGGGGAGCTGTGTTTTGTGTTACAACAATATTAGATTTAAAAGAATTCAGTGACGCTTCTTCTAACTTCAACTGGAAATTCATTCCACATTCTTCTTGTGGATGGCAAATACGAATTATATTAAAACTTTAAGCGAGATATCGTCAGAGATTCCCAACCAGTTTCATAATACAGATGTTCATGATGAGTATATTTCAGCAAACCTGTTACAAATCTTGCTGCTTCTAATTGCAGTCGTTCTAATTTATTTGCTTAGTATTGAGCACACCCATCCCATACTTCACATGCATATTCGAAACGGGGTCTTATGAGCATTACATGAATTCTATTCAATACGCAGCGCGGTTATAAAAATTTGACATTACGTAGACAAGATTTTGAAGTTGTTTTTACAATATTGTCAATGTGGTCAGATCATTTACAATCTTAAAATGTTAATCCCAAATGTTTATGATTATCAACGGTTTTGACCCGAACCACGTTGAAGTAGAGACTGAGTGCCTCAACATTCTTATGCAAAGTGAAAATAATTGCCTGAGTTATACCAGGATTAGATATTATAAGTCACCGCTTTGCCCAAGCGCGCAGCCTTTCCAAGTTGGAATTCAGTTCAATGAATAGATGATCATATGAAGATAAGCCCAGCGACAGATCATCAGCAAATAATCGCGTCAAGCACTCTAAGTCATCAGCAATGTCATTGACATAAACAAGAAATAAGATTGGACTGAGGACTGACCCTTAAAGGACACCAGCTTGTAAATACCTCGGCTTGGATGGGGCTCCATTTAAAAAAAACGCTTTGTGAACGATTACTTATGTAATCAGCTGGCCCATTTAACAATGAACCATGAAATCCGTACTTTTCTAATTTCAACAATAAACCTTTATGCCACACACGATCAAAAGCTTTTGAGACTTCACAAAAACATACAGTAGTGGTTTTTTTTATCATCTAAGGCCTCACATATTTGGTCATAAATTTCAATTAATTGATGGACATTTGAATGACCGACTTTAATCCTGATTGGCACTTATATAATAATTGATTTACATGAATATAGTTGTACAGATGTTTGCCTGTAAGAGAAAAGTATCATGTTATGAAAGAGGTAACTGTGAGAAACTCATTGCTATGATTAATGGGACAAATTAGAAACACGTATTTATTTGCTGAAGGAATGTTAATGAAACCTGTGCACAATTTTACAAGCATCTCAACCGCTTTATTTCAGTGTGCATTCCTTCTAAAACGCTCACCGTTCGACCAACTGATAAACCTTGATTTAATTCAGAACTGCGAAGGGAAGGTAGTAACAGAGAAAGAGAAAAAAGGCCAAGAAAACAAACCGTCTAGTAGATATCTTGGCTTACAAGAAACAAAGAAAAAAAATTAAATAATATGAAATGTTGTGCAAAGGATTCATGTCAGTCTTACAAACGATTTTTTACTTGATTTGTATTGCAGTAATAACAATATCTATTGGAAATTACTTCGGTTCCCGATTAAAGATTCAGGATCCGTCGCTTGTCTTCCGCTTTTGAAACATAATTATGCTGATGAAAATACAACCTTATTCACTGATATGCAAAAAGCAGATAAACTTCATCAGTGTTTTGAGTCTATCCCTAGTATTAACGAAGTAAACACTGATATGCCATTCTTTGACAAACGCACTCATTCTATTTTAGATTGTGTAACTGTTTATGTAAATGAAGTGTCTGATCAGTCATAAATGTGTTAGAACTGTAGTACATTCAATAAGTACACCACTATGCATGCTATTCAGTCAGTCATTAAAGACTAGTATATATCCAAGTGTGTGGAAGGGAGCAAATGTAATGCCCTTATTTAGAAAGGGCGGTCGCTCAGTGGCCTCTAACTATCAACCTATCCTTGATCAGTTGTGTGGGCATGGTGTTTGAGAGAGCGATGTTAAAACATTTGCACTTACTGTTAATACTAAAAAATGCAAAATCGTGGTAGACTCTCGAAGTATGAGAGATTGTGACTAAGCGGGGAAAACCTTGATAAATATCTTGGTGTAGTATTCTCTTTTCTAAGGCATGTTATACCTTAGCAAAACAGACAGATAAAGCGCTAGGCCCTATTCGTAAAAGGTACCATCGTTTTCCTGATTTATCAATGGACACTCTTTTTCAGCATGCCTGACAGTAAGACCTTACCTAGCAGAACAGTTTATTCTCGAAAAAGACCCACCTACGGTGGTACATGAGAAAACATTGTGGATGGAAATGTATCTTCAATCAAGATAGCGGATAAAACATCTCATAAATTAAAGTGCAATAACTACAATTTGAGCATGCTAGAAAGAGTATTCAAAAACTTAGAGAGATTTTTAATGTGTTTTGTTTTCTGTACTGAGAATAGTTTTTTTAGTTTGAATGCATTTGGCCATTTCTAGAAGTATTCTGGGATGTACATCACCCGCTGTTGGAGAAGAGCTTCGCATTTAAAAAAATAATGGAATCCGTCCCCAACAGACGGAGAATCACAAAGTTTGCAAAGTCTATTTTCTTTTGGAGTATTGGACCAGCGTCCTGTTTCGATGGGTAGATTATGGTTAGACAGCTTGAATTTAAGAATCGGTATACATATATTTCTTTAGGTAGAAACAGATAGTTATCAAATAATATAGTGTCTTTAACAGTTTTATAGAATTTACCTTTGGAACTGGAGGACAGTTCAAAATGCCAATATTGTAGATACCTATTGTCCTATATGGTAAAGACATTTGGGGAGTGGTTGTCAAGAAACCAGTTGAACGAGTCCATACCAGGTTTTGCAAATATATTTTAAAAGGTAGTTCGTGTCATTAAATATTGGGTAAAATTATAAGAATGCCTGAAAATAGATATGTCACACATTGTTCTGCTATGTTGAAAAACTTTGATGCTCAAGGTTCTGCAACTGACTGTCTTGTGTTCGCCACATCCTATTTTCATATGACTTAGCTTTTGCTCATGATGGCGATAAAACTGAACATTTTAATGTTGTATTTAAGCAGCGTTTGAAAGATGCGTATACAGGAATGGAATGCATTAATGACATCCGCATGAATCCGCACTGTCATTTTCTTATTGAACCTTCAAAAGCATCCTTCACTCAGAACCTTATTTACATCTCGTTATGTCTGCTAAATTACGCCATGTTTTAACTTAATTTAGCTTTGCATCAACCGATTTTAATATCTAAGCGTATAGACGCGGCGTTTCTGCTGGTTCCGAAATTCCGTTAACGGATGTAATTTGCCCCTCCTGTACTCATGGTTTTGAAGACAAATATCATATCTTGTTAGTTTGTCCTCTTTACATCAGCGAGAAGTATATACCACCTTATTACTTCACACCCCACACAAGGTTTATATTTAGAAACTGATGTCCAGCCTACATGAATCTGTATTGTTTAATACTGCCACCTATCTGACCAAAATGTTTACTCTTCGAAACTGTGAAAGGGTGCTCATGTCATGTACTGTCGACTTCCACGCCCATCATCCACGAAATAGAGTCTAAGTCTGAGGAACGCATCATAATTAAATACATTGTCTCAAATGATGAACAACATACAGACAATTGGAATCAGTCATCGTATAAACAGTTGCGAATCATCTGCTTGCTGATCATCAGGTTATATTACCCGTGGTCGGGTCAGTGCTTGCTGATCATCAGGTTATATTACCCGTGGTCGGGTCAGTGCTTGCTGATCATCAGGTTATATTACCCGTGGTCGGGTCAGTGCTTTCTGATCATCAGGTTATATTACCCGTGGTCGGGTCAGTGCTTGCTGATCATCAGGTTATATTACCCGTGGATGGATCACTGTGTGTTTGCTATTAGGTTATGTTACCCGTGGTTGAGTCCGTCCTTGCTGATCATCAGGTTATCTCATTAAGGCCGAGAGCCGCGTATATGCGGCAAATTAATTAGCTTCTCACGGCGAGAGCCACGTATTGGGGGTAATAAAAAGCACCTCTTATTCAGCGAGAGCCGCGTATTGGGGGTTTTACATTTTTTATTCGCACTGTACCTATCATTTCAATCAGTTTAGCAGTAATGATCAAAGATTAGCCTTTCTTAGGAGAGAGGTTACTTTCTGTGTTAATCAGAAGAACTATTAATGTGTTTTGATAACAATTGCTTGCAATGTCGGGGGCTTATACAGGCAAATGAACACATGTCTGCAAGAAAGGGGATTATGAGATGTTGTTGCAGGAGGTAAGTGTTTGTTATTCGTCATTGGGAGTGAATACTAAGATACTATGTTTGCACATTGATTGAATTAACGGTGACAAGCTTACAAAACGTTCTTCTAAATTAAATCTTTCATTCATTCGTTGTGATAGTTCATATAATGAATCGTAGACATAAATAGCAATACTGTATTACACTCATGTTCGTGTAGATTTGAAATAAACCAAGTTACTAATTTAGACCTAAATCATTTGCGACTACTGATTTTTAAAGTTGACAATAATACATAATCGAATATGAAGTGATACCTCTTGCATCTACTCATAATATACATATATTGTACACATAAATCATACAAGGGTAACTGGGGTATTTTGTTCAAGCTGTTTCATGCTTATATGAAATGTGATTTTTCAATGCAATTTACATGAGCATTGTGTAAGAAAGGTTTGTATTTGATCCCTGTAATTATCTTATCCTGTGTAATGATCACGTGTATCAGATCCATCGTCAATAAAAGGAGGAGAATATATCAGTTACGGAATTGATGCGTGTAATCATTCAATCAGACAACACTAAATATATGAACACCTCTTTCAACCTCAAAATAACAGCCTCTGGTTGAATGCATGTCCAGGTAAACTTTTGTCCCGTGACAAGTGTAAAACAAACTTATGCGCTGTTACATCATTGGACAAACAGTTTTGTGGAGTCACGCCCATTGCCAATCTTCTGAACCTCGTTTGCTTTCAAAACAAATATAAATATGCCCATCTTCATAAATATTTGGGGAGATTCAACTACAAGTGTATACATCACAATAAATCAGTATCGTGTTACTTTTTTGTAATTCTATAATATATGTACTTAAATTATGATATTTATTCGTAACAATGTACAGATTATATTGAAATATTCAGCAAGCCATTATGTTTGATGTACAAGTAGTGTGCGCAAAAAGTATATGCAAATATATAACATCTCTACTCAATGATTGGATTGGGTTATCTGGGGTAAAAATAATCGGATTGTAGCGCTTTGAACGCTTCAAAAAAATAAACTCGTCAAAGTGCTTGTTAGTCCTACGTGTACATTTCAGGCATCCTTACGATTATGTATGTTCACGATACACACAGTTTTTCATGATAGCTAGAGTTGATAAAGCCGAAATCTAGCATATCGATTGGTCAACGATCAAACCAATGGTCAATCTGTATCCAAGTGTATCGGTCTAGTGACCGAACGTACTCTTCAGAAATTTAGCCCACGCCCCATCACCTGTCATTTCCAATGTGACAGGTATCTCATGATACGATTGGTCATAGATAACAAATCAGGGACTATATTGAACAGTTAAGATACAAAACGTCCTAATCGGGAACTTTGATGACGCCCATCCCATGACCCTTTGTCTTATGTATGTGCAAGGAATGCATTATACAATATGCATACATGGATGTTCGTGTGATAACGTATATTTTCTGCGTTAAATCTAGATGAACCAAAGCGACAAACTGAATCTGTTATATGTAAATCACAGACTAGCTTATTAGTACTTTCCTTTAAATATTCAGTATACACTAGCAATGTATCAGCGAAAACGCTTCTTTCATAGATTATTATGCATGTGCGTAAATTCGTCTTTACTGTCATTGACATAGATGTTTTGAACAATTTAATCTCTCACAATGATATGAGAGGGCCATCATTTGGTTTAAGTATGTCTTACATACTATGAAACGGACTGGCAAACGTTGAGACATCAAATGCAGATGTTCAAGCTGTGATGTGTTTTTGTACGCTGACTGTTTAGAGGCCTACCATAAAGACTTGTTCCAAGGACGATAACGCTTTATGCACTAGTTGTGTTGTACAAATGGTACTTGGGCACAATGTGTGAAGCCCGCGCGATACTGCTGGAATATAGCTAAAATCGCCGTAAAACTAACTTCACCCATTCTCTTCAATTGTTGCTTTTCAGTCGTTATTCTTTTACATTTCCAAAATACTAAGACATGTGTGTTCACCATCTGAGAACAAATACACTCATCATAGTGTCAGTCTACTCCCATATGTCTTATGTGTTTCTTTCATACATCATTACAGTAACTGATGTTATGATTACAATACACAAATTGTTGCATGATAATTGATACAGCCGAAACACAACATATAGCAATTGGTCAACGATAAAGCCAATAATCAATCTCTACCCTATCACTTTGAGTCTCCAAACGTGCTCTTCAGAAATTTAGGCCACGCCCCATCACCTTACCCTTCCAATGTGACAAGTTCTCACGATACGATTGGTCAAAGTATCAGCCAATATAATGAGTAAGTGAGATATAATGCGTTACATTCGGGATATTTTATCCCATCACATCACGGGAAGCTTTGTTTAGCATCGAGTAATGATAAATGTTTCATGCAGTATGTATGTGTATGAATGGTGATTTATGTTTGCAGCGTTAAGTTAAAGGTCACATGCAACCAAAAAATCAAACATAATTAAAACATATTTATCACTAATTCATGACACATAATATACACTGCTGCTTTAAAAAAAACCAAATAAACAAAATTATAAGCGTACAATCGCGATTCAAAATTACGATATTTTGCACTTGGGCTTACTTCCCCCGAAACGAAGCCCTCGGGACACGGAACCCAGTCACAGCGGGTGGATATGCACTCAAGTGTAACGACGGCTTCCGATTGACTGTTTCATTTGCTGATATGCTGAGGGTTCATTGTGTGTACAGAAAGATGATCTGTTTGATGGGCATTTTAGAAGTATAGCCAGTCACAAGAAAGTAAGATTCTTTATGGATAACAACTTCTTTTTGTGTACTTGATGCGTCGTTTCAGTATGGATTCATAAACTGTTGTCAAACAAAATCATATACACTAAAAGAAGTCGTTATCCATGAAGAATGTATATAGAGATGTTGGGTTTGGAAAATACATGTTCTCTGAATTTGCGTTTGATCCAATCAAAAATCATGTCAGTAGAGATGGTAAACTACTGCGTGGCTGGAATCTGTCATTCGTCCAAGTACAAAGCAGGACTTGAAACTGACAAGAGTTTACACCAGTTTCCGACAGATTCAGTCATCCGAAAAAATTAATGTAGTTTGTTTGCAACCCACAGACATAAAAACATGTCATGTGTATCACACGTGCCTAATTACATAATGTAGCGGACACGGGACTCGGGTACACGAGTCATAAATCAACTTATTTTCTTTATGTCGTATAGTCTGATAGGTGTTAAGTTCAAATTGCACGTGGTCAATGATTGAAGCTGTGTATTGCATGTTGTCTTTAGCAGATAGGCAGACAGACATATAGGTGTGAATAAACCAGACACTGAGCTTTCTCTGTGACTGAGACTGCTTACCACAATCAACAAGTTTTTTTACGTAACGAGTAGATTATTTACTTGTTTGTGTACACAACCAAGATTAGACTACTGCTCACGACCTCAGACTCTGGGCATGCATACTGTTTCAAGCTCCGCGAACCTATTCACTGCGCATGCGTTATGGACGCAGCGCAGCACAGCTGTTGAAACCAGTTTTCCCCCCAGCGCTGGGGGGAATTTAGTTGAACTCCGATTTCGCGGGCTTTTTTTTCATCGCGTTTTTTTTCAACTTTATAGGTTGAATTGGCATTTTTTATGATTTGTTTCGGTAACTGCATACCGAAAGGTACAATAATCTGCCAAGTTGTGTTTTACGTTGCATGTGACCTTTAAGATGAACAAAGTGACAAACTATAGATCTCTATATGTTCCATGTTACTTACACAGCTATTGATACACCCTTACACACCTTTGAAATAGTCAGTAAGCACGAGCAATGTATTGGCAAAAAATATAGACGATTATAATGCAAGCCCCCCTCTTTTTAAACTGTATTATAAATAATATATTATACTTCAGTCCATACGATGACAGAGACAGGAGGAATTTGTATATTTGTTCATCTCGTACGTACAAAGACCGCGTAGGTGTTGATAATAATACGACACACACTGGCAAAGGGGTATGAGAGACACAGGCAATAAATTACATGAAATGCTGTAATATATGTATTCACATCGGCCTCTTTCCCATTTACATCTTTACGACACAATTAAATAATCAGTACTTGTTTGTGAGACTAGACAGTTTCCTGTCATATCCGAGACCTGCCAGGGAAATCAGGCATGATTAGCACTAATTAGCCTCGTCGCAGCAATCAGGCCGTCAGCGAGGGGTGCCAGGTGTTGGGCAGTGGAGCGGCTCCAGGGCTTAATGAGTTATATTACCCGCGGTCGGGTCAGTGCTTGCTGATCATCATGTTATATTACCCGTGGATGGATCACTGTGTGTTTGCTATTAGGTTATGTTACCCGTGGTTGAGTCCGTCCTTGCTGATCATCAGGTTATATTACCCGTGGATGGATCACTGTGTGTTTGCTATTAGGTTATGTTACCCGTGGTTGAGTCCGTCCTTGCTGATCATCAGGTCATATTACCCGCGGTCCTGTCAGTGTTTGTTGACCATCAGGTTATATTACCCGTGGATGGGTCCCGGCTTGCTGATCACCATTAAGTGTTACCCGCGGTTGTGTCAGTGCTTGCTGATCATCAGGTTATGCTACCCGCTGTTGTGTCAGTGCTTGCTGATCATCAGGTTATGCTACCCGCTGTTGTGTCAGTGCTTGCTGATCATCAGGTTATGCTACCCGCTGTTGTGTCAGTGCTTGCTGATCATCAAGTTGGATCTGTGCTAGGGAATACTAAGTACCCATAGATTAGTTCTAAAGGAATTGATCCCATTCCTGGGTGTAAACTTACTTTGACGAATCCGGAATTTGTAAATACCGTTTTTGTGAGTCGATTAGACGCCAGGAGGTGTGTGTTTGCATTTTTCCCAAGAGCTGTGAGTTCCATGGAATTGTGTTTACAGTCGTATCACATCTTTCTTGTGTATGCAGTACCGCATGTCTAAAGAACAGGAAAAATGGCGTGTTATATAACTCATGATATCAGCGTTATAAACTGCACCATGACAAACATGAAAGCTTACCTAGACCGAGACCGGTCTCCACCAGATTATATTAAAGAGATAAAGAATCGCTTGTCGCCGATGTGGCGGGAATGAGTTTCTTTGATGTTAATTAGCAGAGAAAAACCAAATACCTAAACTACTGACTCCAAGTGGCACGCCCCATTACTGTGCCATCAGTGTTACAAAGTAACAGATTGCTAGGAGTGATTTAAGAACATAAATTGTTGCATATGGTTTAAACATAATTAATTATGTATTTCCACAATAGGTACCGGATTGGTAAACTAGCAGTATGCTGCCTATCTGACACAGTCATGAGGAGAAGAAAACATGTCATTAACAAACAAACGAAAGTGTTATACTCATAACATTAGAACTAGTTAGTGCCATGTCGTATTTACTGCTTACAATTCAAACCTGCCTGCAACTACAATGAAAGAATGGAGAGACTCTAATATTTCAAGATTATCTTTAGTACATCCATTACTGTGACCGCACAGCAATGAATTACTGTCATATTCTTTAACATAAAAGTACACTTTGTTTCGTACATCATTGCAATTAACGCATGAAAATAAATATCCATTTTTGCTCATACATACATGTGTATGTGATATCACCATGGCTCTCTTACGTTTACCGAAATCTTATCTTGCACATTACGCCATGCTGCTAAACACAACGTAACCCATTCTAAACTTACGCATTTTCATGGACATAAGCAAATTTTTTTTTGTATAATCTGCGAAGTTGAAACCATTCCATCAATGTTTGTTAACGTCTGTGTGAGCAATACTGATTAGCTGATATTTTCAGAAAATGGCAAATGGATCTGTCTGGGGCATTTACACCAACCTCGCCAAGAATTCCCACAAATAAACATACGTTTGTTTTATTGACAATGTTGATGGAGAGATAGATAACAAACTTATATTTAACTATTCCCGACCATTAGTTGTAGATCAATTTATTTGAGTGTTTAGCAGGTGTATAAAGCGGGTTAACTTTCATCCCATTAGTGATGCACAGAGTTATTGTTCTGTGGAAGTCCCACCAACAGCAACAGTTTGCGAGGATCTGGACAAACCGATGACACCATGCAATGTTTACTTGCGTGAACCTAGTTTAATGCAATGTTGACAGAATCGTTCCTGTGAATAATCTATGTTTAGCATCACACCCACTGTTCTGTTGCCAGTGTGTCATTACAAGTCCTTCACTGGGTCTTCGCATTTCACATGAGTGAGTGAGTAACTTGGGTTTATCGCCGTTTTGTACTCCAGTCATATCACGGTGTGTCAGCTCAATGTTGAAGGATTGCACGAAGCTATGTTGTTGGCAACCTAGAAATATGGGGATAGGCGAAAAGGCCAACAAAGAGTGGTAGTATGTTGTGGAGAAAGATCTGGGCCTCCTTTCACAATGCACTAAAAGCTGTTTCATGAAAGGAGCCCCTGGCCAGTGGCTGACCAGTCCTCACACGATATGGAGTGGTAGCTGCTCAGTGACGGGAGCGCTAACAGTTCAGACAATCACAAACTGCACGTTTTTGTCACTGCATCCTGACGTGTGACGACAACAACGTCTAGATGTTTGCGCGGTTTGCCGACAACTCCTGGATGTTCCCTCGTTTTGCTACCAACCTCTACATATTCCCGTACTTTGCCAATTATGACTAGATGTTCCCTCTTTTTTCCCCCAAAATACACTAGATATTCCCGCACTTTGCCAACAAGCACTAGATGTCCCCTGGCTTTGTCAACTAATGATAACTATTATGGCATTAGACGAGAACTATTGGGTGTAGATGCCAGCACAGTAGTATATATGATGGGGGTACGACATATAAAGCCGTGTAAAGCAATATTTTTTAAATAAAGCTTTAGTCAGCCCTAACCTCTCCCCAGCTAGTGTGCATACCACTTATCATTTTCCTAGGTTGTTCCCGAAGTTTTGGTCTTCTTGGAAAATGATTTTCCTGGTCACTCGAATCAATTTATTGTCAGTTTATAGTTTCATATGAAATGTGAGTTATTTATATTTAAATGATCTTCGTTGTCCTCGGTGTAACACTTAGACTAAATATTCACATAAATATAACAAAGATGAGACCCGATCTATATAGTTGCCAGTACTTGCTTTTGGGGAAAACCGAGATTCGTGCTATGAAATGCAGGGCTGAAGGGTACTGCAGCATTACAGTGAAATGCCACTACTGCCAATGTAAAGACCACGGGCCAAATGCATTACGACCTCACCTTATGTACAAGAAGCAAAAAGATAATCGGAATGAACCTAAACGCCTTTTTTGACGCTGACGGGGTTACCTCCCTTTCCTAGCCAGTGACCCAATTAGAGCAATTTGTTACTCAAGTTACTCAAGTCAACTAAATCACATTCTCTTCCTACAAATGCTACTACAGTCATACCTTCCTACGTAGCCTCTGTTCCAATATGGCCATATTTTACGTTTCTCGCAAAGTCGACCGGCTGCCAAATCTCGCAGTACGGTTTATATTCCTTCCTTCTAGCAATCCGTTTACGTGTTACGTCAACACACAAAGGGCAGATTTCATGTTTAACTAAACAACAAAAACTAGCGCAAAAGAGAGTGCAGTAATCAACGGTGTTGAAGTGACACTTAAGACATTTAATGGATAGCTGGTCCATTGTCAACGAGGGGTGCGAAGACGCCATTGATCCTCTTGGCGCATCGTGCTTCGTAATGGGTTCTAGTTTTCCTGAAACTTACGGAAATGACCGAGCCTATGCGAATGATCACTTTTGAAACAACGTCGCTGATTGCACAAATAAATGTGATTGTAACCAATCACGAATCCAGAACACTCGCCCCATGAAAAGGCTCCATTAGAACAGATGTTGTGTAGATAGCTAGTAACCTCTGTGGGAAGAGAATGGCTAAATCACTATGACACCCCGATTGTCTTTGTGATTCTTCAGCATTCGGTGAGAGTCGTCGTCCGGCGTCATGTGTGGACATCTCGCCCTCTCTTGTCGGTGACTGACGAGAACACATGCTATTGTGAGAAGCCACAGATGACTGCTTGTTGATATGCAGGACCAGGTTAACACAGTCATTCCACTGTGTGGTCATGTAGATAGCCACAACCCCGGGACCAGCACTGTCACATCTGGACGGTTTAACATTGACCGTGAACCATGAACAGTTTAACATAGGCCGGTGACCATGGGTAGTTGACCATGGCTAGTTGGCCTTTGGAGGTTTACCTTGACCGTTATAACTTCATTATTCGTTTCAGTATTATCCCTTTACATGTTTTCCTATCATAAAAACGTAACCCAGATAACTGACGTAAAACGTGGCACAAACTATATCAACTCTAGTCTAGGTATCTGTTGAACTATTTCTGATCTGTTTCTGATTGAAATCAAAATGGCGTGGTTTGACAAACCCTGTAGCAGGACAGCAGGGTGAGAAGTGCTGTAAGCAAGCAAGCCTGACAGCCATTGTTTGGAAGGTTCTAACACCTGCATCACAACAGTCTGTAGATAGTATCCGCTATCCGGCCACGTGCTGTCCTGTCCGATGTCGCCCAGTATGTTTGTGTCTCTCATACTATGCAGAGATCTGCCGTACACTGATTAATGAAAGTGGCAGGACAACGGTGGATGAATCCGACAGACGTCACAACCTGTCGAAACTTGGACTGTAGGATGTTTAATATAGATACATTATAGTATATCACGAAATGTGTTTACATATCTCTACAGATATGCTGTAAATGGAAATTTAAACAAACAAATAAATTACAAAATGTGCATACATATGTTTACATATATGTTTTTAATAAAACTTTATAAACAAATTAACATCCTACTGAATGTGTTTCTATATCTGTCTTCACTGTGTTAATGTGCATGTCTCTACAAACAGGAGACGAGCGCAACGAGTGTCTACACAATCACATGACGTACACCGTTGTGCTGGAACTCGTGGTCTCTAGGAGCTCAATGGCAGCTTCTCGTAGAGAGAACTGTCACTTAGTCACTTCTTCAATAGAATTCGTTTCTTCATGTTCTGGAATATGATATCATATTGGTAATGACCTGTATTTATAACCAAGGCTACAGCGCGGATGACATGAACAGCAGGAGTAAAACTACTATTGGAGAGAAGACCACAGTTGTCCCCAGCGATGTCGGACAGTTTCTGTATATGATCACTGGCGGCTCCGTAGTAGGGGGAGTCATGAAGCCGTTGTTCTTGATGATGTCGGTGTACCTGCTGGAGGAAAGTTTGGGGATCCTTGCTCTGTCCGGGTCTGTCTTGTTGATGGCGTACAGTCCAAAGCCGACGTTGTAGCCGTCTTTCCATTCAAAGCCGTCGAGGAGGCTGTAAACTACGTAGCCACGGACGTCCACGTTGTCAAGTTTTATAGCTGAAAGGAGTTATGGATGTATATTTCCTTACGTGTATCGGTGTCCTTATGCTCTTACCGCCGCATACAGAAACCTGGTATCGTGTATTTTCTGAATGTCTTTCATATCCGTTCACAAAACTGTAGTACACATAATGGACAATTATTATTTTATACTCTAATTTGTATGCGTCTTTGCAACACGTGAACAAGTGACACACAGACTTTGAGGTATTGTGTGGAGGACGTGACTTACATACATGTCCGCCCGTGTAAACCACGATTATCATAACTGTGGTTCGATGCTGGTGTTCGTCGTCGCACTCGGCAATATTCCAGCTATATGGCGCCAGTCTGGTGATAACCTAATACGGATGAGACAACCGAGTCGTCAATAGTATGGGCATCGATCTATGCAGTTGGGATACGATGACATGTGCAAGAGCGAGCCTGACCACCCATAACTCGATTCTTGTGACGGTCGATGAACACTTGATTGTACTCATGTTACACATATTCTGGACAATAACACCTCGAAAGCTTAAAACTACATTGAGTTACGCCAACTGACTCTCGATCAATGATTGTAGAGAAACTGATCGATCGTACAAAACGATCTGTTCTCTTACCTTTCAGAACTTCATTGGTGTGGTCCACGATGTATGACGCCCTGAGCTTGTCGTTGATGGTTCCCGGGTCGTCGGACACGCCGTTCCCAGTGACATATATCGGAATGTTGCCATAGCGTTCTTTTGCTCGTCTCAGGATGTGACGAAGTCCCGTGGGATAGACTCGCAGCCAGTCCAGGTTTGTCCTGCAATCAGTACAAGGGGAGGTTTGGAGGGGAGACGGATTACAAACATAGGTCAAGAAATACAGGCCAACACGTGCAACAAGGTCAAGATAATGTCTGAATCTGGACAAAGGGGTGTTTAGAAGGGAGGATTACAAAAAAATTTCAACAAACATAGGCGAACACGTGCGCTGCACGGTCAAGATATTGTGTGAATCAGGACAAGGAGAGGTTTGGAAGGGAGAAGGATTACAAATGTAGGTCCTCAACCTAACCCGTCCGTAATCAACTACTAACAAAATATTTAATATTCTATGACCATCCTGCTGACACCTATACCTTCATTCTCCCCTCTGAGTTAAACAGCATGTGATCTGTTGATTCATGGTGATCCTACCTGGGCCAAGACGTGTCGGCGGACGTCGTGACGGAGATGTCGTCAGCGATGCTGGCTGCTGCGGTCGGGGGGTAGTTGTTGACCCTCTCCACCTGGTGAGCAGTGAAGTAGCTGATACCCAGGAAGTCCGCGGATCCTGGTGTACAGGCGTGTATCACAGCACTTAAGTAACATTGGTCAGCTTTATGTAACATCGTCACATATTGTATATCACGTAAGTCAATCAACAAATGTCAATTTTTATGTGATGTCATATGACATATTTTGTCATCGCAATAGCACCATATACTGTATATCACTGAAGTCATCGCCATAACAACTGACATCAGACTACAGGTTCATCGCCATGACAACTGACATCAGACTACAGCTACACTGGTGCCAACTACCCGCCGTGTAACAACCCAGAAGCGCGATGCTGTTTTGTAAGGGTCTTCTTCTAACGTACAACGTCTCTTTTAGAGATATCTGTGACAGTTTACCAGGTCTACAAATATAGCCGTTCTGTCAATCATGTCGACTGTCTGCTTTGTCAGATACAACAAAAGATTTCAAAAGGAATAAGTTACTTTCTGGAAGCAGTCCAATTCGATGTATATATTCATTTGATCAGTTGTTTAGTTAAAAAGGAAGTGTTAGCGGGTACATTTATGTTTATAATTGTGTTGTAACGAACCTTTTATCATTTTCTGCTCTTCCCTTGTTAGAACAGGCAGCCTCGATGACATGTTACGGTATTCGCTCCTCAAACGGACTTCCTGTCTCATTACAGCCGGGTAATTTCCATCTAAAAATACTGGATCAGCCAACCAATCAGACTGGTAAGCAAACGACAGGGCTTGCCCGAACCAGTCTCCAGGGTCACGTGACGTCTTCGGCATGAACCACGCGGAGCGAACTGCCAATCCGACCTTGCCTATAAAGGCAAACAACAGTACATTCAATAACTAACATTTATTTTGTACTGGTCTGCTGTTGTGTAAACGGAAATTAGCATAGGTGAGAGAAGAGTGCAAAACATTACAACAGAATCCTTGAGTATCCTGAAAGCAAGTACCTCACATGTCCAAACACGTGTTAACACTTATTGCAATTAAATACTATCACTGGTATCACTCACCTCCCTAGTGTTGTCTGAACTCACGCTGGTATCACTCACCTCCCTGGGACTGTCTGAACTCACGCTGGTATCACTCACCTCCCTGGGACTGTCTAAATTCACACTGGTATCACTCACCTCCCTGGAAATGTCTGAACTCGCGTCTGTATCACTCACCTCCCTGGGAATGTCTGAACTCACGTTGGTATCACTCACCTCCTTGGGACTGTCTAAACTCACGCTGTTATCACTCACCTCCCTGGGGATGTCTAAACTTGCGCTGGTATCACCTATCTCCCTGGGAATGCCTAATCTCAATCTGGTATCACTCACCTGCCTGGAAATGTCTGAACTGATATCACGTGCCTCCCTGGAAATGTGTAAACTCACGATGGTATCACTTACCACCCTGGGAATGTCTAAATTCACGCTGGTATCACTCACCTTCCTGGGACTGCCTAAACTCACGATGGTATCACTCACCTCCCTCGGACTGTCTAAACTCACGCTGGTATCACTCACCTCCCTGGAAATGTCTAATCTCAAGCTGGTATCACTCACCTGCCTGGAAATGTCTGAACTGATATCACGTGCCTCCCTGAAAATGTGTAAACTCACGATGGTATCACTCACCTCCGTGGGACTGTCTAAACTCACTCTGGTATCACTCACCTCTCTGGGAATGTCTAAATTCACTCTGGTATCACTCAGCTCTCTGGGCATGTCTGAACTCACGTTGGTATCACTCACCTCCCTGGGAATGTCTAAACTCACATAAGTATCACTCACCTCCGTGGGACTGTCTAGACTCATGCTGGTATCACTCACCTCTCTGGGAATGTTTAAACTCACATACGTATCACTCACCTCCCTGGGAATGTCTAAACTCACACTGATATCACTCACCTCCCTGGAAATGTCTAAACTCACGCTGGTATCACTTACCTCCCTGGGAATGTCTAAATTCACACTGGTATCACTCACCTCTATTGGCATGTCTGAACTCACGTTGGTATCACTCACCTCCCTGGGTATGTCTGAACTCACGCTGGTATAGTCGGTACACAGAAGCGTGAGCCTTCAGCATGTTGTGTGCAGCCGCATAACCTTGACCTTCAATACCTGGGGCGTGGCTACCCTGCTCGTATCCTTGCAACGCTATTTCGTTCGGATCATTCAGAGGAATCCACATTTTCACCTGTTGGGTAGACAGACACTCATCACAGATTACTGGCATGAACACTATTATCATTAATAGTATTATCATCATTATCCGACTGACCTTTCTGCCGAACTCTCTAAAACATATCCGTGAGTAGTTCTCAAAGGCTTCTACAATATCTGCGTCAATCCAGCCGTTGGTGTAGACAGCTGGGACGTCCCAGTGATGTAGGGTGACAATAGGCTGGATGCCCGTCTCCGTGATGGCCTTCAGCAACATGTGGTAGAACTTGATGCCGTCACGGTTTATGTTCCCAGAGTCTCCTTGCGGTAGGATCCGAGGCCAGGACATAGACAGGTAATACACCGTGGCCTGCAGACACATACACAACTGAGTCAGAAAACCTTGTCGAGAATGTCATTATGTTTAGAACTAGGCGTCGATGACACAATGCTAGTGGGACGTTGAAATGTGTTAGTCGTTACACAGATGATCCGTCCCTTACCCCTGTATCTTTCAGAGCCTGTACATCTGCCATATAGTGTTGGTAGGACATGGGACCGTCTTCAGCTGAGATGAACCCGTCCCATAGACTGTTGCCTCTCCCTGTCAGATACAGATACAGTTCTGGCTATAACATACATACATACGTCTCATAACAAAGGTACTGTATACACATGCAAATAACTCTCTACTAAATACATGGTCACATATCACAGATACCAATCCATGCATATATGCACAAGTATAATGAACAGCAAAAGAAATCTTTATGTAATTTTCAAAAAATAAAATCTCACAAAAAAATAGCGTTCGTGTTCATGTATTCTATTTAAAAAATCACAAAAGGCGAGGTGCGTTTCTTTTCGTGATCAGTATATACGCATCTTTTCCCTTGTGTACCGTTGTACTCAGCAATAGTCCAGTTATTTGACAGTACCTACCTACATGAGATGACAAGATGGTGTTATTAGTGAGTGAGTGAGTTTAGTTTCACGCCACACTCAGCACTATTCCAGCTGTATGGCGGCGGCTTGAAAATAATCGAGTCTGAACCAGAAATCCCAGTGTTCAAGAACATGAGCATCGATCTGCGCAATTGGGAACCGATGACATGTGTCAACCAAGTCAGCGAGTCTGACCATCCGATCCTGTTAGTCGCCTCTTATGACAAGCAGCGGTTGCTGAAGGCCTATTCTTGCCTGGACCTTCATGGGTCTCGTGTGTTATAAGGTACAGCTGGGGCCACAGCGAATGCTGTCCAGAAGTTGATAACCTGAGACTTGACAAAATATGGAGCAACTCTTCGTTACATCGTCACATAGAAGGCCCTGCCGTGTGAGGTACAGAAACTCGCACCTCAGGGTTAAGACTCCTGCACGTCCCAGAAACCTGTGAGAGTGATGTCGAATCCCGACTGATTAAGGTGTGTTAGCAGTGGGCAGTTGGTAGTGTGCTTCACCACTGTAATTGTCGGAGAGCTCCCCACCCACATAGTATTCTGTGATTATATTAAAAATACTATTCAAAAGGGTGTAAACTCATGCTCTGTTCTTGAGGCTAAAGAAATTCTTATGGCACCATACAAACACAGAAAGTTTCACCATGCAAGTTTTGTCCACCCTCCGTCTGCAGAGAGGAACTGAAAGCACCCCACGCAAATTCTTCTGGGAAATTTCCATACAGGAAGTCGTCTTCATGCGGAAGCGGTTGTCTGTTGGGGTCAGTGAGTGCACCTTTCTTGAAACCGTTGTCTTGTATCACCTGTGAGTAGAAGATATATAATATGTTTTCCTGTTACCTGGAGACTTATCATATATAGAAGCTGTCTGTGGAATCAGTAATTGGAAGAATTTACACACCCAAAGATACATTACGTTCCATTCATTATAGTGGTGATGTGTTTTGGCAGTGTTTTGGTTGTGAGAGCTGATTTCATGTGTTAAGACCCTGGAACACGCCAAGTGTGCTCTATGGGGATGGTTGGGGTGGGTAGATGTGGGTGTTGCAATTATTATCTCAGAGTACGAATTATCTCACATGTCTGTAGAACCCTGCTGACGCCTTTGGTATACGTGTGAGGTCGGCGTGGTCGAAGTCGACGTAGTGAAGACCAAATCTCTCCGAGTATCCCCTAGCCCACTCGAAGTTGTCCAAGATGCTCCACGCCGTGTAGCACCGGACGTTGACCTTATCCAGGTTGATTGCTGCAACACAACATGGGCTTCAGTCTGTAACCTGCAGAAACTTCATGACATCTACATGCAATGACAGTAACGGTGAAGCTAGTTTTCTACAAAACGGTTTCATCTCACACATCTGAATGTTGATCAAGCGTAGTTCAATAGCGCCTTTGGACAGTTAAACTGGATATCGTAGAAATGAATATTGACGTGATAGACATGGGTGATGGTGAGCATGACAAACGCTATCCCATGGATGCCATTGAAAGGATTTGGAACTATAATAGTTCTGGTCATTTCCCGGCGACTGGAATCTTGAGGCGCAGTTGGTCAGTGATTACGAATGTGATGAATGCCCAGAGGTTGAGCAGTATCGGTAAACCAGGTGAAGTTCATGGAATCTGCCCACGGGCGTCTTTTGTGTTAAGGTTTTCCTGAGAAACCACTGCATCATATGTACATGCAGTGTGTGGAACAGAATAGCAATTCAATCGACTCCTTCGCCCGGATGAAGTTGTCTACTCTTATATGTGAAACCGAGGGCTTTCCTTTTGCTGCCCAGAACCAGTCAGAATATCGTAAATATTTTTTTTCCTTTTTGATAAAGCCAATGAATTCATTTATATCATTGAATGAATTTTCTGTCCCTTTTGACAGCAACGTGATTGGCAAGATTCAGGAAATGCATGCTAAGTATGCAGACCTCGCCTTTGAAATGTATCACTTGCATCCCAAATACACGGTGCCCTTGGTTTGGTACCTGTCCAACGAGATCACAGCCCTTCTGACACTCCGGGTAATGCAGAAAGCTACAGTTTTGTGAAGTCTGCATATTCTGCGTGAGTTCTTGGTGAGTTCTACTAGGCAGCGTTTCCTTGGAGAAGTCCCATGCTCTGTCTGGGCAGCGTGTAGAGAGGTAAGGCTCCTGAACTGATGGTGAGCCGTACCCGACTGACTGTGACACGATCACCCAAACCATTCCTGCTGCATATTTATCGCAATCTGTAAAATTATTATTAAATTTGATTGGATGTTGTCCTACACCAGGGCATACACTGATGGTTTGCTAGTGGACACGGAATATTCGTCACACCATCTCGTCAGATCTATTGCCTTCATACTAGCGGTGAACAATACCTTCTAAAGACCTTGAAGACAGCAAGACGGTCTGACGCTAACGTTCTGGGCAGTCAGAGCTACTGAATCTTCTATCATTCTGGTCGTAAGACTGATCTCACCTTTCATCACCTCGTTGATGTAGTATCGGTAGTAATGTATGCGGTGCTGGTCGTCAAGGACGCCGCTCCTGTCTGAAACGCCGTTCTCCGTGATGTAGATCGGTACATCTCCATATTTGTTTCTGATCCAGTTCAGAAGCTTCCGTAGACCCCATGGAACAACTCGCAACCAAGTGGAACCCGACCTGTGTGGGAACAGTCTAATAAATTGGGTGGAAAAACAATACTGTTTCTTGATATATTTCATTCATAATTTGCTGGATTCAAATTTGTACCAACGTTCTGTCCAAGGTCCAAACTGTCTTTCTACTGATTCGATGTTATGCTTCAAAGTAAGCTGAACACAGACTGTTTCTGACAATGAATCTGGGTAGATGCCCGCTGGTTAAAGAGTTCGCTTCTCCATATGGTACACAGTGTGAAACTTATGTGTGGTGTCTTCTGTCGTGACCGTGCTGAAATACTGCTAGAAGAGGCATTAAACCCAGCTCACTCTCGCTCACTCACTCACTCGCTCAGTGACAAAGAACTCCATGGTGTCTTACTTGATCCATTGGGGATCGAACTCCGTGTCCACCCCTCTGTCGTTGAAGTAGTTAGGGTCCTTCTGTGCAGCTAGACTCTCATTCTGTTTGCTGACGTACTGGGAGGTGTAGTGGTTCAAACCAAAGAAATCCGAGGTGCCTTGGAGAAAAATAGCATATAATTATTATGAGCCCTGTCCCACCCCGTGTCAGGTGGAACATGGCTAAATACAACATATGACCACATAGTGGTACACTCAGTACTGACGTCACCTACACCTGCACGTGAGATACACCTGGTACCGCGATATGTACCGTTATCCATAGGTTAACACCAGTGACTGACTAATTCTGGTTATCTTAATCCTGTCTGGATATCGGGTGATATGATAGATCACCTACGGGTCTACATTTCAGTTTTGTTATAGAAATATTCTATATTGGTCTTCTGTAGGGGTTTGGAATAATGGTTGCTTACAACTGATCAGGACGTTCTTATGTAATGCTGGACCTATGTTTGGCCAGGGGCCTATGTTTGGCCAGGGGCCTATGTTTGGCCAGGGACCTATGTTTGGCCAGGGGCCTATGTTTGGCCTGGATGCATCAGAGTTGGGAAGGACATACAGAGGGACAAGGTGGCGCTCACAAGTACCTACAGAAACAGGGCAACTGACACTCATTTGGACTGTAAAAGACGGTCACTAGTAGTGAAAGCTCCATTCATCTATAATGAAACCAAGAATCAACGGTCTTTTAACCGACAAGCAAATATAATTATGATAAGAAACTTATATCACACGATAAGTATAATCACCATTGATAAACGCCTTCTGTTCTTCTGTGAATGCTGGAAGTCTGGACTGGGCTAATCCTTGCGCTGCACTGACGGCAGCAATTCTCCGCTTCATCACATCCGGATAGTCTCCA
This sequence comes from Haliotis asinina, assembly GCF_037392515.1. NCBI lineage: Eukaryota > Metazoa > Mollusca > Gastropoda > Lepetellida > Haliotidae > Haliotis > Haliotis asinina. The sequence goes on along the minus strand of NC_090280.1, from coordinate 104,699,211 downwards.
TTACCAAATATGGGGTTAGCAAACCATCCCAAGAACATATGTATTGCCCATTCCGATGCTTCTATGTGTGCAGGGTTGAGATGGTCTTTAGGCTCGGCCCAGTCAATGTTGAGGGTAATACCAACTTGGCCTTGAGATGGGGGTAAGAGCAATGTACATGAATATATTTACCTTGGACAACGGCGATTGTGCAGTGTGTTGTGTTGTCACACCAGTGTTGTGGCAGTTGTGACTGTGTTACTAGTCACTGACGATTCAGATGCGGTGCTATGAAGTATGATGCCGTGATTGTGTCCCTGACACGCTATGAACGCTAGCAGTGATATGGACCTAAGTATGGTTTGATGCTTTTGGAGTCTAACGCAGCCTAGTATTGGACTTCCTGCAGGCTTCCCTCCCATTTACATTATGTAATAAAGCAAGGGTATGAAATCTCACTTATTGCCTGTGAATATGGAATACGACAACACTAGGAATACGTTGTTGTGTCAACTGGACATGTACTACACCACCAATTACTACTACTACTACTACTACTACTACTACTACTACTACTACTACTACTGTCGCTTCTACTGCTACTACTACTGCTGGTGCTACTACTACTACTTCTACTACTACTACTACTACTACTGTCGCTTCTACTGCTATTACTACTGCTGGTGCTACGACTACCACTACTATTATTACTACTACTACTACTTCTACTACTACTAGTGCTACTACCACTACTGTTCGTGTCGTGACCAAACAATCCAATGATCAAGAGCATGACCACCGATCTACGCAAATGGGCACCGATGACAAGTGCCAACCTGGTCAGCTAGCCTGACCACCCGATCCCGTTAGTCGCCTCTTAAGATACGCGTGTGTTGCTGAGGTCAATTCTAACCAGAATCTTCACGGGTCTGGCCAAGTTCAAATAATACTTACCTGGAGACAGCGAATTCCTGCTAGTTTGGTTTGGTTGTGAACCTAAATCTTGCTGTTTCAATACTTTTTTTATTATTCACTGACCATGCATGGTCGTTCATGGCAATATATATATTTTGGTATATACGTTTGTAAGGTTGCCGAAGCGGCGTTATACGCTACCTGGCAAGTCTGAACACCACTTATTCTCCAGGTTTAGCTCTCTAAACACCAAACTTACATAAACACTAAGTCTGTATACAGATCTACCTTCAATCTGGAGATTACCCGTATCAAACAACCACCATCTATCAAACACAAACATGTACTCGCATGCACAGACCGTGAAGAAGTTGACAGTTGACACTAAACATACAAGCGACATTAACCGACAAACATCCACCCAGGTAAGCTTGTTTACCTGTCGGATACTGTGCTCTATATTTGTTGTCAAAAAGGTGGTATGCCTCGGCATGCGCCAGCAGCACGTTGTGCCCCGCCTGGTAGGGCTCGTCACCGATATTCTTGTGCCCCGGAGCCATGTCACCTGTCCCCAGTCCCAGGACAAGAAATACCCATGGCTCGTTGAACGTGATCCAGAAGTCTACCTGCAGTGAACGGTGTGATGAAAGGAGTTACTTTAGTTAGTGTTCGAATGACGGGGTGAGATGTGTTCACTGTAATATGAAACTATTAAATATTACAGAAGCTGGAATCCAAAAGTATTCCTAAAAAGTTTCTGGTCTGGCTGTTTAACCGACAAACAAACAATTTTCACTTCATGTCGAGCCATATTGCAACAGGTACAGCCTTTGGTGTTGACATTACTCGACTGACTGACACACTCAAGCATTGGTTGTCTGAGGAGCAACGTTACAGTATTAAAGCCCCCTGAAAAACATATATATGGAAGACGTGTGGAGGACATTTAGTACATTAACGACAGTGATGTCTCGTGACATTCTGGGTCCTGTGTTGACTTGTACCATTGGTTTCCAGTTGTTTGTCAGGTGAATAGTTTACTAGACTATGCATGTGTATCGCGGGTGTCACCGTCGGGGCAGGATCCGCTGACCTTTTGGCGAATGCCTACTCTTGACACTATCTGACCGTGATTCATAAACGCATGGTGTCGTCACTCTCTGATCGTGATTCATAAACACATGGTGTCGTCACTCTCTGACCGTGATTCATAAACACATGGTGTCGCTGCTATCTTACCGTAATTCATAATCACCTGGTATCGTCACAATCTCACCGTGATTCATAACCACCTGCTGTCGTCACTATCTGACCGTGATTCAAAAGTACCTGGTATGGTCACAGTCTGACTCAACATGGGATTCATAAACACGTGCTCCTCATAGAGCGGAAACGGCACTGTCAACCCTATCTAGAGTATAGAGGTCATTGGTGTGGATGTGAAAAGCAAACTAGCGGCGGCAACTACAGTCATGATGACACGGAAAGGGCGTCACTATGTATGTCGTACCCAAGCAGTCTGCCAGGTAACGGTGGGGCAGTCTGCCATGTAACGATGGGGCAGTCTGCCATGTGACGGTGGGGCAGTCTGCCATGTGACGGTGGGGCAGTCTGCCATGTGACGGTGGGGCAGTCTGCCATGTGACGGTGGGGCAGTCTGCCATGTGACGGTGGGGCAGTCTGCCAGGTAACGGTGGGGCAGTCTGCCATGTGACGGTGGGGCAGTCTGCCATGTGACGGTGGGGCAGTCTGCCATGTGACGGTGGGGCAGTCTGCCATGTGACGATGGGGCAGTCTGCCATGTGACGGTGGGGCAGTCTGCCATGTAACGATGGGGCAGTCTGCCATGTGACGGTGGGGCAGTCTGCCATGTGACGGTGGGGCAGTCTGCCATGTGACGGTGGGGCAGTCTGCCATGTGACGGTGGGGCAGTCTGCCATGTGACGGTGGGGCAGTCTGCCATGTGACGGTGGGGCAGTCTGCCATGTGACGGTGGGGCAGTCTGCCATGTGACGGTGGGCTGTCCACAAACAAGAATCAAGGAGGTGGACAATCATGCAATAGCAATTGTTATGAAACTGTTTTGACTTGACTGGTGTGCAGGTGTGCAGGTGTGCAGGTGTGCAGGTGTGCAGATGTGCAGATGTGCAGATATTCTGCAGACTATTCAGAACGTTAAAAAAAGTAACAACTTTTGAAAAACAACACCAGACCAAGCAAATATACCTTGCTGCCGTATTCTTCAAAACACACGTCTGCATAGTCCTTGAAGTTGTTGACGATGGAGTGGTTGGTCCAGCCTCCCCAGTTCTGTAGAGCTTGTGGCAAGTCCCAGTGGTACAGCGTTACCATTGGCTTTATACCCGCCACCAACAGGGCGTCTATCAACCGGTGGTAGTAGTCGATACCACCTTGATTCTTGGACCGGAGAGTTCCATCAGGAAATATTCTAGCCCAGGCGATGGAAAACCGATAATGACTAACCTACAACAAAGATTAGGAAAAGAGGAAAGTATAATTTAAAACTACCCGAATATGAGCCAATACTTGTAGAGTACCGACATGTTCAGTTAATAAATATATCGCGCCAGGAGTGATAATATCGGTGTCTATGTCTACAGACCCTCAAGCTTTGGATATGTTGGAAGGATGGCGTTTGGGTTATTTGAAAAACTTTTTTTTGTTAGGTAGAAAACGTGGCTCACAACCGCCTCCACAAAATATTCCCCAAAACCAAAGCTGAATGTTCTTCAGGAGATTGACGTCCTGTTGGCATTTGTGATAACTGTAGATCTACTTACCCCCATGTTCTTCAGGAGATTGACGTCCTCCTGGTACTTGTGATAACTGTAGATCTACTTACACCCATGTTCTTCAGGAGATTGACGTCCTCTTGGTACTTGTGATAACTGTAGATCTACTTACCCCCATGTTCTTCAGGAGATTGACGTCCTCCTGGTACTTGTGATAACTGTAGATCTACTTACACCCATGTTCTTCAGGAGATTGACGTCCTCCTGGTACTTGTGATAACTGTCGCATGCGATTCTTCCATTGTCGTTGTTGTCGACACGAGCGAAGTTGTCCCAGATGCTCTCACCACGGCCTAGACATAGAAACAAGTAGTAAATAAATAAGATAAATAAGAAAACATATTCAACATCAGAAAACGGCTGCACAATCTCAACGTGGTGAGAGATGGTTTCCATCTATCCTTGTGCCACTACAGAACACATATTTACCAGCTTAAGACATACGTGTAAAACTATCATTGTAAATTCAAGAGTTAGATTTAGTCCCTAAGCAGACAATTCCCAGCCTGGGGTGGCAAACAGATAAATCAACTGACTAAACTCTTTGTCTTTGATGTCAGCTCGGAATTGTGCCCAGTGAGTAGACTGCTATTTAAGATATCAGACACTGTCCGTTCTGTTTGAGATCTGATCAGGGCCTCCTGACGATGTAGTCATCGTGATATGTAGTCAACTACACTGACATCCAGGAAACACGAGTAAACCTGGTCGTCAGGTAAAGATGTGACATTCACGTGCAACACCGGTTCCCAGGTGATGGTATGAAAATCACCGTGTACCACTGGTTGCCAGTTATAGGCATGACATTCACGTGCAATAGTGGTCGCCAGGTGATGGTTTGACATTCACCTTGTAACACTGGTCGCTAGGTAATGGTATGACATTCATGTGTAACATGTACCGCTCACCATCAGCATCAAAGGCTCCTTCAATCTGGAAGGACGACGACGCTGCTGCCCATATGAAGTGTTCAGGAAATGTACCGTAGTAGAAGTCATCGATTTTTTCCACAGCAGTGCCCTGACCCCCGGGTCGAGTATATCCTGACTTGTAACCGTTGTCATCTATTAAACCCGTGTACCATTTAGCAGAGGACTTTGGGGTGCGGGGTCGGTCTGGGTCAGAGAAGTCGACGTGATGGATGCCAAACTTTTCGCGATAACCTGCCAACCACTCGAAGTTGTCCATCAGAGACCACGCCGTGTAGCCTTTCACGTTGCACTCGTCCAGCTTGATAGCTGAAGATGGAATACGATATTTGGTAATTATGATAACTGCATGATGACTGACTAGAAAGTGTGACGTGCAACAAGCCCTAATGTGTTCAGATATACAACAACGTGAGGTCTGTCAACCTTCCCAGCATTTGCCTATAATTCTATGATACGTCTATCAACCTTCACGGCATTTGCCTATAGTTCTATGATATGTCTATCAACCTTCCCAGCATTTGCCTATAATTCTATGATACGTCTATCAACCTTCACGGCATTTGCCTTTAATTCTATGATACGTCTATCAACCTTCACGGCATTTGCCTTTAATTCTATGATACGTCTATCAACCTTCACGGCATTTGCCTATAATTCTATGATACGTCTATCAACCTTCACGGCATTTGCCTTTAGTTCTATGATACGTCTATCAACCTTCACGGCATTTGCCTTTAATTCTATGATACGTCTATCAACCTTCCCGGCATTTGCCTTTAATTCTATGATACGTCTATCAACCTTCCCGGCATTTGCCTTTAATTCTATGATACGTCTATCAACCTTACTTGCATTTCCGTATAGTTCTATGATACGTCTATCAACCTTCCCAGCATTTTCCTATAGTGCTATGATACGTCTGTCAACTATTTCTGTGTTCAGTGTACTAGTGTATACCCTGCAGAAACATTCTCAGTGTGAAAATGATGCTATAACAACTTGCTTAGCATGACCTGAGCTGCTTGACATATACATGACCAGGGAACCTACGGCACAAACGCCAGGTCGTATTAACTTCATTACTGGTAGACACATATTAGATGATCCTGCGCACTAAACGCATTTGTGACAAGAGAGGCGGTACAACGAATTGGGCGAGTACACTTGGCTGCTACAGGTAGCTTGACGATTATGCACGTGCAATACATGCTAACCGTGACATGAAATCAACACCGCATATTCCTTCGAATGATAAGACTGCAATTTCAGGCATAAGATACTGATATTCCACGCTAACCTTTAGTTAAGACGACGACAAATAGATGATTAAGGCATTGACAAGCATTTTAGATATTCAACAATTTTGTTTTTAAAAAAAACAGGAAAATGTCATTTGCTTCGTGAAATGGATCGGTGGTCCTAAACATATTTGCTCAGTATATTGTGTTGATTCAATTCGTTGGGATTGTACCTGTTCCCAAATCGAGTGTGCTATAACAATTCATGCGTGAAACGCACGGGGAAAATGAATTTCTCGTTATTTATCAGACAACCTGTCTCCCTCTTGTTTCATGTGGGTCGTTCTGTAGGGCGTTCCCAAGTATGCAAATTGGGGTCATGTGTCAGGTCGTGGATGATCTTATATGTGTTTACCAGTAGTTCCCTGCTGCTGCTGCTGCTGCTGCTCGCTGCCTATGAACCAGACTCAGAAACATTAAACCATCTGTTGCTTCTGTTTTAAAGAGGATTGGACATTGCTGATGATTCTCGATACTGACATGTCAAAAGGAAACTTTGTCTCAGCTGTTTGGACATGTTCACAACCAACTGACAAAGGTGCACACATCCACAAAAATAGACCCAAGCTAATGTGACACGGTCGCCATGCATTAGGATATACTTGATCACGTCAAGCTGAACAAGCTATAATATGAACCATTTTCGTCTTCATTGCACACCGATGGCACCTGTGAACCCTCAGGTGTTCACTGCACACTGATGGCACATGTAAACCATCAGATGTTTACTGCACACCTATGCCATAAATAAACTCTCAGGTGTTCACTGCACACCGATGGCACATGTAAACCATCAGATGTTCACTGCACACCTATGCCATAAAAAAACCATCAGGTGTTCACTACACACCTATGGCACCTGTAAACCCTCAGGTGTTCGCTGCACACCGATGGCACCTGTAAACCCTCAGGTGTTCACTGCACACCGATGGCACCTACAAACCCACAGTTCAATACTACCTGCCTAACATTGCCTGTTCCAGTGTTAACGTCACTACACTGAGCCCATCAAACGACACAAAGAGTGTGTCTGTCAACCGATTTATTACGCTAAATGACCCTGATATCCTAATCTCACTTGTCCAACAAGTCTCACTGCCACCAACTTAGAGTTATGAGTTCTCGTCGAAGACAATGTAACTCTATTTCTGACCAGCCTACGAGAAGCCTACCTTTCAGCACTTCGTTGATGTAGTGGCGGAGGAATCGAACACGGTGTTCATCATATAGCGTTCCATTCCGATCTGACACACCGTTTTCGGTTATATATACCGGTACGTTGTTGTAATGGTACTTGAACCAGTTCAGCATTTTCCGGAGCCCAAAGGGCGTGACCTTCAGCCAGTCGGACCCAGATCTGTGGGAACACAACGCCCATTACAATCTCCAAATCTGTTAATTACTAGACGTCACGGTAGAGATAACACAGAGAGAGCGTTTTACGCCAAACTCAGAAATATTACAGCTATATGGCGATGGTCTCTAAGCAGTTGGGTCTGAACCAAGAGGTAATTTAGGACTGAACCAGGACCTCGTTACTATTAGCCGGGGTAGGAAGGTCCTGGTGGCAATCACGGCCAGGAGTACTCAGTTTCCCATGGCTGTGGAAAACTACCAGCGCGTGGTCCAGCCTTGTTGACTGCAAGTCGCCGATCCCAGACACTGATGGTCCATATGCATACCACTGACCACCACCTCTGAAGATCCAGGTTCGGTAACACGTATACCACTTTGGCACTGTGAGACAGCAAAGTAACAACACCTTCTCTCACTGAAGGCGTCCAGTATGTCGTGTGATCTGTGATCATCGTCAAGGCAATTTATCACCACAAATCCCATGGTTACCATTGAAACACTGCTCTCAGGACACTCTTGACGGAGCCGACCAAGCTTATAACCATATACATTTCTCTTTTTCTTGTAATGGTCTCAGTCCAGAGGCTTCTCTGGATGTGTACCATTCGGATTATTGAGGTTACATTGTATATGCTCTTATTTCAATAACCATTTTAAAGTCTCGTTCTTTCTAAACGCTCTTATTTAGGGAAAGGCGTATATTATTTGTTTTGCGAAAAGATCGAAGCAGTCCAGATAGTTCTAGTCACGTGACCACCTTGTGGGGGCTGTGATATAGACGGGATGCATGCTTCTCACCCAAGCCAGCTGGGGTCCGCGTATGCACCGTTGTCTTGGTCGTTGTAGATGTTGGGAGGGTCGGTGACGTTCTGTACGTTGTTGTACACGATCGTGGCCGTGTAGAAGTTTAGGCCCAGGAAGTCGTATGTCCCTGCAATATGCAAGTGTTCTTAAACCGAAGGCGTTGTTTTACTTAATTTTGAAGCAGTTCTTTTCGTACTTGCGTATTTCCGGTGTTTTATACAACGTAAGAACTCATCAATGTTGTAGGTTTGAGACACGGTACTAGTGCTGGCAAGGATTTCTCGGCAGGGAAGTTCGGACCAAACAATTCAGTGACCGATATTACTGCATCGATCTAAACACTTACGAGACTCAAGATAAATCTTGAGCAGCTTCCCGGATGTGCACGTACCTTTGATAAGTGTCTTCTCCTCCTGGGAGAAAGGCGGCAGTCGTGGGGAACTGGTCCAGTTGGCTGCCTTGTTCTTCATAGCCACCTGCTGCTTGACAACAGGGGGGAAGTCGCCGTCGATGTAGATGGGGTGGCCGTAGATTCCCCCGTAGAACTCGACCGACCTCTCAGCTGCATGGATGTCCGCCAAGTCTAGCGGGTCTCTCGGCTCGGCCCACCCGTAGTTCACAGTAATACCCATGACGCCTTTTGCCCAGAAACAAATAAATTTGTATTTCACCTCACTAAGGTCACAGAAAGGTGGGTTAAACTATATGTCCAGAACTGTTACGGTGACTCTGATGAATGGCTGAGCGACCGACCGAATAAACAAACTTACCCTTCTGGGAGTCTTTGTAGGTGTTATTGTAGAGACGGTACGTTTTGGCGTGTGCCAGGATGAGATGCCTCGCCACGATGTAGGGGTTCTGGGTCAAGTTCTTCTTCTGGGGTGCAAACGCCCCCTCACCATATCCGAGGATGGAGATAATTGGCGGCTCGTTGAATGTGATCCAGAACTTTACCTGTCGCCATGAGAAACACCCACGTATCAGGGCTGTATATCGTGCGTCATCACACGCGCGTAACCACCTACCTTAGTGAATGTATCTTGCCCATACATGTCAGTTCATCACACGTGCGTAACCAGCTACATTAGTGAATGTATCTTGCCCATACATGTCAGTTCATCACACGCGCGTAACCAGCTACCTTAGTGAATGTACATTGCCCATACATGTCAGTTCATCATACGTGCGTAACCACCTACCTTAGTGAATGTATCTTGCCCATACATGTCAGTTCATCACACGCGCGTAACCAGCTACCTTAGTGAATGTACATTGCCCATACATGTCAGTTCATCACACGCGCGTAACCAGCTACCTTAGTGAATGTATCTTGCCCATACATGTCAGTTCATCATACGCGCGTAACCAGCTACCTTAGTGAATGTATTTTGCCCATACATGTCAGTTCATCATACGCGCGTAACCACCTACCTTAGTGAATGTATCTTGCCCATACATGTCAGTTCATCATACGCGCGTAACCACCTACCTTAGTGAATGTACCTTGCCCATACATGTCAGTTCATCACACGCACGTAACCAGCTACCTTAGTGAATGTATCTTGCCCATACATGTCAGTTCATCACACGCGCGTAACCAGCTACCTTAGTGAATGTATCTTGCCCATACATGTCAGTTCATCATACGCGCGTAACCACCTACCTTAGTGAATGTATCTTGCCCATACATGTCAGTTCATCACACGCGCGTAACCACCTACCTTAGTGAATGTACATTGCCCATACATGTCAGTTCATCATACGCGCGTAACCAGCTACCTTAGTGAATGTACATTGCCCATACATGTCAGTTCATCACACGCGCGTAACCACCTACCTTAGTGAATGTACCTTGCCCATACATGTCAGTTCATCACACGCACGTAACCAGCTACCTTAGTGAATGTATCTTGCCCATACATGTCAGTTCATCATACGCGCGTAACCACCTACCTTAGTGAATGTATCTTGCCCATACATGTCAGTTCATCACACGCGCGTAACCAGCTACCTTAGTGAATGTACATTGCCCATACATGTCAGTTCATCATACGCGCGTAACCACCTACCTTAGTGAATGTACATTGCCCATACATGTCAGTTCATCATACGCGCGTAGCCACCTACCTTAGTGAATGTATCTTGCCCATACATGTCAGTTCATCATACGCGCGTAACCAGCTACCTTAGTGAATGTATCTTGCCCATACATGTCAGTTCATCACACGCGCGTAACCAGCTAACTTAGTGAATGTATCTTGCCCATACATGTCAGTTCATCATACGCGCGTAACCACCTACCTTAGTGAATGTATCTTGCCCATACATGTCAGTTCATCATACGCGCGTAACCAGCTACCTTAGTGAATGTATCTTGCCCATACATGTCAGTTCATCACACGCGCGTAACCAGCTACCTTAGTGAATGTATCTTGCCCATACAAGTCAGTTCATCATACGCGCGTAACCAGCTACCTTAGTGAATATACCTTGCCCATACAAGTCAATTCATCAAACGGCTTCGGTTGTATTGCCATTTGTTTCTTAACAGTTGTAGAGAATTAAATTGCTTCAACTGTTCTGAGCTAACTGTAAGATCAAATGCATTTACCATTTAAGAGCATGTCTTTAACATTCCAATTTAGAGATAATGTTTTTATGGTGAAATTCAACCTATACCTTGAAGAAAACACAGTCATATCCGTCTCGTATCTTGATTTCACCTGTCAATCCAGGTTCGAACACCAGACCTCATCTGTTGGCAAAACTCATCTGCTCCTGTGCAAAGCATAATCTGCATCGCTAATACAACATTACGTCATCCCCCCCCCCCCCCTCCATGATTTGACAGTAGTGGCATCTGAGTTCACTTACTCACTGACCCCAACCTTACCTTGTCACCATATTCAGAGAAGGTCAGGTTTGCATAATCCAGGAAGTCGTCCACAATCGACTCGTTTAACCAGCCACCACGGTCCTCGAGGCCTTGAGGCAGATCCCAGTGGTACAGAGTGACCATGGGTTTAATCCCGTTTTCAAGAAGCTCATCAATAAGTCTGTGGTAGTAGTTGATGCCTGCGGTGTTGACACCGTCAGCTATCCTCCCCGTGGGAATCAGGCGAGTCCAGGCAATAGAGAACCGGTAGTCGGTCACCTACAAACAACATCAAAATCAGGACAATCGGTAGTCGGTCACCTATAAAGAGTATCACAGTCAGGACAACCGGTAGTCGGTCACCTACAAACACCGTCAGAATCAGGCAATTGATGAACAATGTGGACTTCTGTCCATGACACGTAATGTCAGAACCTAACAGACTCAGCTCTCGAAGTCGTATACGTGTACGGCATGAAGCTGCAGTAGTCGTATCGCAGACCTGGACATCAAGTTGGTTTTAACAGAACACACGTGACGAAGAAGAGGCCGGATACGTCAAACACACGAGAAGAAGAGGCCGAATACGTCAAACACACGAGAAGAAGAAGAGACCGGATACGTCAAACATACGTGACGAAGAAGAGGCCGGATACGTCAAACACACGTGACAAAGTTGCCATGAATCTGACTATCAGGTCTTCTTACATGCAGATCCTTCAGGATTCTCACATCCTCCCTGTATTTGTTGTAGCTGTTGCAGGCGATGTCGCCGGTGTCGTTGTTGAAGACGTTGCCAGGTGCATGCACGAGACGGTCCCAAATACTCTCCCCCTTACCTGGAACAGATGCCACACAGGTAAAACTAGATATACAGCGCTTTCATTCTGCCATGTGTGAAATGGTGTGAGAAACCGAAACAAAAGAAACATTAGAGTCACGTAATGTGAAGGCGTCGTCACTGAATTATATAATTCTCTGCAACCTTTACCTTTTAGAGCCACAATAAGCTCTCTAGTGTGATAGGCAAGGCAACATCTTCTACTCCTGTCAAACCATTCATCATACATATATCGTCACACCTACCGTCGACATTCCACGCCCCCTCGATCTGATAAGAGGAGGTGGCGGCAGCCCACACAAAGTCGTCTGGAAACTGATCAAAATATATCTCAGTGTCATCCTCATACGGCACGATCCCCGACGCCACGCCCCCGAGACCACTATATCCGGGCTGGATACCGTTGTCTTGTACTATCTGGGAGTAATGGCGGGAAGAGGCACGTGGTGTACGTGGTCTCGCGGGATCTGAGAAGTCTACCATGAACAGTCCTCCTCTAGAATGGTATCCTTCAGACCACTCAAAGCCATCAAGCAACGGTCTGGAGATATATCCCTTGATGTTGCAGCTGTCCAGGCTAATTGCTGAAAGAATATTTCAGACGGTGTCGTTAAAGTAGTCGTTCAAGATAAAGCTTAACAAGCACAGACTGAAGTTTGATAATATACTAATATACGGCATATCTGCTGGCCATTTGAACCACTGTCATGCCACCTCGCTGCTCAGCGTACTTTCTGCCATTGCTATGAATGTACGCTCTAACAACTGCACATTAGCATTTCTGTTTGTCAGCTTACGGCTATCAAATCTATTTCATTTTGTGTACATTGGATTTAACCACCACAGCCTGTCGGTAGAGTGCACAGAAATACAATTTACCTTTCAAAACTTGATCAATGTGCCATTTGAAGTAACGGATACGGTGGGCATCTTTAAGAGTAGCATTGCGAGAGGCGTCACCTCCGGTTACGTATACTGGGACGCTGTACGCACCGTGCAACCATTTTAAGGCATTCCTCACAGCGTCTCTGAAACATAACATCGTGCACACATGACTCTAACTATCACCACTGTACAAACACCTTTATCTGGGACTCTGACATCTTGGCAAACACCCGGTTCAAGTCTGATGATCAGTGAGCCATTCATACATTCCTCATAAATAATGGGTTTCTGGCGTGATTCCCACCCACTACTGTGCTCGTCGTGTTATCGTATCATCGCTCCCATCGCCCAAACATTCAGCGTATCCCCGTCCTCACCCCCACCGCCTGAACACTCTCGGGCACTACCCTCTCTTCTTGACGCCCCGCTTGTCTCCCCATATTCCAGTAGTTTCCAATGCCCCACTTAGCCATGTGTTCCAGGAGTGGATCCTGCATGTGGAAGACCTTACACCACACAGTCAGAAGAAAACCTACTCCGACCATTTTTCCGTCACACGGATGTCCTGATCGAAGTGATAGCTCGGTCCGATGCTGCTTGGTCGCTCTTCGCTGGTCACGTGATATGAGGAGTTGAAGGTGACGACAAAAAAGTCAGTTTCATTCGAATCTGTTAAAAAATTTAAAAAATGAAAGTCACAGAATAAGCAGGAAATGAAACTTTAATTATGTAAGGTGACTAGCCTTACGTCAACTGCGACCATATACGGATTTATAAACAATATCAATTATGTCAAAGCGTATTGCGTAAAAAAGATCAAATCGTGAATAGCCTGAAGAAAGTCTCTCAGAGTGGGTAGAATCGGCGCTTAATATTGTCGGTTCTATCAGACAGTCGGCTACAGCTGTGCCAGAAGGCATTCCAAAGGCATCCACTGTTTGTTTCTTAGTGTCACGCGAGCATGACTTCACCTGATGAAGGACCAAGCGCATGCTCAGAAACGTCGTGTTATCCATAAAGAAGTTGACATTCATAAAACTGGCTTACATATGCTTTCCACTTCTAAATGCCCTTCAAAGATTTAATGAGCATCACCTATTGAACGGTCGTACTAATGGTTGAATGTTGAATGACTGTAAGTTGAATAGTTGCATGTTGGAAGGTTGTATGGTATGTCCAATGGTTGCATGTTGAATGGCTGTGTGTTGAATGGTTGTATGTTCATAGGCTGTATGTTGAATAACTTATGTTGAATGGTTGTGGGTTGAATTATAGCGTCACCTGCATCATCCATTTGTTTGAGAGCACTCAGTAAGCATGATGTGTAACTGAATGGTGAATGATTGTATTTTGAAGGATTCAATAACTGGGAAACACACAGTGATGTGGAACTCACCTTGATGCATGAAGGAAGTGTGTGTAGACCTACTCACGTGGAATATTCTGAAGAGCTGTCTGGATGTCAGGGAGGCGAGAGGGTATTTGTGCCTGGCTACTCTTAGCCTCAATTTGAGATATCATCACATCCGGGTACTGCCCGTACAATATTGGGTTGGCAAACCAGCCAATGTGAAACTGTCGAGCTCTCTCAGCACTCGTAACGTCATCCTCTTGTGCCGGGTCATCGGGGTCGAAAACGTGCGTGGTTAAGGAAATGCCTATTTCACCTGTCAGACAAGAGTATAAAAGACATGACTGGACCTGAGTCGTGTTTGTCTGTCTGCCTAAAATAGGTGCAGCTTTACCCCAAATGTAACTGTCATTTATTATTAAATGGATAGTTTCCTATGCAGGATAAAGCCAGCGGATATTTTCAGATAGGGATATCGAATTAGAGAGGTCGTGTGCGCATTTACTGCTTTCACACTGTAAACAAACAGGCGTCACGTGTCGACGACGGAGTCGGGATTGACGACTACTGACGGGTACTGTCAGAAAAAACATTATGTCCGGTCATGATAGATGGAATGGAGTACAAGATAGAAACTGCGAAGGCCTGCGAAGATACCGGCCGATTATCTGGGTTAGCAAGCAGATGGCACAGGAATCCAGATGTAGTATGCCACGCGTACACTGAAGTGTATTTGTTGTACAAAAGTGACGTCTTAACGTTTATATTCTCTGGGGACATATATGCTGTAAGGTGTATGGGCACACAGATGGTCGTACCTCCAGAAAATGAACTCTTATATGCACTAACCACACGTGCATGTGCAAGGATGAGGTTTCTTGCGGCGATGTAAGGGTTGCTTCCTGGCTCAAACATCCCCGGGGGTGCTGACCCCTCGCCGTATCCCCTCCAGGCCACAGTGTGGGGGTCATGCATTGTGATCCAGTATGTCACCTGCAACCATGACTACAGTTTAAAGGAACAGTCATTGGGATTTCCACTACTGTGTCATGATTCACAACTCGATTCTTGTAATGCAATATTATGCAGGTATCGGAAATCGCCATATACGATCACGTATACGACACACAGCGTCTCAAATGGACGACTCTTAAAGTAGTGAAAGAACATCCGGATGATAAAAGGTAATCTGTCATGACTTATGGGTATTGCAACGGACAAGTTTCCAGTTGTTGCCATTGCTTAATTTGTTTGGGTTGGGGTAAGTATATACTGGACTCTAAAAGTCTTGTGATTACTCCTTATTCCGTTGCAAAGAGAAGCCTGCAAACTCAAAACTCATGATACGCATAAAACATTAGTCAGTTGCATCACATACATGTTTTTGTTGCGTATATCCTGACAAAGTGGATTGACCCGGACTTATCTCCTGAAACAGCCGTCTGTTAAATGTGGAGTCGACTTACATTGGATCCAAAGAGAGTGAAACATTCTTGTGCATACGCCGTGAAACTGTCCACGGTGTCCTCGTTCAACCATCCACCTTTCCTCTCCAGCGTCTCCGGAAGGTCGAAGTAGTACAGCGTCACGTAAGGCTCAATGTCGGCGTCTCGCAACGCCTGCAGCAGCTGGCTGTAGTAGTTTACGCCATCTGGGTTGAGGGTGCAATCTCCGTCCGGGAAGAGACGAGACCAAGACAACGACAGGTGGTAGGATGACACCTGCACTAACAGCGAGTGAGTGAGTGAGTGAGTGAGTGAGTGGGATTTAACCTCAGTAATAATTCTAAATGATAAGTTTTAATTATGCACACGTGATATAAGTTTACAAATTTACGAATATACAACATCCTTATCAAGAAAGTTCTGGAACTTGCTACAGGTTCCTACACCCATATGGGATGTTGTAGATTCTTTTGTGTACAGATGGAACTCCCTCTTGCAGGTCACCTCACATAAATACATATTGGATAGTGATGCTTGTGTTTGATTGAATAGGTTCACTAAGTGCTCTGCTATAATGTACTATATTATAATTAGGCTGGTATTTATGACCTGACTTGCCTATATATAAATTTACGTATCCACGACGAGGGAAAATATACACTTAGAAAATAAATCTCCAAACATCTGCGTTGGCTGGTTAAAATAATGTGATACACGGAACAAGGAATAACCCATTTTGCAAACCTGGCCTACATTCCTCCTTCCACTGAACGTCATCTACATTCTCACTTGGAACAGAAAAGCTTATTGTCAAGACAATATTGTCTTTCTGTTGACATGATCGACATGTTCGGGATCGAGGATATATTACATAACGTAGAACCACAATCGCCCTGTGTGGCGTTCAGACCTCCACATGGCACTGCAACATTGCATATTTGACCCAGTGTGTCCGCGTGTTTACCGACGACTGTTTACATCACAGGATCAGGTTTCCTATATCTGACCTAGATCGCACAGAAAAACATACACTATTCACATAATACGGTATTTGGGTGGCGGAGCACGACTACAGCACCGTGCTGTTATATGACACTGTGCACACACCCCCAGACTCTTCAACAGATCGATGTCCTCCAGGTAGTGAGAGTAGCTGTCGGCGGCGACGTCTGGTGTGGCGCCCCCCTGGGTGCGACCAGGCGCCCGGGAGAAGGTGTCCCACACACTAGTGCCTCTCCCTGCAACATTACATCAACTGTGGTATAACATTAGATCAACTATGGTATAACATTAGATCAACTATGGTATAACATTAGATCAACTGTGGTATAGCTCTAGGTAGCACTATTTCTGTAAAAGTACCTCTGAAATCTTTGAAATATACACAACTGAATGTTTCTTACCAGTATGGTAAACAGTATGAAATGTCATGATTACTTTCTTTAACGTCTTACACATTCTGTAACAAATGACACATATCTTTAACGTCTTATACATGTACATTCTGCTACAGATGACACATATCTTTAACGTCTTATACATTCTGTTACAAATGACACATGTCTTTAACGTCTTACACATTCTGTAACAAATGACACATATCTTTATAACGTCTTATGCATTCTGCTACAGATGACACATATCTTTAACGTCTTATACATTCTGTTACAAATGACACATGTCTTTAACATCTTATACATTCTGTTACAAATAACACATTTGCCATTCAAGCTGTCAATATGGAAATCTACCTGTTACTTAATGTCAGTGGTTTGTGGCAGGTTGCTGACCGCTTCAATCTGGCAGATATTTCAAGCCAGTGGGTCCGTGTAACATGCACGTCGACATTGTCTCCTCAGAGTTACAACTATCCAAGATGATAGGCACATCACTAACACTGCGCTACGTAACATATTCTTTAACGGAGCATGTCTTCATAGATCGATCACGGTTGGTGCAGGTGTAACTGAACGCACTGCACGGGTCGACTGTAAGCTTACCGGACAGCATTTTGGGGACGAGATTCGGGCTCCTATAGCAGTACCATATTCCCGCAGACTATGCATGGAGTTTCTGGTCTACCCTCTTTACCGCTCGACGACAGCGTTGGGTGTCAGAGGGCCAGGATTGTCACGGAATGTAGGGTGTTTAGCGGACTGAGTGACAGGCATGCTCACCAGATCAACTCAATCGACGTTTGCAAACACGTCATCCAGCACCCGACGGACTCCCAGGACTCCGAAAAGCTGTAGTAGAGGAATGGAATGCGATTCCGCAAACCTTCTGTATGAACTTGATAAGAAGCATGAAATGAGAACTACCTGTGCCTTGGACACGCGACGAAAGTACTCGAGATACTGAGGGCCCGGGTGCTTGTTATACAGCCTTAATATGTAGCACCCTGGTTTCTTCTGTTCGCAATGATGCAAGAATCTATATCGAAACGTTGCGTCACCCCAATAAAGAAGTTCTTCATCAGTAACGTTTGTCCCTAACTTCTAAAGATGCCACTACTGTGCTCAACAATCAGACTTCAGAGATAGCGTGATACTTGCTTGCACACAATTCTCAGCTAGAATCCCGAATGACGCTATTACCCCGACGTACGAGGCACTAGTATACTAGCACCGTATATCGAGTCCAGTTCCCAACATACAACGGCTAGTCTTTGTTTCGGTACGTGATGACCGTTCGTTCTTTAAGAGTCCCAACTTGCAAGTGTAAGTCTTTCATTCTGTTATTTATCACCGCTCGTAGTTCAAGGAGAAATGTTATGCAATTGTCCTTTGACCCTTCAGAAGAGGTAGCTGAGCTGTTCCTTAAACCTAACATTACTCCACAGAGCCAACCACAAGTAGAGACAAGATTTATGTATGCTTGGAAACACTGAAGTCTCGGGATTCAGTGTGAGGCTCATTGGCTTAGTTGTACTATCACTGCGATGATTTCCAACACGAGTAGGTTCAGACTAGAACCACTTTGTACGTCATCCCGGAGTGCAGCGTATAGCCTTGCCTTGGTGGAGTGATGGTTTTCCACGTTCACTACTTGGGTCAAATTACAAACTTGAGATGCTGAGAAAGATATATTCAGAATGAGTCGGAATTCGAATTACGATGACAGTTTCCTGTCACCCCTGAGGAGCACAACGCTGTTCCTCAGATAACTTGGCCCCCTGCGTCTCACTGAACCAGCAGTCACATATCACTTACATTCAGGTCGTAATAACATTGCCATTTTCCTCTCGTGCTTGTGTTAAATTGAAATGATCTCCAGGGTGCGAGTGTAAACTCTCACTCAACTGCAGGTGAAAATTCACCGGAAAACTAACACTGAAAGCCGACGCGCACATCTCCACAACTATGTTCTGGCAATGATTAAAACCGGTCTAACAGTGTGCTGCTGTTGTCAGCTTGTATACCCAGACATGTGCGGAAAAACACGTGCAAACGACAGTGCTTGAAGCACTTAAACAGTAACACTGTAACATCACGACAGCAATAATGTGACAGTAACCGTGCACTGTACACCATGCACTACCATCGTTACAGTATCAGTGGGGCAGTAACAGTGTAACAAAGTGACAGCAACAATGACAGTTACTGTTTGAAAGTAACACTGTAACGGTGTTGTAGTAAGAGAGACAGTGTGACACAGATTCTAATGTAGTTATCAAGCAGGTGTCGTCATATTAGAATCAGTGCGGAAACGTCGCCTACAGAATAAAGAAATTGTACATCCAAATAATTAGTCCTTATTTTTCAATTTGAGTGCTTTCATGCAAAAGCACTCATTTTAGATTTGTTTAAAAACCTTTTGCACAAGCGCATGTTTTTTAACCAAGTTAGCTGTCTGTGTCAACATGTGTTGATCGACACATGATTCCCACTACATCGTCGTAGTCCAAAAAGAAGATAACCTTCTAAACTGAACTCTGTGCTCAAAATGGTGATTAATAGTTAACACGGAACCATCAATTGTATTGCGATTTACTATAATTCTATTCAATCCGAACTTACCCTGCGTTCTCCATGCTCCCTCTATCTGGGTGGCCGAGGACCCGGCCCCCCACACAAAACCCGCTGGGAACTGCCCAAAGTAGTACTCTTCATTCATGTGACATCCCACGGCGACAAGCTGACAAAGGACAAACAACAGCGCAGTTAAGTCCATTTTTTCGAATTTTGTAAAACAAACAGCCCCTTGTCTCTCGGTTTCAGAATGGTGACATGACGGCAGTGGTTACGTGATGAACACTGTGCTCCTGTAGAGATGCCCTTTGGTAACACCCAATGACCTCGACCTTTGGTCACGTGGATGGGTAGGGATCCCTCAAACACGACGCGTTATTTGATGTTTGTTAGTCGTGCTTCGGGTACGTATTATATTAGCATATTCATCGACACTTGTATTCTGCAGAGGCAACTCGATCCCTGTGGGGATGGAACTTATCCCTTGACTGTCAAAGATGACCGCCTGGTCCATGTACACGTGGCACAGAAAATCTGGTAGGTTTCCATTAAGTCACGTGATCTTGTTCCCACGATTGTTCCCTTGTTGAACTCCATGAGTTAGATTATGGGGTGTTTAAATAATCCAACCTGGGACAGACAACCCAGTGATCAACGTCATGCACATCCATCTACGCGTATGCAATAAAGATACGATGACATGCAACTCACCGTACCCACCTGTTCACGTTAAACGTATCTTACAACAAGTATTTGTCTCCACTGATGGTGACAAACACAGGAAGCCGAAGACCGTATGTTCCCCGGGGGGTGATGCCTAGAACATCCATGTTACACGTAGTCAACGTGCGGTGTGTGCCCTGATACTAAACACTGATGTAGTTTTATAAGGAGTCGTGTTGAACATTATTTAGGTCTGTGTACCTCAATGGCAAATGTGCTAAACGATGACACCTCCGTGATCTGTAGAAATTGAATCAGTGTAGGTATGTTATGGCTTTGCCTGAAATATTAATCTGGCAGTTAGAATCAAGAGAGCTACATGCTGTGGTAATAGTATACCCCTCTGTCTGCAGTCAAGCTTCTATACATTTTCTGGACAAAGAGCTTGGTCATATTCAACGTTGTGGGACTTCTCATAGCAACATGCATAATTGTGACGAATAAGCTTTTGCAGGCGAAACGTCGCGAGGTCTATATTTGTAATGACATGCAGGCCCGTATACCCTTACCAGAGTATACGGGTCTTACAAACTGCTGTCGTCATTCGACCTTTATTGAAGCTGTTTTAATGGCACAGCGTTTGTGTACAGATGGTTCCATTTCGCTCCCAGTCTGTTTTCTACTCAAGAACCTTGCTCTCTCCTCTCGTTGTTCACATATTACAGATGTTTGTCACGGGTGACGCAGTTAAACCGTCCAAAGGTGTTTGTGGGTTATCCATTAAAGACAAAATATGTTTACCATTGTCAAGTTGGAGTGATAGGTGCTCAGCGTGGGTATTTATGCAAAATTCAGTCATGTCTGGTGAATACAGTGAATTTCTGTATAGCATTTGAAAGCGGGACCGTAGATGTGTAAACAGTATCAACAGGACACACAAAGGGTCCTGTGTTAACTGACCTGATACCTTTCACACCAAAGAGTGACTAAGGTGATTTCTCAGAAATGATAATTACCTATATGGTTAACTTTGTCGTTCATAGCCAAGGGGTACACACAAGACATGTGGAGTGACATGCATAAGGTATTTGCTCACACAAAAGACTTAGTGAGTGAATAGGTAAATATCGCGAGCAGTGTTGCGGGTATTTGAGGCTACGTTTGTCAGAATGTATGACGAAACACCTGATCCAAAATGTCCACTGGCGGAACTATGGAAACATAAACGACCCGCCCTACTAAAATGTTGTGTATGAAAAACACATGTGTGTAGAATATATTGTGCAGCGGTCGTTACGGTGTGCATATCCGCCCGTGTTTTGGAGAAAAAACTAACACAATCGCTTGATAATAATTAATGTACATATTCTATTCTTTATTTTATTTTTTTCTGCTCTCTGCCGTTACATAATAAACCTGACGGAATTGTACTTTCAAAGCTGCTACTAAGCGCTAAGCGTGACCGTATACCTCCCTGCATCCGTCCCTCAGATACCCATTTTAAAAAGCTGGGTCTACGAGTGCAATGTGGACGAGGTGCCTTGCCCACGGACACAACACAGAGTGAGATCCAGGTCACAATTTGTTGGGTGTTTCCACCGGGATTTTAAACCGGGATTTTAAACCTCTCTCCGATTTTGTCTGCAGTAAAGTAGGTTCCTTCCAGAACAGGGCAAACGTCTGCCGCGACTTTGCACCGATCATTCCTAAACCCAGGTTCAAAGTTGAAGTGAGCGCAGGTTTATATTTCGAACCTTTCAATACCTATGTTTTGAGCTGACCATTATTCGTGATTTACACAAGTTTGTCATTCTATTGCTGTTTGTAAAATATCACACAACTGAAAACTTGCTATATGTATTCGATATAACTGGTTTCGAATCGCAACCGTTTGCTCTCTAGCTTGGCGGTTTTACCCACTAGGCTACGAAGGGTCGCTGTGAAGAATGAGATTGTTTGTCAGCATAAACCTTGTGTTCCTCACATGACGGGGACTTCGGTTAGGGCAAGACACAGGTAGAACGTGCATTACGTGTAGAAGGCAAGGTGGTGTCTACAAGCCGTATTCCAGTTGACACCGGCTGTTCCATCATTTGCGGGTTTTCCATCAAAGCTGTTCTGCTCAGTGCGTGTACACGAAACATTTGCACAAATTGAGACAAATATACGTTTGTGTTATTCATTCATGAAGTTCAGAAGTCGGACAAAACACTCCTCGGTTTGGGTACCAAATGAAAACCATTGGAACCAGGAACATCATTTCATTTTCATTTTCAAAATATCTTTTTCATAAATAATTCTGTGAAAAATATGAAAAGAAAATCTTTCAAATTCTTTCCGCAAAAAATAAGACTCATGCGCCAAACAAAATCAACATAATAACTAACATAAGTGTTCCCATTTGTGGCAGATATAAGGTTTGATATTGTGAGATAAGAGTTAATCATAAAAAATATCTTGAACCTTTTTCGCAAATCCATAAAATCGTTATGATAAAACGTTATCACCCAGATCATTGTTCTAAGTAGTTCTATGTAGTTCTATGTAGTTCTATGTTCCTTCCCATGATTCAGGTATGAAATACAAACGTATCTAAGATCCAAACATGCACATCTAGTATCAAAATAGACCTTCAGATCTTCAAAAGACATAAAACCGTCTTCATTAGAAAGGTCCTAAATTGTTAAAATTCCATTTTTGGCCAATTCCTAATGAAATGATTTGGGTTTTTGAAATTATCATCATGAAATAAAGTCCGGGCTTACAAATGATTTTAAAAATGAAAGTTGTTCAAGTCCTCAAAACTCAAATAGACGTAAGGTTTGCAACCTACCGGGATTTCACGAGACACTGGCTTGCTACGCCCGATAATACCGGTTCTAGGTGACGGACAGGCATATATATTATGTGGAAGTGCCAGTGCAGCATGGCAAAATGGGCAACACGTACAACACAAATGAAATATGCAGGCTTTAGTGAATTTGATTTAATTCTTTATGGACACTGAAGTTTTTGTATGTCTGGGATGCGAATGTACTGATACATCAAAGGTTAAAAATGTCAAGGTTCGTATAAAAATGTGGAATGTATATCCAGCGGACACTGGAATATAGTTTAATAGTGATTTTCATCTTCAGTATTTTTACATCTTTGTAGTTGTATTGTTGATAGCGTACCCACCGTGCCGTGTCCAAATATTATCTGTAAGCCAAGGGAAACATACTGAATTTCAGAAGAAGTTTTGACCGAATAGTAAATTACGTATTTAGTAGCGATTCAACTATTTTATACACTAAGATCCGCATTTGTTAAAACATATGTGAACGCCTGAGATGACTACAAGAAAACTGAAACAGAAAAGTGCGTCCTAGGACCTCTGGCCTCCGATTCTATATATAAGACAGTCTCGCTGTACGACAAACTATACTAAAACAGGTAGATACAACGCTAGGGCGATGTCAATCAGGTCAGTCACATTCTATCGACACATATACCACAGGACCTGTCCACCGTGGCTACATAGATGATCACAAACTGACATCTCCTCCACTGTTTGTGTATCCAGCGTCCTACTACGGCTGTGAAGAGATCTGGTTACACTGACTGAAGAGAGCTGACAGCTGTGGGGGTAACACTCAAGTCTAGACTTCATATCCATCATTTACCAAAACATATCATCCAGCAAAATGCGTGTTCAGTTTCCTAGTAGCGCACTGCTAAACTTCCGCAACTTCTGACCAAAAGCCAGAGTGCTGACGGCAAGAATAGTACGAGTAAAATCGTTATTGGTGATAACGTCTCATTCGTTCCCGGCGATGTCGTTGATGACGTGTCTCTCTGAAACATCGTAGTGCGGATGAAGCCGTTGTTTGTGATGACGTTAGAGTAATGACAGGATGATAGTTTGGGGACCCTTGCTCTCCCGGGATCCGTCTTGTTGATCGCGAACAGGCCACAGCCGACGTTGTAACCGTCTCTTCTTTCAACGCCGTCCATGAGGCTGTAAACGACGTAGCCACGGACGTCCACGTTGTCTAAGGTTATAGCTGAAAGGAGGAATCAGAATACTTGTTTTATATTCGAGCAGACTAATCTTGCAGCTTAAACCATACAACATTCTTTGGTGTTGATATCAGTGTGTCTGTCTCCACAGACATGACCACAGAAACACCCGTATAGATGAAAGTTAACTTTATTCATAAACACCTGATTCCATTACCGACAACCAGTCATACAATCACATGATTATTGCAATCGCTATTTTCTAGGACTGGCTAACACGATCGATAATCGGAAATATCGATAGGAAAAATTGAAGTCATCATCGATGTGAAAAGTGTGTTATCAGTAATAACCTACAATATCTTTGTGACAGAAACGAGTTATAATTTTCTAACACAACAAACACATTTAGCAGTTTATTCACACTCGCCTCCCAAAATGTACCACAAACAAGAGGTATGAGAACACCCTATTCTATAGTGTGGTATATAAACCTAAGCCTGTACATTTATTCTCTAAGGTAAATGCAACCTTCTGAGTGCTTAATGGGTGAGTGAGTGAGTTTAGTTTTACGCCAAACTCAGCAATATTCCAGCTATGTGACGGCGGTCTGTAAATAATCGAGTCTGGACCAGACAATCCAGTGATCAACAACATGAGCATCGACCTGCGCAATGGGGAACCGATGACATGTGTCAACCAAGTCAGCGAGCCTGACCATCCGATCGCCTCTTACGACAAGCATTGTAGCCTTTTATGGTAAGCATGGGCTGCTGAAGGCCTATTCTACCCCAGG
The DNA here is from genome assembly GCF_037392515.1 of Haliotis asinina. Classification (NCBI taxonomy): domain Eukaryota; kingdom Metazoa; phylum Mollusca; class Gastropoda; order Lepetellida; family Haliotidae; genus Haliotis; species Haliotis asinina. The sequence continues at coordinate 104,674,285 of NC_090280.1, read as the reverse complement.
TAGACCTTCACGGGTCCTGTGTTTGATGGGCATTTCAAACGGCATAACAGTAGTTGCAGTGAAGCAACCGATTCAATATTCGTTGAATTTGAGTGAAATGAAACATTTTGTTTTTAAAAAAAGCAGCGAAAAACAAGGGTACTGCAATACACCAGCACCACGGTTGATTCAAACGCTGAGACGCAACAGACTAGCGGAAACCGTTAAGCACTCCTGACGGTGCTGCTCGCCGTCGTCAGGCGTCTCCCTCTGCCACTCACAGACTGAGGGACAGGTTCCAGGCCACTGGCAGAATACAGGACGGGCCTGTACGCTCTGTAACACCCAGAAAAACATCAAGCGCAGGTGACCGACGTGTTGTGCTCTAAGCCCGTCGGAACCGATTCCCAACTGTCAATGTCCAGTTAGCACAAGCTGCATGGGAGGACGGTTATATGTACTAGGCTGTTGTGTTTGGGTGTTTGAATCAAACATGGTGTTGGTGTGTCTCACCACCCTTGTTTTTCGCTGTTTTTGACAATGTTTCATTACACTCAAACTCAGCCAATACTCAATTAGTGTATTCACTGTATGTTCTAACATGTCGTTTAAAGTGCCCATTAAGCACACACAAAGTTGATTATAGATCTACCTGAGAGTATAAATGACCTCATCACCAATAAGTTCGTATATGACCATCAAATTTTAGGTGTTCCCATATTCAAGACGCTGTTTTGTTTGTAGTCCATATAAAACATTTTACTATTCACACTTTTGCTCAAAGTTATTGATCGATAACTGATCAACATTTAGTAGACCATTATTAACTGCATGGTATATACCGACAGACAGACAGACAGACAGACAGACTGAATGAATGACAGACAGACAGACAGTCAGACAGACAGACTGCCAGGCAGACAGACTGCCAGACTGACAGACAGACAGACAGACAGACAGACAGACAGACTGACAGACAGACTGACAGACTGCCTTAATATTTTACCAGATGAAGTCTTTTGTACTAGGTGTTAAATGTAGGCTGGTAATTAAAAAGCGTTACAACCATATTCACATCGGCCTCTTTAAGAAATCTTATAATAGAAATACAGCAACAGTATCATTGACATGATACACTGCATATTTTATACTGACAGACTGAGTAGTCAGTTGTCAGTCCGTGATAATAGAGAAACCATCCGATGACGTCTACGCAAAACTGTTCAGTCTTTCATGACGATTTGTTCTCTTACCTTTCAGAACTTCGTTGGTGTGGTCCACGATGTATGACGCCCTGAGCTTGTCGTCGATGGTTCCCGGGTCGTCGGACACGCCGTTCCCAGTGACGTATATCGGAATGTTGCCATAACGTTCTTTTGCTCGTCTCAGGATGTGACGAAGTCCCGTGGGATAGACTCGCAGCCAGTCCAGGTTTGTCCTGTCCGTACAAGGGGAGGTTTGGAGGAGAGACGGATTATAAATATAGGTCAAGAAATACAGGCCAACACGTGCAACAAGGTCAAGATAATGTCTGAATCTGGACAAAGGTGTGTTTAGAAGGGAGGATTACAACAATATGTCAACAAACATAGGCCAACACGTGCAACAAGGCCAAGATACTGTGTGAATCAGGACAAGGAGAGGTTTGGAAGGGATTACAAATGTAGGTCCTCAACCTGTCCCGACCGTAATCAGCTACTAACAAAATATTTAAACCATTTAAATATTCTGTGACCATCCTGGTGACAACTATATCTTCATTCTCCCCTCTGAGTCAAACAACACGTGACCTGTTGATTCATGGTGATCCTACCTGGGCCAAGACGTGTCGGCGGACGTCGTGACGGAGATGTCGTCAGCGATGCTGGCTGCTGCGGTCGGGGGGTAGTTGTTGACCCTCTCCACCTGGTGAGCTGTGAAGTAGCTGATACCCAGGAAGTCTGCGGATCCTGGTGTACAGATGTGGATCACAACATTCAAGTACCATTGGTCAAACTTTATGTAACATGATCATGTACTGTATGACTGTGTGGTAGCCTGGTAGCTCATGTGTTTGAAGACCCAAGACGCGTGTTCGATTCTCTACATGGGTACACTGTGTGAAGCCCATTTCTAGTGTAATCCGCTGAGATATTGCTGCAACATTGCATAAAACTTTACTCACGATATACTGTACATCATCTCGGTCAAGCAACACTGGTCAAACGTTATGCACTGTCACCTCGGTCACATGTAAAGCAGTCATAAATGAATGTCTTCACTGTAAGATTGTTTAAGTAAGAATCGTTTTGCTGTGACGTGTGAAAGCTCATGAGTTCCGGTCAACATCTGTTTATTACAGTTCATCATGTACAATCTGGACTTCAGGTCCGCTCGAAATTAAGCCCACAGGCTTCAAACTGTATAATCTTCCGCTGTAAAGCCCATAGGTATAATTCATAGGTATAATTCAAGATCGAAATTATATTGTTTAGAGTCACGTCGTTTGCAAAACTACAAGGCAAACGTCGGCATATAAGACGGTTGTAGTTCAGTTTACACAGAGACAATGCTTTGGTGTCTCAAGAGAGGTCAGGTGCACTATACTTAAATAGACAATCTCAATCCATATGACACGTTGTCTCAATAAAATATCAAAGTTCAAAGTTTCTATTTCATTTTGTTTTAGAATCATGCTCTTCAGCTGCATTGGTTTCCCGGATTTAAGCCCTGGGTTTCATCATGTTTTTTATTATTATTTGCTCACGAGGTGGGTCATTTTCCGCTACTAAACCCCGGGCTTAAAAACGGGAAATCTCGGTAGGCTGATCTATAACTCGTGTTAGCTGCTGATCGAAAGGTTACACAGTCTTCATTATCGGAAAACATTTTAAATATATATTTGAAAAGAAATAACTCACTCTTCAGAAGCAAGCCAATTTGAAGTACACTCTAATGTGATCAGTTGTCTAGATACTTTTAGCTGGGACATTTATAATTGTGTTGTAACGAACCTTTTACCATTTTCTGCTCTTCCCTTGTTAGAACAGGCAGCCTCGATGACATGTTACGGTATTCGCTCCTCAAACGGACTTCCTGTCTCATTACAGCCGGGTAATTTCCATCTAAAAATACTGGATCAGCCAACCAATCAGATTGGTAAGCAAACGACAGGGCTTGCCCGAACCAGTCTCCAGGGTCACGTGACGTCTTCGGCATGAACCACGCGGAGCGAACTGCCAATCCGACCTTGCCTACAAAGGCAAACAACAATACATTCAATAACTAACATTTATTCTGTACTGGTCTGCTGTTGTGTACACGGAAATTAGCATAGGTGAAAGAAGAGTGCAAAACATTACAACAAAATACTTGAGTGTCCTGAAAGGAAGTATCTCACATGTTCAAACACGTGTTAACACTTGTTGCAATTAAACAGTATCACTGGTATCACTCACCTCCCTAGTGTTGTCTGAACTCACGCTGGTATCACTCACCTCCCTGGAAATGTCTAAACTCATGCTGGTATCACTCACCTCCCTGGGACTGTCTGAACTCACGCTGGTATCACTTACCTCCCTGGGCATGTCTAAATTCACACTGGTATCACTCACCTTCCTGGGACTGTCTAAACTCACGCTGGTATCAATCACCACCCTGGGACTGCCTAAACTCACGATGGTATCAATCACCACCCTGGAAATGTCTACATTCACACTGGCATCACTTACCTCCTTGGGAATGTCTAAACTCATGCTGGCATCACCCTCCTCCCTGGGCATGTCTGAACTCACGTTGGTATCACTCACCTCCCTGGGCATGTCTGAACTCACGCTGGTATAGTCGGTACACAGAAGCGTGAGCCTTCAGCATGTTGTGTGCAGCCGCATAACCTTGACCTTCAATACCAGGGGCGTGGCTACCCTGCTCGTATCCTTGCAACGCTACTTCGTTCGGATCATTCAGAGGAATCCACATTTTCACCTGTTGGGTAGACAGACACTCATCACAGATTACTGGCATGAACACTATTATCATTAATAGTATTATCATCATTATCCGACTGACCTTTCTGCCGAACTCTCTAAAACATATCCGTGAGTAGTTCTCAAAGGCTTCTACAATATCTGCGTTAATCCAGCCGTTGGTGTAGACAGCAGGGACGTCCCAGTGATGTAGGGTGACAATAGGCTGGATGCCCGCCTCCGTGATGGCCTTCAGCAACTTGTGGTAGAACTTGATGCCGTCACGGTTTATGTTCCCAGAGTCTCCTTGCGGCAGGATCCGAGGCCAGGACAGAGACAGGTAATACACAGTGACCTGCAGACACACACCGCGGCGTTAACATCAGATACACTGCTCATATCAATTTGTGACATATCAATTTGTCTCACGTTCCGCTACAAATCTACGTAAAGTCGCGTTTACCATTACTTCCGTTTTAGGTACAAGCAAAAAATATCCCAGTCTAATAACCAATGTATATATGCCATTCTGTTCAGGTGAGCTAGACGTCTCTGACACAATGCTGTTGGTCGTTACGCAGATGATCTGGCTAGCTATTCTCGAGGCCCTACTTAATGCATTGGCTACGACCGAACTTAAGAATTCTTAGGGCTTACCCCGACATCTTTCAGAGCCTGCACATCTGCCAAGTAGTGTTGGTAGGACATGGGGCCGTCTTCAGCTGAGATGAATCCGTTCCATAGACTGTCGCCTGTACATTCATGGTTACCTTAGCACAAGGACCTCTCATTTATTTACACTAGTCATACCTGTAGGACAGTTTACACTGAGGCTTGGGTAAGTGAGAATGTTTTAGGCCGATTCTAGCAGTATTCCAGCAATATGACGGCGGGAAAACACTTGAACCCATGTGGGGAATCAAACTTGGGTCCTCGGCGTTTCGAGCGGGCGCTTTAACCTTTAGTCTATCCCACCGTCCCTTTGGGAAAATAAAATTTGATTAAGGAATTCAAAACGTCATCGATCAGCCTGCACCAAGCATGGGTGTGGACGTTCTTCGCCCTGCAATTAAACTAGCTTTGTATTTTGCCAAAGTTGTAAAAAACAGGGATCAGTGTCACTTCCGGTCTACCCTACAATTGTTCGCAGGGGCGTCACACCCATTCAGTTCTCGGTACCTCGCACACTCTCTCATATGACTGTAGAATCAAAGAGAACATCACCATGTAAACTTCCGTCTCCCTCCGCTTGCAGAATGGAACTGGAAACGCCCCACGCAAAGTCTTGTGGGAAATGTCCGTACAGGAAGTCGTGTTCATACGGGAGAGGTTGTCTGTTGGGGTCAGTGAGCGCACTTTTCTTGAACCCGTTGTCTTGTATCACCTGCGAGTAGAAGATATAGCGCAACTTCACCTTTACCTAGAGAGTTGTCAGACATACAGCTACTTCACCATTACCAAGAGGGTTGTCAGACGCATCGCTACTTCACCATTACATAGAAGGTTGTCAGACATGCAGCTACTTCACCATTACCAAGAGGGTTGTCAGACGCATCGCTACTTCACCATTACCTAGAGAGTTGTCAGACATACAGCTACTTCACCATTACCAAGAGGGTTGTCAGACGCATCGCTACTTCACCATTACCTAGAGGGTTGTCAGACATGCAGCTACTTCACCATTACCAAGAGGGTTGTCAGACGCATCGCTACTTCACCATTACCAAGAGGGTTGTCAGACGCATCGCTACTTCACCATTACCTAGAGGGTTGTCAGACATGCAGCTACTTCACTTTTAGCTAGAGGGTTGTCAGACATAACGCTACTTCACTCTTACGCTACCACGGTTGCGAATGTTTAACTGCAAGGTACAGATTGTATTTTCTTTTCATATTCTGTTCTATTCAGGACTTGAGCACAGAGTCAGACGCCAGCACACCAATCAACAATCAATAATTGTGTTAATCAAGTTAGTGAGCCTGACCACCTGATATTTTAACGTCAAGCATAATGTTGGTGAAGACCATTTCTCATCCGGATCTTCAGGTGTCTGATTATTACTAACACGGGTTTGCTCGATGACGTCATTGCATTCGTCAGCAATGGGTGATGATGCCAAGTGTAAACTTACATGTCTGTAGAACGCTGCCGACTCCTTGGGTATGCGTGTGAGGCTGTGGGCGTCAAAGTCGACGTAGTGAAGTCCAAATCTCTCTGTGTATCCCCACAGCCACTCAAAGTTGTCCATGAGACACCAAGCCGTGTAGCTACGGACGTCCACCTTATCCAGGTGAATTGCTGCAACATGTCATGTCAGAGTACAATCTACTGCGTTGGCAAATAATGCTGAGTCATTCACCAGTTGTGACCAACAATGTTCAAGAGTTTATCTTCCAGAGTTTTATGACTGGTAAATGTTCCCATGATGTAAAATGGTATTCTGTGCTGAAGGTTTGAAGAGCTACTGGCGGTGGTATCTGCCTCAAGGGGACCTATATAGAGGGGGAGAAGAACCTTCTCGAAAAGCCGCTGAACGTATGTCTCGGGTCGTTACGTAACCAATGTAGCCAATATGATGGCTGCGTAGCATTTAAGATTGAGGTCGGGTTATTTTCAACAGCTGATTAAGTTCGTTGAGTGTTGTAACAACTGAAATCCAACATGTAGAGGATAGGTTAACTATTTTGTCACTTCAGTTTAAGTCAAATAGTTGGTATTAGTGTCCGTATTAGGACAGTAGATTTGTAGTAAAGTTTTAAGTCGGTATGTTAAAGCTCACAGGCTTCTATTCTCGATTCACTGCGAAGATAGACTAAACCTTCTTTCACACATTCGTTCAATTCTTAGAAGGAAAACATACCTTTAGTTAAAAAGTATTAGCATGTAATAGTGACAGTTTTATGACTTAAGAAATTGTTAGGGTGTGTTTGAGGTGTGTGAAAAATATGACATTTCGCCGATCAGTTCTGATCCGCCATTGAAATGCTACACGCCATTGTTTGAGTGTTTCTAGTTATTTCTTCAAAAACATCTTTCACATACACCTTTAATTCATATGAGGGGAATATGCTATCAGGTGAAATGTGTTTGCAAGTAATAGTGATAGTTTCAAAATCAAATACAAAATGTTAGGATGAATTTGAGGTGTGTGAAAAATATGACACATTGCCGATCTGATCTGTTTCGCCATTCATGCTTGAGGGTTATAGTTCCATAACTTCTTTCTTTCTTGTGGATCTTATTATTTGACAAAACTGGAAAGGTGTTTTAGAACGCTTTGTGACAGTTTTACACTTTATTTTTTAGCGCAGTGTGACAGTGTCAGTTAACATATTGTTGATATCCATTCCATTCCCCACAAGATATCTAAATTATTCATAATTAATAATTAATAATGTAAACAAAATGTTTCAAAGTAGATTTTTAAAGGACAGCTGATGTTAACACGTGTTCTCGCGATACTTTTGCGTTCTTGAACATGTTTTGGGAGGGAAGGCCGCGGTGAATCATGTATTCTTTCATTCATTCACATATGTACGTCTTTCTTTTATTCTTTTTCTTTATTTCTTTCATTCATTCACATAATTCTTGCTCTTAATTCTTGCTATAATTCATTCATTCATTGTAAAATTCCGACTGATACAATAAACTGACTGAAATTCTGTTAAACACAGCTGAAGGAGCGCTGGGAACAAGCCAAGTCACAGTGTGCGTTGGAGCATGACGAGGAGCACGTTAATTAGTACATATGGTAAAAGCAAGTGAGTATCCCTGCTGCCACCAACGGAGAGATATTTCCCTTTGACAGTGGAATACCAGATCTGTCTCATTGGTAGTAATCATATTCATGAGCCTAACTTTCGATGTACTTTTCAGCACCTCGTTGATGTAGTATCTGAAGACATGTACACCATGTTGGTCGTGATAAAGACACACATACCTTTCATCACCTCGTTGATGTAGTATCTGAAGAAATGTACACCATCTTGGTCGTGATAAAGACACACATACCTATCATTACCTCGTCAGTCGTGATAAAGAAATACGTACCTTTCATCACCTCGTTGATGTAGTATCTGAAGAAATGTACACCGTGTTGGTCGTGATAAAGACATACATACCTATCATCACCTCGTTGATGTAGTATCTGAAGAAATGTACACCATCTTGGTCGTGATAAAGACACACATACCTATCATCACCTCGTTGATGTAGTATCTCAAGAAATGTACACCATCTTGGTCGTGATAAAGACACACATACCTATCATTACCTCGTCAGTCGTGATAAAGAAATACGTACCTTTCATCACCTCGTTGATGTAGTATCTGAAGAAATGTACACCGTGTTGGTCGTGATAAAGACACACATACCTATCATCACCTCGTTGATGTAGTATCTGAAGAAATGTACACCATCTTGGTCGTGATAAAGACACACATACCTATCATTACCTCGTCAGTCGTGATAAAGACACATGTACCTATCATCACCTCGTTGATGTAGTATCTGAAAAAAATGTACACCATCTTGGTCGTGATAAAGACACACATACCTATCATTACCTCGTCAGTCGTCATAAAGAAACACATACCTTTCATCACCTCGTTGATGTAGTATCTGAAGAAATGTACACCGTATTGGTCGTGATAAAGACGCACATGCCTTTCATCACCTCGTTGATGTAGTATCTGAAGAAATGTACACCGTGTTGGTCGTGATAAAGACACACATACCCATCATCACCTCGTCAGTCGTGATAAAGACACACATACCTTTCATCACTTCGTTGATGTAGTATCTGGAGAAATGTACTCCGTGTTGGTCGTGATAAAGACACACATACCTATCATCACCTCGTCTATGTACTACCTGAAGAAATGTACATCGTTTTGGTCGTGATATAGAGACACGTACTTTTCATCACCTCGTTGATGTAGTATCTGGAGAAATGTACACCATCTTGGTCGTGATAAAGACACACATACCTATCATTACCTCGTCAGTCGTCATAAAGAAACACATACCTTTCATCACCTCGTTGATGTAGTATCTGAAGAAATGTACACCGTGTTGGTCGTGATAAAGACGCACATGCCTTTCATCACCTCGTTGATGTAGTATCTGAAGAAATGTACACCATCTTGGTCGTGATAAAGACACACATACCTATCATTACCTCGTCAGTCGTGATAAAGAAATACGTACCTTTCATCACCTCGTTGATGTAGTATCTGAAGACATGTACACCATGTTGGTCGTGATAAAGACACACATACCTTTCATCACCTCGTTGATGTAGTATCTGAAGAAATGTACACCATCTTGGTCGTGATAAAGACACACATACCTATCATTACCTCGTCAGTCGTGATAAAGAAATACGTACCTTTCATCACCTCGTTGATGTAGTATCTGAAGAAATGTACACCGTGTTGGTCGTGATAAAGACATACATACCTATCATCACCTCGTTGATGTAGTATCTGAAGAAATGTACACCATCTTGGTCGTGATAAAGACACACATACCTATCATCACCTCGTTGATGTAGTATCTCAAGAAATGTACACCATCTTGGTCGTGATAAAGACACACATACCTATCATTACCTCGTCAGTCGTGATAAAGAAATACGTACCTTTCATCACCTCGTTGATGTAGTATCTGAAGAAATGTACACCGTGTTGGTCGTGATAAAGACACACATACCTATCATCGCCTCGTTCATGTAGTATCTGAAGAAATGTACACCATCTTGGTCGTGATAAAGACACACATACCTATCATTACCTCGTCAGTCGTGATAAAGACACACATACCTTTCATCACCTCGTTGATGTAGTATCTGAAGAAATGTACACCGTGTTGGTCGTGATAAAGACGCACATGCCTTTCATCACCTCGTTGATGTAGTATCTGAAGAAATGTACACCGTGTTGGTCGTGATAAAGACACACATACCCATCATCACCTCGTCAGTCGTGATAAAGACACACATACCTTTCATCACTTCGTTGATGTAGTATCTGGAGAAATGTACTCCGTGTTGGTCGTGATAAAGACACACATACCTATCATCACCTCGTCTATGTACTACCTGAAGAAATGTACATCGTTTTGGTCGTGATATAGAGACACGTACTTTTCATCACCTCGTTGATGTAGTATCTGGAGAAATGTACACCATCTTGGTCGTGATGAAGACACACATACCTTTCATCACCTCCTTGATGTAGTATCTGAAGAAGTGTACACCATCTTGGTCGTCATGAAGACACACATACCTATCATCACCTCATTGATGTAGTATCTGAAGAAATGTACACCATCTTGGTCGTGATGAAGAAACACATACCGTTCATCACCTCGTTGATGTAGTATCTGAAGAAATGTACATCATTTTGGTCGTGATAAAGACACACATACCTTTCATCACCTCCTTGATGTACTATCTGGAGAAATGTACTCCGTGTTGGTCGTGATGAAGACGCACATGCCTTTCATCACCTCGTTGATGTAGTATCTGAAGAAATGTACTCCGTGTTGGTCGTGATATAGAGACACGTACCGTTCATCACCTCGTTGATGTAGTATCTGAAGAAATGTACTCCGTGTTGGTCGTGATATAGAGACACATACCTTTCATCACCTCGTTGATGTAGTATCTGAAGAAATGTACTCCGTGTTGGTCGTGATATAGAGACACGTACCTTTCATCACCTCGTTGATGTAGTATCTGGAGAAATGTACACCGTGTTGGTCGTGATAAAGACGCACATGCCTTTCATCACCTCATCTATATACTACCTGAAGAAATGTACATTGTGTTGGTCGTGACATAGAGACACGTACCTTTCATCACCTCGTTGATGTAGTATCTGGAGAAATGTACACCATCTTGGTCGTGATAAAGACACACATACCTATCATCACCTCGTTGATGTAGTGTCTGAAGAAGTGTACACCATCTTGGTCGTGATGAAGACACACATACCTTTCATCACCTCGTTGTAGTATCTGAAGAAATGTACACCGTGTTGGTCGTGATAAAGACACACATACCTATCATCACCTCGTTGATGTAGTATCTGAAGAAATGTACACCATCTTGGTCGTGATAAAGACACACATACCTATCATCACCTCGTTGATGTAGTGTATGAAGAAGTGTACACCATTTTGGTCGTGATGAAGACACACATATCTTTCATCACCTCGTTGATGTAGTGTCTGAAGAAATGTACACCGTGTTGGTCGTGATAAAGACACACATACCTATCATCACCTCGTTCATGTAGTATCTGAAGAAATGTACACCATCTTGGTCGTGATAAAGACACACATACATATCATCACCTCGTTGATGTAGTATCTCAAGAAATGTACACCATCTTGGTCGTGATAAAGACACACATACCCATCATCACCTCGTCAGTCGTGATAGAGACACACATACCTTTCATCACTTCGTTGATGTAGTATCTGGAGAAATGTACTCCGTGTTGGTCGTGATAAAGACACACATACCTATCATCACCTCGTCTATGTACTACCTGAAGAAATGTACATCGTTTTGGTCGTGATATAGAGACACGTACTTTTCATCACCTCGTTGATGTAGTATCTGGAGAAATGTACACCATCTTGGTCGTGATGAAGACACACATACCTTTCATCACCTCCTTGATGTAGTATCTGAAGAAGTGTACACCATCTTGGTCGTCATGAAGACACACATACCTATCATCACCTCATTGATGTAGTATCTGAAGAAATGTACACCATCTTGGTCGTGATGAAGAAACACATACCGTTCATCACCTCGTTGATGTAGTATCTGAAGAAATGTACATCATTTTGGTCGTGATAAAGACACACATACCTTTCATCACCTCCTTGATGTACTATCTGGAGAAATGTACTCCGTGTTGGTCGTGATGAAGACGCACATGCCTTTCATCACCTCGTTGATGTAGTATCTGAAGAAATGTACTCCGTGTTGGTCGTGATATAGAGACACGTACCGTTCATCACCTCGTTGATGTAGTATCTGAAGAAATGTACTCCGTGTTGGTCGTGATATAGAGACACATACCTTTCATCACCTCGTTGATGTAGTATCTGAAGAAATGTACTCCGTGTTGGTCGTGATATAGAGACACGTACCTTTCATCACCTCGTTGATGTAGTATCTGGAGAAATGTACACCGTGTTGGTCGTGATAAAGACGCACATGCCTTTCATCACCTCATCTATATACTACCTGAAGAAATGTACATTGTGTTGGTCGTGACATAGAGACACGTACCTTTCATCACCTCGTTGATGTAGTATCTGGAGAAATGTACACCATCTTGGTCGTGATAAAGACACACATACCTATCATCACCTCGTTGATGTAGTGTCTGAAGAAGTGTACACCATCTTGGTCGTGATAAAGACACACATACCTTTCATCACCTCGTTGTAGTATCTGAAGAAATGTACACCGTGTTGGTCGTGATAAAGACACACATACCTATCATCACCTCGTTGATGTAGTATCTGAAGAAATGTACACCATCTTGGTCGTGATAAAGACACACATACCTATCATCACCTCGTTGATGTAGTGTATGAAGAAGTGTACACCATTTTGGTCGTGATGAAGACACACATATCTTTCATCACCTCGTTGATGTAGTATCTGAAGAAATGTACACCGTGTTGGTCGTGATAAAGACACACATACCTATCATCACCTCGTTCATGTAGTATCTGAAGAAATGTACACCATCTTGGTCGTGATAAAGACACACATACATATCATCACCTCGTTGATGTAGTATCTCAAGAAATGTACACCATCTTGGTCGTGATAAAGACACACATACCTATCATTACCTCGTCAGTCGTGATAAAGACACACATACCTATCATCACCTCGTCGATGTAGTATCTGAAGAAATGTACTCCGTGTTGGTCGTGATAAAGACACACATACCTATCATCACCTCGTTGATGTAGTATCTGAAGAAATGTACATCATCGTGGCCGTGATGAAGACACACATACCTTTCATCACCTCGTTGATGTAGTATCTGAAGAAAAGTACATCATCTTGGTCGTGATAAAGACACACATACCTTTCATCACCTCGTTGATGTAGTATCTGAAGAAATGTAAACCGTGTTGGTCGTGATATAGAGACACGAACCTTTCATCACCTCGTTGATGTAGTATCTGGAGAAATGTACACCGTGTTGGTCGTGATAAAGACACACATACCTTTCATCCCCTCTTCTATGTAGTATCTGGAGAAATGTACATTGTGTTGGTTGTGATAAAGACACACATACCCATCATCACCTCGTCAGTCGTGATAAAGAAACACGTACCTTTCATCACCTCGTTGATGTTGTATCTGAAGAAATGTACTCCGTGTTGGTCGTGATAAAGACGCACATGCCTTTCATCACCTAGTCTCTGTACTACCTGAAGAAATGTACATTGTGTTGGTCGTGATAAAGAGACACATACATATCATCACCTCGTTGATGTAGTATCTGGAGAAATGTACTCCGTGTTGGTCGTGATAAAGACACACATACCTATCATCACCTCGTTGATGTAGTATCTGAAGAAATGTACTCGGTGTTGGTCGTGATAAAGACACACATACCTATCATCACCTCGTTGATGTAGTATCTGGAGAAATGTATACCATCTTGGTCGTGATAAAGAAACACATACCTATCATCACCTCGTTGATGTAGTATCTGGAGAAATGTACTCCGTGTTGGTCGTGATGAAGAAACACGTACCTTTCATCACCTCGTTGATGTAGTATCTGAAGAAATGTACACCGTGTTGGTCGTGATAAAGACACACATACCTTTCATCACTTCGTTGATGTAGTATCTGGAGAAATGTACTCCGTGTTGGTCGTGATAAAGACACACATACCTATCATCACCTCGTCTATGTACTACCTGAAGAAATGTACATCGTTTTGGTCGTGATATAGACACACGTACTTTTCATCACCTCGTTGATGTACTATCTGGAGAAATGTACACCATCTTGGTCGTGATAAAGACACACATACCTTTCATCACCTCGTTGATGTAGTATCTGAAGAAATGTACTCCGTGTTGGTCGTGATATAGAGACACGAACCGTTCATCACCTCGTTGATGTAGTATCTGAAGAAATGTACTCCGTTTTGGTCGTGATATAGAGACACATACCTTTCATCACCTCGTTGATGTAGTATCTGAAGAAATGTACTCCGTGTTGGTCGTGATATAGAGACACGTACCTTTCATCACCTCGTTGATGTAGTATCTGGAGAAATGTACACCGTGTTGGTCGTGATAAAGACGCACATGCCTTTCATCACCTCATCTATATACTACCTGAAGAAATGTACATTGTGTTGGTCGTGACATAGAGACACGTACCTTTCATCACCTCGTTGATGTAGTATCGGGAGAAATGTACACCATCTTGGTCGTGATAAAGACACACATACCTATCATCACCTCGTTGATGTAGTGTCTGAAGAAGTGTACACCATCTTGGTCGTGATGAAGACACACATACCCTTCATCACCTCGTTGTAGTATCTGAAGAAATGTACACCGTGTTGGTCGTGATAAAGACACACATACCTGTCATCACCTCGTTGATGTAGTATCTGAAGAAATGTACACCATCTTGGTCGTGATAAAGACACACATACCTATCATCACCTCGTTGATGTAGTGTCTGAAGAAGTGTACACCATTTTGGTCGTGATGAAGACACACATATCTTTCATCACCTCGTTGATGTAGTATCTGAAGAAATGTACACCGTCTTGGTCGTGATAAAGACACACATACCTATCATCACCTCGTTCATGTAGTATCTGAAGAAATGTACACCATCTTGGTCGTGATAAAGACACACATACATATCATCACCTCGTTGATGTAGTATCTCAAGAAATGTACACCATCTTGGTCGTGATAAAGACACACATACCTATCATTACCTCGTCAGTCGTGATAAAGACACACATACCTATCATCACCTCGTCGATGTAGTATCTGAAGAAATGTACTCCGTGTTGGTCGTGATAAAGACACACATACCTATCATCACCTCGTTGATGTAGTATCTGAAGAAATGTACATCATCGTGGTCGTGATGAAGACACACATACCTTTCATCACCTCGTTGATGTAGTATCTGAGGAAAAGTACATCATCTTCGTCGTGATAAAGACACACATACCTTTCATCACCTCGTTGATGTAGTATCTGAAGAAATGTAAACCGTGTTGGTCGTGATATAGAGACACGAACCTTTCATCACCTCGTTGATATAGTATCTGGAGAAATGTACACCGTGTTGGTCGTGATAAAGACACACATACCTTTCATCCCCTCTCCTATGTAGTATCTAAAGAAATGTACATTGTGTTGGTTGTGATAAAGACACACATACCCATCATCACCTCGTCAGTCGTGATAAAGACACACATACCTTTCATCACTTCGTTGATGTAGTATCTGGAGAAATGTACTCCGTGTTGGTCGTGATAAAGACACACATACCTATCATCACCTCGTCTATGTACTACCTGAAGAAATGTACATCGTTTTGGTCGTGATATAGAGACACGTACTTTTCATCACCTCGTTGATGTAGTATCTGGAGAAATGTACACCATCTTGGTCGTGATAAAGACACACATACCTATCATCACCTCGTTGATGTAGTATCTGAAGAAGTGTACACCATCTTGGTCGTCATGAAGACACACATACCTATCATCACCTCGTTGATGTAGTATCTGGAGAAATGTACACCATCTTGGTCGTCATAAAGAAACACATACCTATCATCACCTCGTTGATGTAGTATCTGGAGAAATGTACTCCGTGTTGGTCGTGATGAAGAAACACGTACCTTTCATCACCTCGTTGATGTAGTATCTGAAGAAATGTACTCCGTGTTGGTTGTGATAAAGACACACATACCCATCATCACCTCGTCAGTCGTGATAAAGAAACACGTACCTTTCATCACCTCGTTGATGTTGTATCTGAAGAAGTGTACACCATTTTGGTCGTGATGAAGACACACATATCTTTCATCACCTCGTTGATGTAGTATCTGAAGAAATGTACACCGTCTTGGTCGTGATAAAGACACACATACCTATCATCACCTCGTTCATGTAGTATCTGAAGAAATGTACACCATCTTGGTCGTGATAAAGACACACATACATATCATCACCTCGTTGATGTAGTATCTCAAGAAATGTACACCATCTTGGTCGTGATAAAGACACACATACCTATCATTACCTCGTCAGTCGTGATAAAGACACACATACCTATCATCACCTCGTCGATGTAGTATCTGAAGAAATGTACTCCGTGTTGGTCGTGATAAAGACACACATACCTATCATCACCTCGTTGATGTAGTATCTGAAGAAATGTACACCGTCTTGGTCGTGATAAAGACACACATACCTATCATCACCTCGTTCATGTAGTATCTGAAGAAATGTACACCATCTTGGTCGTGATAAAGACACACATACATATCATCACCTCGTTGATGTAGTATCTGAAGAAATGTACACCATCTTGGTCGTGATAAAGACACACATACCTATCATCACCTCGTTGATGTAGTGTCTGAAGAAGTGTACACCATTTTGGTCGTGATGAAGACACACATATCTTTCATCACCTCGTTGATGTAGTATCTGAAGAAATGTACACCGTCTTGGTCGTGATAAAGACACACATACCTATCATCACCTCGTTCATGTAGTATCTGAAGAAATGTACACCATCTTGGTCGTGATAAAGACACACATACATATCATCACCTCGTTGATGTAGTATCTCAAGAAATGTACACCATCTTGGTCGTGATAAAGACACACATACCTATCATTACCTCGTCAGTCGTGATAAAGACACACATACCTATCATCACCTCGTCGATGTAGTATCTGAAGAAATGTACTCCGTGTTGGTCGTGATAAAGACACACATACCTATCATCACCTCGTTGATGTAGTATCTGAAGAAATGTACATCATCGTGGTCGTGATGAAGACACACATACCTTTCATCACCTCGTTGATGTAGTATCTGAGGAAAAGTACATCATCTTCGTCGTGATAAAGACACACATACCTTTCATCACCTCGTTGATGTAGTATCTGAAGAAATGTAAACCGTGTTGGTCGTGATATAGAGACACGAACCTTTCATCACCTCGTTGATATAGTATCTGGAGAAATGTACACCGTGTTGGTCGTGATAAAGACACACATACCTTTCATCCCCTCTCCTATGTAGTATCTAAAGAAATGTACATTGTGTTGGTTGTGATAAAGACACACATACCCATCATCACCTCGTCAGTCGTGATAAAGACACACATACCTTTCATCACTTCGTTGATGTAGTATCTGGAGAAATGTACTCCGTGTTGGTCGTGATAAAGACACACATACCTATCATCACCTCGTCTATGTACTACCTGAAGAAATGTACATCGTTTTGGTCGTGATATAGAGACACGTACTTTTCATCACCTCGTTGATGTAGTATCTGGAGAAATGTACACCATCTTGGTCGTGATAAAGACACACATACCTATCATCACCTCGTTGATGTAGTATCTGAAGAAGTGTACACCATCTTGGTCGTCATGAAGACACACATACCTATCATCACCTCGTTGATGTAGTATCTGGAGAAATGTACACCATCTTGGTCGTCATAAAGAAACACATACCTATCATCACCTCGTTGATGTAGTATCTGGAGAAATGTACTCCGTGTTGGTCGTGATGAAGAAACACGTACCTTTCATCACCTCGTTGATGTAGTATCTGAAGAAATGTACTCCGTGTTGGTTGTGATAAAGACACACATACCCATCATCACCTCGTCAGTCGTGATAAAGAAACACGTACCTTTCATCACCTCGTTGATGTTGTATCTGAAGAAATGTACTCCGTGTTGGTCGTGATAAAGACGCACATGCCTTTCATCACCTAGTCTCTGTACTACCTGAAGAAATGTACATTGTGTTGGTCGTGATAAAGAGACACATACATATCATCACCTCGTTGATGTAGTATCTGGAGAAATGTACTCGGTGTTGGTCGTGATAAAGACACACATACCTTTCATCACCTCGTTGATGTAGTATCTGAAGAAATGTACTCGGTGTTGGTCGTGATAAAGACACACATACCTATCATCACCTCGTTGATGTAGTATCTGGAGAAATGTACACCATCTTGGTCGTGATAAAGAAACACATACCTATCATCACCTCGTTGATGTAGTATCTGGAGAAATGTACTCCGTGTTCGTCGTGATGAAGAAACACATACCTATCATCACCTCGTCTATGTACTACCTGAAGAAATGTACATCGTTTTGGTCGTGATATAGAGACACGTACCTTTCATCACCTCGTTGATGTATTATCTGAAGAAATGTAAACCGTGTTGGTCGTGATAAAGACACACATACCTTTCATCACTTCGTTGATGTAGTATCTGGAGAAATGTACTCCGTGTTGGTCGTGATAAAGACACACATACCTATCATCACCTCGTCTATGTACTACCTGAAGAAATGTACATCGTTTTGGTCGTGATATAGAGACACGTACTTTTCATCACCTCGTTGATGTAGTATCTGGAGAAATGTACACCATCTTGGTCGTGATAAAGACACACATACCTTTCATCACCTCGTTCATGTAGTATCTGAAGAAGTGTACACCATCTTGGTCGTCATGAAGACACACATACCAATCATCACCTCGTTGATGTAGTATCTGGAGAAATGTACACCATTTTGGTCGTGATAAAGAAACACATACCTATCATCACCTCGTTGATGTAGTATCTGGAGAAATGTACTCCGTGTTGGTCGTGATGAAGAAACACGTACCTTTCATCACCTCGTTGATGTAGTATCTGAAGAAATGTACTCGGTGTTGGTTGTGATAAAGACACACATGGCTTTCATCACCTCGTTCATGTAGTATCTGGAAAAATGTACTCCGTGTTGGTCGTGATAAAGACACACATACCTTTCATCACCTCGTTGATGTAGTATCTGGAGAAATGTACTCCGTGTTGGTCGTGATGAAGAAACACGTACCTTTCATCACCTCGTTGATGTAGTATCTGAAGAAATGTATACCATGTTGGTCGTGATAAAGACACACATACCTATCATCACCTCGTTGATGTAGTATCTGGAGAAATGTACACCGTGTTGGTCGTGATGAAGAAACACGTACCTTTCATCACCTCGTTGATGTAGTATCTGAAGAAATGTAAACCGTGTTGGTCGTGATAAAGACACACATACCTTTCATCACTTCGTTGATGTAGTATCTGGAGAAATGTACTCCGTGTTGGTCGTGATAAAGACACACATACCTTTCATCACCTCGTCTATGTACTACCTGAAGAAATGTAAACCGTGTTGGTCGTGATACAGAGACACGTACCTTTCATCACCTCGTTGATGTAGTATCTGGAGAAAAGTACATCATCTTGGTCGTGATAAAGACACACATACCTTTCATCACCTCGTTGATGTAGTATCTGGAGAAATGTACTCCGTGTTGGTCGTGATGAAGAAACACGTACCTTTCATCACCTCGTTGATGTAGTATCTGAAGAAATGTACTCGGTGATGGTTGTGATAAAGACACACATGGCTTTCATCACCTCGTTCATGTAGTATCTGGAAAAATGTACTCCGTGTTGGTCGTGATAAAGACACACATACCTATCATCACCTCGTTGATGTAGTATCTGGAGAAATGTACTCCGTGTTGGTCGTGATGAAGAAACACGTACCTTTCATCACCTCGTTGATGTAGTATCTGAAGAAATGTATACCATGTTGGTCGTGATAAAGACACACATACCTATCATCACCTCGTTGATGTAGTATCTGGAGAAATGTACACCGTGTTGGTCGTGATGAAGAAACACGTACCTTTCATCACCTCGTTGATGTAGTATCTGAAGAAATGTAAACCGTGTTGGTCGTGATAAAGACACACATACCTTTCATCACTTCGTTGATGTAGTATCTGGAGAAATGTACTCCGTGTTGGTCGTGATAAAGACACACATACCTTTCATCACCTCGTCTATGTACTACCTGAAGAAATGTAAACCGTGTTGGTCGTGATACAGAGACACGTACCTTTCATCACCTCGTTGATGTAGTATCTGGAGAAAAGTACATCATCTTGGTCGTGATAAAGACACACATACCTTTCATCACCTCGTTGATGTAGTATCTGAAGAAATGTACACCGTGTTGGTCGTGATATAGAGACACGTACCTTTCATCACCTCGTTGATGTAGTATCTGAAGAAATGTACATCATCTTGGTCGTGATAAAGACACACATACCTTTCATCACCTCGTTGATGTAGTATCTGAAGAAATGTACACCGTGTTGGTCGTGATAAAGACACACATACCTTTCATCACCTCGTTGATGTAGCATCTGGAGAAATGTACACCATCTTGGTCGTGATAAAGAAACACATATCTTTCATCACCTCGTCTATCTAGTATCTGAAGAAATGTACACCGTGTTGGTCGTGATGAAGAAACACGTACCTTTCATCACCTCGTTGATGTAGTATCTGGAGAAATGTACACCATCATGGTCGTGATGAAGAAACACGTACCTTTCATCACCTCGTTGATGTAGTATCTGAAGAAATGTAAACCGTGTTGGTCGTGATAAAGACACACATACCTTTCATCACTTCGTTGATGTAGTATCTGGAGAAATGTACTCCGTGTTGGTCGTGATAAAGACACACATACCTTTCATCACCTCGTTGATGTAGTATCTGAAGAAATGTACACCGTGTTGGTCGTGATACAGAGACACGTACCTTTCATCACCTCGTTGATGTAGTATCTGAAGAAATGTACATCATCTTGGTCGTGATAAAGACACACATACCTTTCATCACCTCGTTGATGTAGTATCTGAAGAAATGTACACCGTGTTGGTCGTGATAAAGACACACATACCTTTCATCACCTCGTTGATGTAGCATCTGGAGAAATGTACACCATCTTGGTCGTGATAAAGAAACACATATCTTTCATCACCTCGTCTATCTAGTATCTGAAGAAATGTACACCGTGTTGGTCGTGATGAAGAAACACGTACCTTTCATCACCTCGTTGATGTAGTATCTGGAGAAATGTACACCATCATGGTCGTGATGAAGAAACACGTACCTTTCATCACCTCGTTGATGTAGTATCTGAAGAAATGTACTCGGTGTTGGTCGTCAAGAACACCGCTCCTGTCTGAGAATCCGTTCTCGGTCATGTAGATGGGTATATCCCCGTACTTGTCTTTGATCCAGCCGAGTACCTTCCGTACACCCCATGGAGTGTCCCGCAGCCAGGATGACCCGGACCTGTTAGAGAAGAGTGCCACTTACTTGACAACAACAGTGTCACTTACTTGACAATAACAGTGCCACTTACTTGACAATAACAGAGCCACTTACTTGACAATGACACTGCCACTTACTTGACAACAACAGTGTCACTTGACAATAACAGTGCCACTTACTTGACAACAACAGTGCCACTTACTTGACAACAACAGTGTCACTTACTTGACAATGACACTGCCACTTACTTGACAACAACAGTGTCACTTGACAATAACAGTGCCACTTACTTGACAACAACAGTGCCACTTACTTGACAACAACAGTGTCACTTACTTGACAATGACACTGCCACTTACTTGACAACAACAGTGTCACTTGCTTGACAATAACAGTGCCACTTACTTGACAATGACACTGCCACTTACTTGACAATAACAGTGCCACTTACTTGACAATAACAGTGTCACTTACTTGACAATAACAGTGTCACTTACTTGACAATAACAGTGTCACTTACCTGACAAACTAAAGATCGGTATTAAGAAAAGGAGAATAAACAGATTAAATTCATTGTTCTGCTGCTCATTCTAGTCTCTGATCTGCTTGCATGTTACGCTTCTTTTCTTTTGTCTTTTCCGTATGTTAATGTTTTGAAACTCTCCAGGTGAGAGATAAAAAGTGATCGGCCAGACCGCATGGTCTCATCGGGTTTCTGTTTGGGAGCCAGTTCTCCCAAACGCATGTCCAAAAGGCAGAACATATGGCTTGCATAGAGTAAGTAAAGCGTTCCAATGACCATACTTATGTATCTTGATAATATACGAATTATAAAGTACAATTTACCCGTCCCAATATGCGCAATATATGTTTATTATTGTTTGACCATCACCGTCACTTTCACTGATTTGCGTATGCTTTTCAGTTCACGAGGAATATGTATGTAGAAACTATTTACAGAACTTGTATTGTTTTGCAGTTTTTTACCGCTACAAGGAATAAAGTCAACATTCCATGGGTTAACTTATTGTTGTATCATCTCGGATGAGATTGACACAGTACATTCATATTGTCAAAGTGGAAGTTGCATATTAATATTGAGAAACGTAAAATAATTGTAATTAGGAAAGCTGGCAGATTAAGTAAATATGAGATGTTCTATTTGAATGGACATGACGTCATTTAATGACTATTTAGGCGTTCACCTTTCGAGGAGGAATTGTACATCAAGCAGAAGTACGATCAAAACGGGCATGCATGTTTTTGTCACTGGCCAGATCAACAATCAATAATTTCTACAGTTTACCATTGAAGGTTTTACTGCATATCTTTGATGTTAAAATCTGACACGTTTTGCTGTACTTTGGGACTTCCGCCCATCGCCAAATACTCTTCATGTTCATGATAAACCCTGTAGGCGAATACTAAGGCTGTTTGTTACTACACCCAACATAGAAGCTCGGGGAGAACTTGCAAGTTATTCTTTGAGTGTTAACAATTATATTAGGATAATTAAATATTGGATTAAATGTACTCAAGGGAAAATAAAATCATGTAAAACATATATGAGTATCATTTTATATTAGTTGAGAAAAACCTTCATCGCTGGGTATTAAAAGTTATAATTGTATTGATTACTAATGGTTTTGGACAGGTGTGGATGGAACAGCGTGTCGTCAGCATGTAGCAGGTTAAATTGAATTTAAACAGAAATATATCAACGTTCAAAACTGGCTTCCAGACCTTCGTAACTAATCCAAACTTGCGACAAATTATGTTACATTTTTTCTGAAAAATATTATTATTACTTTGTAGTCAAAGTAAAAGCTTATAGCATTGCAGGTAGTAGGTACATTCCGCTATTCCAGTCACCTAGTGATGTATGGAAGACATCTCAAACTTGACCGCAAAGGCTGTCTGTATTGGCCATTCTGTGTTAAATCTAGTATTGAATCTACATGACGTCTTTGTCTAGAATATCCATTTCATCACCATCTGCGGCCATAATTATGTCCGGCAGGAACAGCAGAATGTTTTTCCTTCTAAGAATAAGATTACCTCATTATTTACATGAAAAAAACATGGTATGAAAAAATATTGCTATATTTATTTGTTTTAGTTCAAAAGAATTGAAATAAATACTTTGCATTATGTTAATGCTATCAATGTCTATCTTGACATTGCACTAACCGCTGTACCTGTACATGACATTGCACTAACCCCTGTACCTGTACATGATATTGCACTAACCGTTGTACCTGTACATGACATTGCACTAACCGCTGTACCTGTACATGACATTGCACTAACCGCTGTACCTGTACATGATATTGCACTAACCGCTGTACCTGTACATGATATTGCACTAACCACTGTACCTGTACACGATATTGCACTAACTGCTGTACCTGTACATGACATTGCACTAACCGTTGTTCCTGTACATGACATTGCACTAACCGCTGTACCTGTACATGATATTGCACTAACCGCTGTACCTGTACATGATATTGCACTAACCGCTCTACCTGTACCTGACATTGCACTAACCCCCGTACCTGTACATGACATTGCACTAACCGATGTACCTGTACATGATATTGCACTAACCGCTGTACCTGTACACGATATTGCACTAACCGATGTACCTGTACATGACATTGCACTAACCGTTGTACCTGTACATGACATTGCACTAACCCCTGTACCTGTACCTGACATTGCACTAACCGATGTACCTGTACATGATATTGCACTAACCGATGTTCCTGTACATGACATCGCACTAACCGTTGTACCTGTACATGACATTGCACTAACCGATGTACCTGTACATGATATTGCACTAACCGCTCTACCTGTACATGATATTGCACTAACCGTTGTACCTGTAAATGAAATTGTATGACTTTTCGACAACTCCTAGCATCACCAAAGTGTATGTACAACCAGGCCAGCGGTCACCTGTACAATTGAGTAACTTCTATTTATGTATTTCCTTGTTTGAAAATTTCACACATATTCAGATTACTGTCCATCTGTGTTGTCAACTGTGGCAGGTTTTAAGTACTGTGACCACGGGCAATACAACACTCAAAAGGGCCATAACTTTGAAGGGATTTGTAAACATGAATCCGTTCACAACTGGAAAACGACTGTACAAATTCCGTTTTGCTGACTTCGTTTTCAAAGAACAATAGTACGTCTTATTGAAAAGATGGAAAACTATCCTATCTCGAACATGTACATTTCATCTTTTCTTACTTGATCCACTGGGGATCGAAGTCCGTGTCCACTCCTCGGTCGTTGAAGTAGTTAGGGTCATTGTGTCCAGCTAGACTCTCATTCTGTTTGCTGACGTACTGGACAGTGTAGTGGTTCAGACCAAAGAAATCATAGGTGCCTGAAAAATAAACAATATGGGTTCAGACACATCATTTTCCATTGTATATCTGATTTCTCACACCGAGATATTGCCGGAATATGAATGTGATAAGTCGGTGGCAAAGGTAACATAAAGTACATAAACCTCATTCAGTCATGTCACGTGTATCTGACGAAGACCCGGGGGAAGGTCGATGTATACAGTTCTTTAAGGATTGAACACCACATGTTTGCCGTGCAAAATGACAGTAACAGGCTCCCTCGACTTCTGGGAGTTCAGTGGGCAAGATGGAAAACAAACATGTCCAGTATGACTCGTAGATGACCAGTAGATGACCAGTGTTACGAGTGTGTATTTTCTGTATATTTTGTATTAATTCAGTAATAATTGTTATTGGGTCACAATGTTTAGTGTTTTGAATAATAAATATGGTGGGTCGCATTTCGTATGATTGATGATCCGCATTTTTAGGATTCAGGTTTTCCGGGAATTATCTGCCCTTGACTTCCTGTTTGTATACTCCCGGGAGACTGAATAAATTAAACGAGACTTACCTGGAAGTTGAAGTTTGATTGTAGTTCTGCTACGTCACTGGAATGCTGGAGGTTTACTTGAGATTGCGCAGAGCGATCGAGGGTCAGTCTTTAAAGCATCTGTGCCATTGTGACACCTGGTATAGAGTTTACACTCAGTGCATTATGGGGGGGGGGGGGGGGGGGGGGAGCGGAGGGCAAGTAAACCTCCAGCATTCCAGTGACGTAGCAGAACTACAATCAAACTTCAACTTCCAGGTAAGTCTCGTTTAATTTATTCATTCTGCTACGTCACGAATGCTTCCGGTTCACTTGAGATTTCAAAGCCATAATGGCACAGATCCAAGAAGGAACAAACTCAAAAGAAAAATACTATATCTATGTTTATTAAATGGAACTCGAACTTTCCTGAAATTAGTCAGTTTGCATCAGCAGATGCAACTGTATTATTATCACACTAAAGTAACCATTATAAAATAAACATTCATTAACACACTAAAGTAAACATTCTAAAACAACATTCTGCACTGAGATTCCAGAGTTTCCCAAACATTCAACACATGAAATGAGGTTTTGCACTAGATTACTAATCACTGTATTGGTCCAGCACTGTGGCCGAGAAGGGATTCTTGTGAAGTACTGGCAATCTATAATGAGTTGCAAAAGTCTGAGCTGAGGACCAGCCTGCTGTCTTTAAAATGTCATCAATTGGCACATGAAAGGATTGAGCAGCAGAAGTGGATGCTGCTCTGGTACTGTGGGCACCAAATGTCTGCACATCAACACCAGCTTGTTGCATCACAGTCTTGATCCATCTACCAATGGTATCGGTGGTTACCTGTTTATGTGGGGACTGGTAACTAATCAACAGTTGAGTAGTATCCCCTCTAAGGTTTGAAGTAGCACCAAGGTATAAGCCCAAAGTTGTAAACACACATAGTCTCACATTTCTGGGATAAAGAACAATTTCAATAAACAAGTTGTTCATAGCAGGGCGAGACTGCTTTAGCTTGTCTAATCTAAAAACTATCTGAGTACTAGATTTCTCCATAAGGGAGATATCCAACAGCTTCAGTGATTGCAGTCTTTGAGCTGTGGTCAGAGCCAGTAACATGGTCAATTTTAATGTCAAATCTTTCAGCGACAGGCCTGTAGTCTCCCCCATACCTTCTATGTATCGCAACACCACTGATACATCCCAAACACTTGAGTATCGAGATCGGGCTGGTCTGTTTTGATATACTCCACGCATAAAACGTGTTATAATTGGATGATTGCCAAATTTAATGTCACTGTTTATGGCTAGGAGAGATGAGACTGCTGACCTAGCAGTGTTCAGAGAGCTATACCCATATCCTTCACTGAAAAGTTCAGTCAAAAACTCCAACAAAGTATTTACAGAGGCACAAAGGGGATTAACTTTCCTTTTATCGCAGCACACTTCCCACTTCTGAAGGAAGACTTGATATTGTTTTTGAGTGGACTTCCGCCACGAGGAAAGGATGATGGGGCGAGCGTCAACCGGAATTCCTCTGATTTCCATTGCTTTCCGGACAAGAGGCAAGCCAGCAGTGTCATTTTCTTCCTGAGAGGGTGGAGTTCTGAGTTGTGAGGAAGTGTCAACAGATCCATTCGACGAGGCAACAGGCGAGGGTGGTCTACTAACATCCCCATCAATATGGCATACCAAAACTGTGTTGGCCAGTCCGGGACTATCATCAACACTGCTGTGACCCCTTCTCTCTCTATTTTCTGAAGACACTGGCTGATGACACTGAAAGGAGGGAACAGATAACAGTAAGAAGTGTTCCATGGTTTGCTAAAAGCATCACAATAGAAAGCCCCAGGGTCAGGTCTCCAAGACACATAACACTTAAGCTGTGCATTCAACCTTGAAGCAAAGAGGTCAATGTCTGGATTGCCCCATAGATGTAACAATTGTTCAAACACAGACTGATTAAGCATCCACTCTGTCTTGTCATCAAATAATCTTGACTCCTTAATGTGTCAAATGTGATTTGCACTCAGCCAAATATTTCTTGCACAGGCCCAGTCCCACAGTTTCCTAACAAGGGAGGTACAGTTTCTGGACTTGCTACCCCCCATAGCATTGATGTAAGCCACTGCAGTGGCATTGTCAACTTGAAGTCGGACATGGCAGTTTGATATGTCAGAACCTAAAGCCTGAATCGCTAACATCACTGCTAAAAGTTCAAGCTCATTTATGTGTTTTCCCCTTTCTGCCTGGGACCATCTCCCATTTGTTCTCAATCCACCTTGTCTCTCCGCCCCCCAACCAAGCTGGGAAGCATCAGTGAATATCACTACAGATGGATCGGGCTGAGCCACAGGTTAGAAACTGTGAGAGATATTTTCAACCCACCAGGTTAAATCCAGTTTCACCGAAGTAGAAATTCTCATGAAGGCCTGAAAATTTCCACAGTGAACTTTCAATGCATCAATCTTCTCATTTTCAAGAGTACGATAATAGAGGGGTCCAAATAACACACCTGGAAAGCTGCTCACTAAAGTCCCTAGGAGCTGGGCCACTTCCTGAATTTGAGCATATGGTTTTCCCCTCAGAGCTAAGCAGGAGGCTTTAACTTTCTCTATTCTTTGAGGTGTGAGTCTCACAGTAATAATGTGTGAGTTCAAGACAAATCCTAAGAATTCCAGTTGTTGGCTTGGCTCTAACTGAGATTTGTCCAAATTGATCACAAAACCTAAACCTTGCAACTGTGTAACAGTTGCTTTCACCGTGAGGCTACATTCAAGTTTGTCATCCCCTTGTAGGTAAGAGTCATCCAAATAAGGTACGATTGTACAACCAATCTGTCTAAGGGAGGCATACACCGGTTTCAGCAGTTTAGTGAATTTCTTGGGAGCACACGCCAGCCCATTGGGGAAACATGTATACTCATATAAGGTACCTTTCCAAATAAATCTCAGATATTTCCGATGTTCTAGAGCAATAGGGACCGAATAGTATGCATCCTTCAGGTCAATGCTGGCCATAAAACAGTTTGGTTTCATAAGCCTTATAGCTGAAGATAAAGATTCCATCTTAAAATGTTCATAGATGACATTTTTATTGAAGTCTTTCAGGTTCAGAATAATTCTGTATGAGCCGTCTCTCTTAAGTCTTGTGAAGATGGAAGATATACATTCTCCCTGACAATGTGCAGTCTCAGTGATTACACCGTTTTTAAGCAACCTGTTAATCTCCTGATTGATAAACAGTTCTTCCTGGCTGTTAACTTTTATAACCCTGGGAGAAGGTAAAGTCAAGGCACCTGGAGCCGGAATATCAATATGCGAACCAACAACTGTGTCTAATACAGAGGGGTCTGAGGTGAGCATTTCCCAATTTTCCAGAAACATTTTGGTCCTGCCGGCAAAGAAAACAGAGGATGGGAGGATACTAACAGTCACCTGAGAACCACATGCAACACTTACTTCAGTTAATGTGTCCTTTTCCTGTTCTGGGTGGGAATCTGGCTCCTGCCTAAAAAAGATCCCCTATTTCCCCGACTCTGGGGATAACGTGGGAAAGCTCTGTCCCTCTGTCGAAAGCGGCCTCTACCTCTGGTACTGTATCCACCACGACCTGGATGAAGTTCTCTAAATCCACCCCTCTGCTGTGGGCGAGCCTTTGCCACTGCCTTGTTGGACTTGTCAATATCCTCAAGACGTTTTCACCACCAAACAGATGGGAGTTAATGGGAACTGTGGCAGAAAATAGAGGCATATAACTGGTGTGTATATCTGGCTTGATCAAATCCCGTCGACGGGTGTTGAGATCAAAACTTGCCATGCTGGCCATTTCAATTGCAGAAATACCATCTTTCATGATGTCTACCACTGTGTTTACAGCACTACCATGCACTTCCTCTTTAAGTGTGGACAAACTGTCAACGACCTTAGTCAAGATACACACGGTTTTGACGATCAGTGTTTTTGTTTTTTGTAGTTTCTTGTCCATTGTCTGGGTAGTGGGTTTCATTAAGGTCCATATTAATTCATCGACCCTTGTAGGTACAAGTGAGGCGCAGTTGATCGGCCTTAAAGTTGTGTCCATTTTTTCCTTAACTCTAGAGTCATCGGGACGACTGGTTTTGAACATCAAATCATCAACGATACCAGCCAACAGGGTATTAACAGGCTCAGCAGTTCTTTCCTTATCTACAAGTTGGTCATGCATTTCTTGAAAAAAGGCAGAGCTATGCTTTGAACATGAATGTCTTGGTGATTCTGCAGTGGAGGATCCACTGTCACACAACTGTGATAACAAGTCACCTGTTTTCACCATTTTATGCTGCGGCTCTTCATCATGTTCATCATGTTCATAGTCTTCATAGACTGACTCATCAGTGTAAGTGCCATCAAGTTCTGGGTCATATCCATAGTTGACTGTTTGATGTGACACATCAAACGAGCGTTTCAGGTCGCTGAACCCATCACAGATCGTCTCTTTCAAATCCTTAATAGTGCTAGTGAGCGCACTCACCAGATCAACCTGTTCACTGTTTGGCACAGAGTCCGTGACAGCTGAAGACCGTACACTTTGTTTGGTCATAGTGACAATGCGTGGGCCACATTTGGCATACCCATGCTCCAGAGGCAACAGTTCCACGTCTGCCGCCGATCTGTCTTTCTCCCTGGGGTCAGATGGGTGTCTGCTGGCAATGGGCACGGAATCCTTCCGCGAAGGCGTGCTTTTTTGCATATCGGCTTTGTCCGCCATGTTGTCTGATCAGGGCAGTGGTAAACACTACACTGTTATAACCATAGGCCAGCCACGCTGGTCGTCAACCCGTGCAATACGTTTCCAGAGCATCGACAGAGTACAGTTTGCAACTGATACTAATTAACAGACTCACTTCACAAGTCAGTCACAAGCGTAAGACGGGATTTTTCTGACACACGATAGACTACGTCTATCTGCTCGAAGCAATATGGCGCACTGACCCTCGATCGCTCTGCGCAATCTCAAGTGAACCGGAAGCATTCGTGACGTAGCAGAAATTGTTTCGAGGGCATTCTACAGTGTTGGCGATGGCAGCAAGTGCTCGTACTTTCGGAAAACGACTGAAAATTTATATAAATGCTAGCTGCCGTGTTGTGAGTGACACGGACACACACTGGAGTTACGTCATCGTCAACATATCCGTCAACGCCTAAAACTGCTGTCAGACCGCTCACCGTGTTTCACTCCACATAACTGTTTCCCCCTCGTACTAAGACTGTGGTGAGTTTGCTATCTTATATTTTTTTACCCATTGCCTTAGATTTTGTCTCACTTGTATTGTATTTGAAATCGATATTGTAATATTGACTTAATATATATATAGCGTGTGACTTTGTATATCTTGCTCTCATTGCCTTAATACAAGATTTGAATATTTTAAACTTGTCTTTGTTCTGTTTTGCTGGTTCACAGGGGATTTCTTACATTGTTTGTGACGGTCAATTTTAACCGTAACACCAGTAGATGACCAGTAGATTACCAGTATTTTTGTTGTGACGAGCGAACGCTTTGACCCCGAGCCTAACCCTAGTGCCACCGTTGATTACTAGAGTATTGAAATATAGGTTGATGAGCGTTATCATTAAAGTGTTCGTTCGAAACCCAAACACCCGACTTCCAGTACAGCATAACAGACACTGAAGTCCTGTATCCAAGACATCGGTGTCGTCGCCCGCTGCTACTTTAACCGACACTCACAAGTACTGAAAATGACAGTCACTCGTACTGACACTACCACTCGGTGTGTTTTAAAATGATGCTTCACTAATTTACCTAAAACCAAATTTGAAATAATTTTCTGATGGTAAATTCATGTTTTCCAATAAATATAAGCAGTACCTTTGATGAACGCCTTCTGTTCATCTGTGAATGCTGGAAGCCTGGACTGGACTAATCCCTGCGCTGCGCTGACGGCAGCAATTCTCCTCTTCATTACGTCCGGGTAGTCACCATTACCATATATGGGGTTAGCAAACCATCCTAAGAACATATGCATCGCCCACTCGGATGCTTCTACGTCCGCAGGGTTGCGAGGGTCTTTTGGTTGGGCCCAGTCGATGTTGAGGGAGATACTAATTTGAGCTGAAAGTTGATGTACACGTCTACACGCATCTACACACATCACCATAATCAAAGACTTCATGTGACATGTGTTCATCTATTCGGTCGAAATGTTCTTCATGTGAATGTATTTATTAGAAATGTTCATCTAAACGTGCCCATCTGAATGTGCATTATTTACCATAACACATGTAAGTGGGTTTATCTCAATGGGTTCATCTAAAGTCTGTTTGCAGTGAAAACGTGCCGATGAATTTCGATTTAAACAAAAAAGTAAATCCAATAAAGTGAAATTAATATTGCGAATCCTCATAATTTTACCTTGCCAATTGAACATTTACATCTCAGAATTTTAGTTAACTAAGGATAAAAGTTGTTTAGCAGACGATCATAGATTCAAATTTTATCATTGGTTTGTATTACAAGGGGATAAGTTAAGTAGTTGGAACATTGAAACAAAAGCACGTGCAGTACGCGTTGAGTGTTCACTTAGACAAGCCCGCCTTGTTATCGGTGTTTCATATAATGTGCATACTCCCATGTACTACAAACCAATAATAGCGATTTGAAACTATGATCGTTTATTAAACAACTTTTATCTTAAGATAAATAAAATTCCGAGGTTTAAATGTTCAAGTGGCAAGATAAACCGTGAGGACTGGCAATCTTTATTTATCTATATTTGATTTACTTTTTGTTTTAAGTGAAATTCACCGGTATCTTTTCACTGCAAACAGACTAAGAATACATTCATCTGAATTTGTTGCTCTTCTTATCGTTTTGTTGTAACTTTACTGTTTCTGGCTTCAGTTTCTCTACACCCTCATATGACTGACAGGTACAAACACAAGTGTGTTGCCTCGTATTGTCTGGCAGTGCTCTTGGAGAGTGTGATAGTGAAAGGGAAAAGAATGAAACGCCCGTAAAATATCGATCACTATTCAAACTTCGAAAAATGAGATACCAGAACAAAGTATGTTCCCCTAAATATCTACGAAAACGACTCTAGATATACTAGTATTTTGTAAAGCGCCAGTACGCAGCTCAGCTGCAGAAAGGTGTTTTGTAATTCGTCGATTGTTGGATGTCAGTCTCAATGGCACATTGTATTATCAGTGTATCTCAACTCCATGAGGGTCACATAACCGTTGCAGCCATACACCAAGTTGATGTGGCTTTCCCATCACATTCACAGCTGGTCAAACTGGAACACAGAATTACAGTCCTTTGTCACAGTTTACTGCACGTCGCTGTAACTGCAACTATTTGTCAATGTAGCCACCGTAAACATGTGTAAGTGGAAAGACCAGTATTGTTGCAGCACCTACCAAAACTGTCTAAGAATAGAACACATCACTTTTCTCCACTTACGTGCATCAGGTAAAATGTATTGCACCACAGACAAACATACATCCGCATACACAATTATCATCCACAAATACAGAAACATACAGGCATACAAACATACACATACATGGGCTTACAGACACGCATACACGTTCACAAACATACACAGGCACACACAAGCATTCAATGCCTGTTTCCTTAGACAATACACAGGTGTATCCTTATTACCATCGGGAAACTGTGCTCTATATTTGTTGTCAAAAAGGCGGTAGGCTTCGGCATGCGCCAGCAGCACGTTGTGCCCCGCCTGGTAGGGCTCGTCACCGATATTCTTGTGCCCCGGAGCCATGTCACCTGTCCCTAGTCCCTTGATTAAGAACACCCATGGCTCGTTGAAGGTGACCCAGAAATCTACCTGCACCGGGGGTATAGTGACCGTCTTTACTTCATGTGGCAAACAGGTCGTGGTTTCTAGTTGTATTGTATCCCCAACGTTCTAAAAAACACTTATGCCCTTTAAAAAGTGGTTAACCGTGGCACGTGTATTTTTGCATTACGCTATAGTTTACAAAAGAAATTAATTCAAAATATAACATTTAACCCCTCTCCAAAAGGAATCGATTCGTAAAACGAGTCGACATCAAAGAATTATAACCATTTGCGACTTACAACAAATATTCCAGTGAGTTTAAAAGCTGAAGTAGAAGTACATAATGTATGTATTTATATGTATGTATATATAATGTATATATGTATATATAGATGCATGAATCCGTGAAGACAAAGACAACTGGTGTTAAAAAAATGGTAATGATGCCCTGCCCTACCAGCAGTCGATATATAATAGTGCTTGTTTGTGGCCGGACGACGCTCCACGGTAGAAGTAAACAAACCACACAGTTAAAAACCAGACATCTAGTCACAAAAGAGAGCAGTTATTGCTTTTGTTGAAAATAAAACCGATATGATAATTATTAACCACGACTGATGTGTATAGAAGCAAACGGCTTTAGTGTAAAAACAAAAATGGGAAAACAAAAAATTCTGAAAATCAACATTTGGAATAAAAAACAAGCAAGGAAAATGAAATGCCGACCTTATTGCCGTATTCTTCAAAACACACGTCTGCATAGTCCTTGAAGTTGTTGACGATGGAGTGGTTGGTCCAGCCTCCCCAGTTCTGTAGAGCTTGTGGCAAGTCCCAGTGGTACAGCGTTACCATTGGCTTTATACCCGCCACCAACAGAGCGTCAGTCAACCGGTGGTAGTAGTCGATACCACCTTGATTCTTGGACCGGAGAGTTCCATCAGGAAATATTCTAGCCCAGGCGATGGAAAACCGATAATGACTAACCTACAACAAAGGTTAGGAAAAGAGGAAAGTATAATTTGAAACTACCCGAATATGAGCCAATACTTGTAGAGTACCGACATGTTCAGTTAATAAATATATCGCGCTAGAAGTGATAATATCGGTGTCTATGTCTACAGACCCTCAAGCTTTGGATATGTTGGAAGGATGGCGTTTGGGTTATTTGAAAAACATTTTTGTTAGGTAGAAAACGTGGCTCACAACCGCCTCCACAAAATATTCCCCCAAACCAAAGCTGAATGTTCTTCAGGAGATTGACATCCTGTTGGCATTTGTGATAACTGCAGATCTACTAACCCCCATGTTCTTCAGGTGATTGATGTCCTGTTGGTATTGATCATAACTGTAGATCTACTAACCCCCATGTTCTTCAGGTGATTGATGTCCTGTTGGTATTTGTGATAACAGTAGTTCCACTTACCCCCCACGCTCTTCATGTGATTGACGTCCTATTGGTATTGGTGATAACTGTAGATCTACTTACACCCATGTTCTTCAGGAGATTGACGTCCTCTTGGTACTTGTGATAACTGTCACATGCAATCCTTCCTGTGCGGTTCTTGTCGATAGCGGCGAAGTTGTCCCAGATGCTTTCACCTCGGCCTTGAGACAGATGGGTAAGGGAGTGAGTGAGAATTGTTCTGTGACAGCATTAACGTAATATCTCACAGAGTGGGACACCAGTAAATGACCGTGGATCCTTGTAAGAATCGCACTAACACATTCTCTTGCATTCAACGTCAAATGTATAACGCTCACCGTCAACGTCAGTCATGACACTCCACCGTCAACGTCAAATGTATAACGCTCACCGTCAACGTCAGTCATGACACTCCACCGTCAACGTCAAATGTATAACGCTCACCGTCAACGTCAGTCATGACACTCCACCGTCAACGTCAGTCATGACACTCCACCGTCAACGTCAAATGTATAACGCTCACCGTCAACGTCAGTCATGACACTCCACCGTCAACGTCAAATGTATAACGCTCACCGTCAACGTCAGTCATGACACTCCACCGTCAACGTCAAATGTATAACGCCTACCGTCAACGTCAGTCATGACACTCCACCGTCAACGTCAAATGTATAACGCTCACCGTCAACGTCAGTCATGACACTCCACCGTCAACGTGAAATGTAAACGCTCACCGTCAACGTCAGTCGTGACTCTCTACCATCACCGTCAAAATTATAACGCTCACCATCAACGTCAGTCGTGACTCTCTACCATCACCGTCAAAAGAATAACGCTTACCACCAACGTCAGTTATGACACTCCACCGTCAACGTCAAATGTGTAACCCTCACCGTCAGCATCAAGGGCTCCTTCAACCTGATAGGCCGCTGACGCCACCGCCCAAATGAAATCGTCAGGAAATATACCGTAGTAAAAGGTATCATCTCCCTCCACAGCAGCGCCCTGACCCCCGGGACGAGTGTACTCTGACCTGTGGCCGTTGTCATCTATTAGACCCGTGTACCATTTAGCAGAAGAATTCAAGGTGCGGGGTCGGTCTGCGTCAGAGACGTCGACGTGATGGATGCCAAACTTCTCGCGATAATCTGCCAACCACTCGAAGTTGTCCATCAGAGACCACCCCGTGTAGCCTTTCACGTTGCACTCGTCCAGCTTGATAGCTGAAGATGGAATAGGATATTTACCCTATGGTCGACAGGAATGTAATAATTTCAATATAAGTATGATATGTACACTCTATATCATCGTGTTTCTGTGTGAACGAACTAACCGTCTTGTGAGACTCTGTTGGTGTTATTGTAGAGACCAAACATTTTCGCATGTGCCAGGGTGAGAGGTCTCGCTACGATGTGAGGGTTCTGGGTCAGATTCCTCTTCTTGGGTGCAAACGCCTCCTCTCCGTACCCCAGGATGGAAATGATTGGCTGCTCGTTGAATGTGATCCCGAACTGTACCTGTCGCCATCAGATACAGCCACACATCACAAACTAAAGTGTCAGCATATTCCTGCATAATTAATGCCATTAAAGTGTACCTACCTTAATGGGACTCTTTACTAGCCGTGAGAACTTTTTCATTTACTGGCAAATGACTTTTGATGTATTGATTCTTGCTTTTAACAGCAACACCTTATTCCAGTCTGTGTGCCTTGACTGGACAAACATGGCAAAATTACACAGATACAGAGAGAATTTCGGGTCTTAGATCATCTCAAGCCACATCGCTCTGATCTCACAGGGTTGTCCAACTCACTCACTCGCCGACCCACCCATGTTACCTTGCCAAAACATTCACAGACGGTCAGATTGGCATAATCCAAGAGTTCGTCCACAATCGACTCGTTCAGACAGCAAACACTCTCCTCGAGGCCTTGAGGCAGATCCCAGTGGCACAAAGTGACCATGGGTTGAAATCCGTTACTGAGAACTTCATCAATCAGTGTGTGGTACTGGCTGATGCCGGCTTCAGCTATCCTCGCAGTGGGCACCATGCAAATCCAGGCACTGAAGAGCTGATAGTCGCCCACCTGAAAACATCATAGCCCACTTGCACAAAATGATCTTAGTTACAATCTATCTTAGGCCTCTACAATCGACTTCACAATCAGCATACAATATGACTCGGGCTGAATCATCACACCAGTGTTGTGGCAGGATTCAGATACTGTACGGACTGAAGTTATATGTTATGGTAACTATGTATAGCTAGATGAACCCTCACTCACACACTTTGAGGTAGGTGATACTTTAATGAACATTAAGCGAAATTCTCCAAGTAAAAAGCAGGAGCGTAGCATGTCTAGTTTTTCGCATAAGCTCGATAGGTTGCAAAGATTTATATTTCGATAGTACTGAGGTCTGGCTTATGCCTTTCAGTTATAACCATGTGTAAGTCCAGGCTTTTTCTATAAACGTAGCTACGCCCCTGACAAATAATTATGATGCTTTTTCCTGGGCACTAATGATCTCAGAACCTAACGCGCCCAGACAGCTCTGCCACTGTCGTTCACGTATACGACATTGAGTTGAAGTAGTCGTAGAGGAAGGAACTGGGTGTAGATGGGGCCTGGGTGACATGGCCAGACACGAGGAAGGAGCCAGGAGCAGCAGTGATACGCCATTACAAACAATCACGGAAGCGTGAGGTCTTCTGACATGCAGATCCTTCACGATTCTCACATCCTCCCTGTATCTGTGGTCGCAGGTGATGTTGTCCGTATAGATGTTGAAGATGTTGCCAGGTGTGTGTACGAGACGGTCCCAGATACGTTCTCCCTCACCTGGAACAGATGATCACACAGGTAAACCTAGATATATATGAAGGATTACAGTCGGCATGATTCACCGTTCATGTCGTGTGTGCAGAAACATAACTTCAAATAGTGAATGATACCGTCAGATAAACGTACAAACTACCGAAAGGAAAGCATGTGATATGTGTTGACGGATGCCTGTGATATGAACAATGTGCGCATCTTCGCCCCTATGTTCGGTTATAGGTAAAGTTACACACGTTTTTGGTCTTATGCTTGTCTCGCGGTCAAATACCACAGTCAAATACCACAATCAAATACATCCATTAATGGTCTGGAAATAGATCTGCTCAGGTTCATTGCACAAATCCTTTTCTCAGTTTTATCCTGGTGGTGAAGATTAACGTGAAGATGTTTCATGATATACATAGCTGATTATTCTCTGTCCCTTGGCAATATGGTTGACAAGGTTTCGTTTACGAAATGTCACAAAAAGTAGGCAGCAAAAGTATATCTCCGTGTCATCTTCATACGCTACGATCCCAACACCACGCCCCCAGGCCAGTATGTCCAGGCGGGATCCCTTTGTCTTGCACTATCTGAGAAAATGGCTGGAGGAGGCGCGTCTCGCGGGATCTGAGAAATCCAATCTGACCAGTTCATCCTTGCCCTATTGCCTTCAGACCACTCAAAGACCCCCATTAATGATCTGGTGGTGGTTGCTACCATCCATGTTTATTGCACGACACTCAACTTATATGCACTCGCTAACCTGACAACATGACATGTGACTAGCAACGGTTACCCGAGTGACGTGGACCACTGACGTGTTTGCGAATCACGATTTGTAATGGGCGGCACCCTACGAGGTCGTAGGACGTGAACATGAATTGCATGTAGACGCGTTCTAATCGGATATGCGAAAAATATAAAGTATATGCATACAATACAGTTGTAGCTAGTTTCCACCTTTTGCCTAATATATTCTGCAGTCAACATTACGATCTCTTTGAAAAGGCCTATATAATAGCAGCTGGGGAGATGTTCATTAACAACTTTGAAAGCAGCTATAAAGGCACTCAGCAACAACCTTAATAGCAGCTGGGGAGACCGTCAACAACAACCTTAATAGCAGCTGGGGAGGTAGTCAACAACAATCTCAATGGCAGCTGGGGAGGCATTCAAGAAAAATCTTAAAAGCAGCTGCGGACGCCGTCATTAACAATCGTAAAAGCAGCTGGAGAGACAATCAAGAACAACCTTAAAATCAGCTAGCGTGCGTAGCCTGTCAAGAACAACATTAGTAGTGACGGATGCATGTGCACGAAATATGCATGTCACGTGACGTGTTCAATACGATGTGCATACTGTCATAAATGTGGTTTACATATACACGTAGGTGTATGATGTAAGCCATGTGTCTGTAGCTATGCCACCTGGCCTCTCATTCATGTTTTCCATATTTGTGTAGATAGCAGCTGATTGTGTGCAATGGGTGAATGCATCTACTTGTTCAGAGGAACCTGTAAACGCCAACCTGAACTAACAGTCTAACACTAACTAACTTACCCAGCGTTCTCCATACTCCATCTATATGAATGGCCGAGGAGCCGGCCCA
This sequence comes from Haliotis asinina, assembly GCF_037392515.1. Lineage (NCBI taxonomy): Eukaryota > Metazoa > Mollusca > Gastropoda > Lepetellida > Haliotidae > Haliotis > Haliotis asinina. The sequence continues at coordinate 104,635,300 of NC_090280.1, read as the reverse complement.
ACACACAAACCCCGCTGGCAACTGCCCAAAGTAGTATTCCTCGTCCATATGACATCCCACGGCGATAAGCTGACAAAGGACTAACAACAGCGCACCTGTGCCCATTTTCCAGAGTTTGGGGATCCAAGAGGTGATTCCGGGTTTCAGTATTAGGCAATGAACATTGTGGTCCGGGCACACATTCATAACTAACTTACTAAACAGGCCCTGGACTATTGTTAAATCTTAGCACATCCATCGACTTGTTACGAGTAGAATACCAAAATGACGAACAGAATTTCACCCAGGTTCGTCAATTATAGGAAAGTGTTGTAGAAGGTGATCACATTCCACTTCATACAACAGCCAAGACTCAAAGCTCTGCTACGAATCTGCACGTGAGAACTGATACATATACACGATTGAGGATTGCATTGTTCGACATGCTTGCTCATGTGAGCGTGTCTATCCTGTCAGTATGTTGTTTCGTCCATATTCAGCACCAGATGAATGTGAAAGGACGGGCACAGCATACGTATGTTGGCCTAGGCTGAATAATAAATCACTGCAAGATCCATCTGACTGCGTCATTGTTTAAACAAGTTGATTTAAAAATAGAAGAGTGCAATATAAACTAAAACTGTTGAAAAACTGTAGAAAGGTTTAAAAACCTATGTACTTTACAACTGGTTCTGATTGTCTTATAACTTAAGTGTATTCCAATTTTACGTGCTACAAGTGGCGCTGCCTGGCTTGTTTCATGACATCAGTCAAGAAAAGCTCTAACGTCACTACAACCTACCTCAAGTATATCACAAAATTATTAAATATTATCTTAAGGAAACGCATAGCTGAAAATTGTTCTCAATTTATATACTTAAAGGTCACATGCAACCAAAAAATCAAACATAATTAAAACACATTTATCACTTATTCATGACATATAATATACATTGCTGCTTTTATAAAAACAAATAAACAAAATTATAAGCGTACAATCGCGATTCAAAAGTGCAATATTTTGTACTTGGGCTTACTTCCCCCGAAACGAAGCCCTCGGGAGACCGAACCCAGTCTTAGCACCTGGATGTGCACTCAAGTGTCACAGGGTTAGAACTAAACTTAAAATTGCCATTAGCCCTCTGGGCTAGTAACCTTCAACTGTCACTAGCCCGGACACAAAACAAGTAGTCCAGAGGAATGAAAGTTATTCACTGAATTGTTAATATCGTGGCACTGTCTACAATTCATCTGACACAGAAGATTGCTTCACTAGTGATAGGGCTGCTAAAAGACGGTCGTGGGCTCTTGCTTCAATCTTTCTGAGTTCATCAACATCAGGAGCACCTGAAGTCGGTTTTTGATTTGATAATCTACCGAAAATAGCAGGTCCCCAGACAACGGAGGCAGAATGCACATCAAAATGATAGGAATAATTTTAGGAACCAACCTGAATGTCACAATGTCTGAAAACACTTATGGCATTTCAGATGGTCATACATTATTGACAGAATTCGAATTATAAACTTGTAGTGTTATTTTAATTTGAAAGACACGATTATCGAACTCATGGATCGGCAACGTGTCCACATCAAAGTTGTCAAAAAAAACCAAACAAAAAACAAAAAAAAAACAACCCTGAAGCAACACTGTTTGGCGGAAATAAATAAGCAAACTAAATAAACAAACGAATAAAATAAACAACAGTACTCATGAAGGTTGTCAAACGTACCATGCCGTACCATGTTTTCGGGATATTTCTTTACCCCGTAATTTCTTGCGTACAGCGACATGACAGTGCCACAGGGGCTTGTATCGCTTTGAAACGGCGTTCGAAAGACATATAGATGTATAGACCCTACCCTAGTACTATATAAAATGAAATCCTTTTATATAGTACTAGGACTAGTACTAGTACTAGTAGTACTTTTTTTACTAGTACTTTTATATAGTACTAGGAAGTAAGCTTGGGAAGTAAGCCCAGGTACCTAAGTACATATAGATGTATAGACCCTACCCTAGTACTATATAAAAGGAAATCCTTTTATATAGTACTAGGGTAGGGTCTATACATCTATATGTCTTTCGAACGCCGTTTCAAAGCGATACAAGCCCCTGTGGCACTGTCATGTCGCTGTACGCAAGAAATTACGGGGTAAAGAAATATCCCGAAAACATGGTACGGCATGGTACGTTTGACAACCTTCATGAGTACTGTTGTTTATTTTATTCGTTTGTTTATTTAGTTTGCTTATTTATTTCCGCCAAACAGTGTTGCTTCAGGGTTGTTTTTTTTTTTGTTTTTTGTTTGGTTTTTTTTGACAACTTTGATGTGGACACGTTGCCGATCCATGAGTTCGATAATCGTGTCTTTCAAATTAAAATAACACTACAAGTTTATAATTCGAATTCTGTCAATAATGTATGACCATCTGAAATGCCATAAGTGTTTTCAGACATTGTGACATTCAGGTTGGTTCCTAAAATTATTCCTATCATTTTGATGTGCATTCTGCCTCCGTTGTCTGGGGACCTGCTATTTTCGGTAGATTATCAAATCAAAAACCGACTTCAGGTGCTCCTGATGTTGATGAACTCAGAAAGATTGAAGCAAGAGCCCACGACCGTCTTTTAGCAGCCCTATCACTAGTGAAGCAATCTTCTGTGTCAGATGAATTGTAGACAGTGCCACGATATTAACAATTCAGTGAATAACTTTCATTCCTCTGGACTACTTGTTTTGTGTCCGGGCTAGTGACAGTTGAAGGTTACTAGCCCAGAGGGCTAATGGCAATTTTAAGTTTAGTTCTAACCCTGTGACACTTGAGTGCACATCCAGGTGCTAAGACTGGGTTCGGTCTCCCGAGGGCTTCGTTTCGGGGGAAGTAAGCCCAAGTACAAAATATTGCACTTTTGAATCGCGATTGTACGCTTATAATTTTGTTTATTTGTTTTTATAAAAGCAGCAATGTATATTATATGTCATGAATAAGTGATAAATGTGTTTTAATTATGTTTGATTTTTTGGTTGCATGTGACCTTTAAGTGTATAAATTGAGAACAATTTATATAGTACTAGGGTTGGGTCTATACATCTATATGTCTTTCGAACGCCGTTTCAAAGCGATACAAGCCCCTGTGCTGTAAACACCGTCTCGTGTGCAGAAGCTTCCGTCGCAATCGGAACACAAAATGTTTGAAATTTTCAGATTTCACGGACGTTGTGGCCTAATTTCTGTCAAAGGACTAAAAATCTACCATAGAACATAATGCACTTTGAAAACCTTCGTAAATGAGATCATAACTTTTGAAATTACGCTCGCAACTTGTCAAGCGGACCGTCGTCTGCTCAAGTGAAAAGCCAAACATAAATATCACGTGACTCGAATGGAATGTTGCCGACGTAGTAAAAAAAACAACATTGTTCAAACACCGAATTGGTTATCTCTTACATATATTTTTTTCGTGCAGCAGAATTCACACCAGGCATGTGACCTCTGTGTTCATTTAAAATGCTACTGCGATGATACTATTCCGCACAGACATGACACGTTTTATTGTCCCTGCAGACAAGAAGAACGAATGTGCAAATGATTGAATAACTTACCTGTAAATATGTTTATTTTTAACATATTTTAAAAAAAAATAATAAAATAATCAAAAACAAAATTACCAGTTTGCTTGGTTTTTGATTAAAATGATACGCTGTATCTGTTGATTTCCGTGGAGAAGAATGGATCACATGCGCTTGGAACCATACAAGGGTGTTACCCCGCTCAACAACGAGTAACGCGAAAACATGGTACGTCACTTCTAGCACTCGTGCTTGCGAACAAGACACGTAATTATGTTGCATTGGAAACCAGCGACAGAAGAATTCTAAGAATAAATTTATGAAAGGCGAGGTGATATTTATTTACGGAATTACAGTTTTGATAATCTACTGATACGCACTAATATTCATGATCATATTTAGCGCTATTACCCCGAGAACACGTTACACCATAGTATATCAAGTTGCTGTTTAATACTTTTTATGCAACTGGACCAATCACGATCTTTATAGCAGACAGGCGGAAATGCTTCATTAGAAACCAATATAGTGATCCAATTATTTATACTCCATCTGGGCCAGTAGTAAAGAACTGAACCCGTGGAAATGTATAACTGAATTTGCCAGACGTTATGAGAGGTGTGTGCGAGGCTGTGATTTGTCAGATATTTATTCTCTATCAGGGCCAGCTGTAAAGAACTGAAGAAATAGAAAGGGATAACTAAAATTGTAAGCCGTGTAACTCTTTTCAACCTATACCTTGTGGTAAAGCGGAGGAGCGATAACATGGTTTGAAAGAAGTGACACGATGTATATATTAACTTTTGAGTTTTGCAACGATAGAGATTCATTAGTCTGGTGATTTGAGTAGAAAATGCATGATCTCAATTCCAGTACCTGATGAATTATAGTAACCACTGAAAAAACCCAAGTAGTCCGCCGGACTTGTGCTGTTATATTTTCATTCGCCCGACAAAACATTTATTCGCCACGGGCGTGCGGGCGAGCGTAAAGATCGAATGTAACGACGGATTCTGATTGGCTGTTTCATTTGCTGATCTGCTGAGGGTTCATTGTGTGTACAGACAGATGATCTGTTTGATGGGCATTTTAGAAGTATTGCGAGTCACAAGAAAGTAAGATTCTTTATGGATAACAACTTCTTTTTGTGTACTTGATGCGTCGTTTCAGTATGGATTCATATACTGTTCTCAAACAAAATCATACACACTAAAACAAGTCGTTATCCATGACGAATGTATATAGAGATGTTGGGTTTTGAAAATACATGTTCTCCGAATTTGCGCTCGATCCAATCGACATCAGTAGAGATGGTAAACTACTGCGTGGCTGGAATCTGTCATTCGTCCAAGTACTAGGCAGGACTTGAAACTGACAAGAGTTTGCACCAGTTTCCGTCAGATCCAGTCATCCGATAAAAAGTGAATGTAGTTTGTTTGCAACCCACAGACATAAAAACATGTCATGTGTATCACACGTGCCTAATTACATAATGTGGCAGAGAAGGGACTCGGGTGCACGAGTCATAAATCAACTTATTTTCTTTATGTCGTATACTCTGATAGGTGTTAAGTTCAAATTACACGTGGTCAATGATTGAAGCTGTGTACTGCATGTTGTCTTTAGCAGACAGGCAAGCAGACATATAGGTGTGAATAAACCAGACACTGAGCTCTGTGACAGAGACTGCTTACCACAATCAACAAGTTTTTTTTTTACGTAACGAGTAGTTCATTTACTTGTTTGTGTACACAACCAAGATTAGACTACTGCTCACGACCTTAGACGCTGGGCATGCATACTGTTTCAAGCTCCGCGAACCTATTCACTGCGCATGCGTTATGGACGCAGCGCAGCACAGCTGTTGAAACCAGTCCCCCCCCCCCCCCCCCCAGCGCTGGGGGGAATTTAGTGAAACGTTTGAACTCCGATTTCGCGGGCTTTTTTTTCATCGCGTTTTTTTCAACTTTATAGGTTGAATTGGCATTTTTTATGATTTGTTTCGGTAAGTGCTTACCGAAAGGTACCAGAATCTGCAAAGTTGTGTTTTACGTTGCATGTGACCTTTAAGGTTCAGTAATACAGGGCAGTCATGAAGAAAACCTGAATGAAAAGTAACGGTCCAATGCTGCAAGAAACAGTACATCACAAATGACAAGTGTTCCAAGGTCAAGGTCGCAGAGCAGTCAGTATCTTGTGTGGCCAGCATTAGCATCAATGGTTGCTTGGCATCGGCGTCCCACAGACTGGACCAGATTCAGGATGAAGTGCCTGGGAATGAGTTGGCACTTTTACCTTAAGGACACAAACACAGCAGGTTCGTCTGTGGCCAATTCGTCCGACAAATGTTCAATAGGGTTACGATCCGGTGATCGCGAGGACCAATCAAGAAACTGAACATTGTTCTGCGCAAGGAAATTGCTGGTTATTCTTGCTGTATGTGGTCTAGCGCTATCATGCTCAAAAATGACGTTCTGTCGGTTCATGAAAGGAAGGACATGAGGGCTGATGATTTCATCACGTTACCGTCGAGCAGTTAAATTGCCCTGGACCTGAATGAGATCTGTCCTGCCACTGTATGAGATTTCAGCCCAAACTATGACACTTCAAACACCAAATCTGTCCACTTCCAGTACACATGTGTAGCGTAGCGTTCTTTACGACATCGATAACAGTTCTCCACCTTTGCAATGGCCATGGGAGATGTAGGCGACACCACTGTCTGCGTTGTTGTCGATGTTGACGTGTAACGACAGGTCCTCGCAAAGGTCCTCTGGCGTTACCAATGTTGACGTGTAACGACAGGTCCTCGCAAAGGTCTTCTGGCGTTACCGATGTTGTGGGGGATGCTGTGGTAAACCTGTTCCGCAAATGTCGAAGCCGAATAAACCTGTCCTGAACGATCGTGGTCAAACGGTGTCGACTTGACCTGCGGGGATCACGTGTTGACCCATGCTGCTGGCAGCGATGCCAAAGTCTTGCTATCGTACTCTGCGACACATTCAGTTGCCTTGCAATCGCAGACTGAGACTCCCCAGCCTCCAAATGACCAATCGCATTGTTGCACTGGGCATGACTTTAAGGTTGTCAACTGGCTCAAGAGCATTGAAACCCCACGACTTTTATTGGAAATGATGCATGAATGTGCGTGCAAAAGAAGACGCATGAATTTCTTCCCGTTCACAATTTAATGCATTTATTAAGGAAAACAGATTTTGGTGCGTTTTGGCGAGTTGTCCTCACTGACAATGGATTCAAACTCGGAAATGTTTACAGACAGTGTCCACCATAGATATACTGATTACACAGACAACAATGATTCAAATTCGAAACGTTACATGTAAAAAAATACTACCTATGCGTTTGTTTTCTTTTCTGTGTAACCCTACATTCTAGGGCATCAAACTGGGCGACGTTTGACACAGATATCGTAGTTCATGACTGCCGTAATTCCTACACCGTAGCATGACTGCCGTAATTCCTACACCGTAGCATGACTGCCGTAATTCCTACACCGTAGCATGACTGCCGTAATTCCTACACCGTAGCATGACTGCCGTAATTCCTACACCGTAGCATGGCTGCCGTAATTCCTACACCGTAGCATGGCTGCCGTAATTCCTACACCGTAGCATGACTGCCGTAATTCCTACACCGTACCATGACTGCCGTAATTCCTACACCGTACCATGACTGCCGTAATTCCTACACCGTACCATGACTGCCGTAATTCCTACACCGTAGCATGACTGCCGTAATTCCTACACCGTAGCATGACTGCCGTAATTCCTACACCGTAGCATGACTGCCGTAATTCCTACACCGTATACGTAGCATGACTGCCGTAATTCCTACGCCGTAGCATGACTGCCGTAATTCCTACACCGTAGCATGACTGCCGTAATTCCTACACCGTAGCATGACTGCCGTAAGTCCTCCACCGTAGCATGACTGCCGTAATTCCTACACCGTACCATGACTGCCGTAATTCCTACACCGTAGCATGACTGCCGTAATTCCTACACCGTAGCATGACTGCCGTAATTCCTACACCGTAGCATGACTGCCGTAATTCCTACACCGTAGCATGACTGCCGTAATTCCTACACCGTACCATGACTGCCGTAATTCCTACACCGTACCATGACTGCCGTAATTCCTATACCGTAGCATGACTGCCGTAATTCCTACACCGTAGCATGACTGCCGTAATTCCTACACCGTACCACGACTGCCGTAAGTCCTCCACCGTAGCATGACTGCCGTAATTCCTACACCGTAGCATGACTGCCGTAATTCCTACACCGTAGCATGACTGCCGTAATTCCTACACCGTAGCATGACTGCCGTAATTCCTACACCGTAGCATGACTGCCGTAATTCCTACACCGTAGCATGACTGCCGTAATTCCTACACCGTAGCATGACTGCCGTAATTCCTACACCGTAGCATGACTGCCGTAAGTCCTCCACCGTAGCATGACTGCCGTAATTCCTACACCGTAGCATGACTGCCGTAATTCCTACACCGTAGCATGACTGCCGTAATTCCTACAAAGGGGGACGCCAAAATAACAGAAAAAATATGTGTGACTATTGAGAAGAATAATGTATTAGCAGAAAATCTGCTGCAGCTTGGACGAATCAAACTCCCTCATAATGAACCCATATGTACTAGTCTTGGAGGTCTTCACCATGAGTCAGCAGAAGTCAATTATCAAAAGCTGACCCTACAGTAAATCTTCTTTGGAAATCATCCAAGCAGCTGAGACATCAAGTTTGACCATCGTATTCGGGGATGATGCAAACAGTAATGGAGAGTTTCCAGGTACGTCATCAGTGGTGTCCCTTCCTGTCACTGACATGGAACTAGCGGGAGAGTCCGCCATATTTTCCAACCCCCCTACCACTGACATGGAACTAGCCAGCGTGTCCGCCATATTGTCCACCTTCCTATCACTGACATGGACCTAGCCAGCGTGTCCGCCATATTGTCCACCTTCCTATCACTGACATGGAACTAGACAGCGTGTCCACCACATTTTCCACCTTCAAGTTTGTCTGCAAACAAGCAGGTTTGGACATTTGACCAACTCCTCGAGTGAAGCTCAAAGTTTTCAATTTCAGTTCTTTGATCTCGTATACCACCTTGGTGGTAAACGTAAACATATATGCTAAATCCTGAAAAGCAATTTGCTGTTCCTTTTTCCAAAAATGAAGAGATGTCTATGAAAAGCAGACTAACTTTAAAAGATATATCAGTATTTCAGTAATTTAAACGACTTGAGTAAATATGCATAACTTAGTGTCTCAAATTTCAGCAGTTCTGTATACTTCTGTCTGGATATGGACCACTTCAATAGCAATAAACAATTCCGGGGGTGAGTCAGACAGTTTACATATTTACTGGCTTTTTCGGCAGTTAGACATACTTACTGATCATACAGATTTCCTATCACAGATATACTAATACAAATCGAAGATGCCTAAAAACAACATATTAACATTTGGTTCTGACAAGAGATTATATATGCAGGATATATTTTAATAGAATGTTTACGTGTCGAGATGTTTCATAGATAATATTTTTTTCGTGATCTTTGTTTCATTGGGAAAAGAGTTTAGAAGGGTAGGTAAATGTTGCTTCCTCGGGGTATTAAGCGCTGTGCAATTACAAATATAATGATACTCATCTGCGGTGCTTTTGGAAATGCATAGTTGACAAGTTCTCTCTTCCCTTGAAACATTATACCAGCAGCCCGTCTCAGTAAGTAAATAATGGTTACATGTTATAAATCTCAGTAATGGTATGACAGGGACATACCTTCTATGTCTGTGCATTTGTATGTGTGCACATATAATTAGCTGTTTTAGTTAGTTTAAAGCATTGTAAATAACCACTAATTCTCTATATTTATTTCAGCATCTGTTAGATGCTGAAACATGCAATTTAAATATAAGTCTTAACATATTACATTAGTTTCAGCTTACTACAATTGTTGAACTAAAATATATAATAATTTATGTATTTTAAAGAAGTTCTTGATTTCAGATCATATCAGCGCCGGAATAGTTCATAACGTTTAATCGCTTAGCTTCAATAATAAAATCAATAGTGTTTACTCAACCATGACAACACGATACGATTGGTCCATTCAAACCTGCATGCTTTTTCTATGCATGAACATCTCACACCCGACAGGACTGACAAAACTTGTGTGACAGGCAAAGCCTAGACATGCACTAAATCGTCATGAGGTTAGTAAACAAATTATCTTAAACAATCTGTAATCATATCTAATGTAACCATAACATTATAGGTAATCTTAAAACACATAAATACGTATATTAAATAAATCACTAGTAATTAATGCCATCAAGGTAGCAGGCGTGTAGAGCAAGCGCTACGCTGGTAAGCGCAAAGTTCCTATTTTAATGTGTGTCATAGGTTCCCTTTGAAACATATATCCCATTAAATAACAACAAAACGAGGCATTACGAGTATGCTTTGAGTGTGCTTTGAGTGTGAATATCGTCCAGGTATTATTACCTTATTTTGCACAAGTAATGGCGAAGTATCCCAATCTAAGCTGTTATTGTGTATGAAATATCTTTCCAGGCTTATCATTATGTCTGCATGGATAGTTTACACCCAATCGGTTTGTTTCTTTTTACAATCTATCATATTTCCAGTATATACCTACATAAATCCATCGTCTGCTACGACAGCCATGCAGGCATGAACACGGGCTTCTGTGTCATACACAGGGTATGTAATGTGCCGCACTGTACTGTTTACATCATGTGTATATATATCATTCTAACATAGAATCATCATCTCACACTCTATGGTAAATAATGTATGCTATGCGGCTGTTACCGCTTTTATCATTTATGCCATTGTCTGAGTCATATCATGAGTTATCGCCCCTGACACTGACAAAGTTAAATCTTTGTTATTATGTTTACGAAGTGTTTTAATGCACACATAACGTGGTGGGTGCTAATACGTCTAAGTTGTATTAACATTCATGTAATGTACTGACTGTGTATACAAAGATGTTAAATGTATGTTCTGCACACATGCTGAGATTGTTGTCATATTGTTGCAATAATTGTTTCAGGGCTTATTGTGTATTCCTGGCCACTTTCATCCATTTGGGATTAAACTTGAACTTACACCCTGCATTCCATTTGCTGTTGTCATTGTGAGCCTGTTACAATGGTAAGAACATCTAATGGTTGCATTAAGACTCCAGGAACTGTTTGGAAGAGCATATGCAACAAATTCAGATGGATTCATGATCAGTGGAAAAACAGCTGCGATGGCTGTTAAAACTCATATGTCAGTTTGGTGACAGTGGCTTGAATTCCCACGTAGTTGCCTGGGCTTATGATGTGCCCTTCCTCTCACAGACAGGAAGAATTATCTGCAGATGTCACAGACAGTCTTCAAGATAGAGATACTACTGAAGCTTTTCTCTGTATGCTGGACTTACGGGTGGAAATATGTCTCCAGAAGTTGTTTCTTCCAAACTCTTTTTTGAAAGAATAAGTGGCTGAATGAGTGCAGTAAAACGTTACCACGAACAGGTGCTCTGTGACGTGCCCATATACGTGGACCTAACTGACATCCTTCGGAATTTCATCAAAGCTGTTAGGACAGGAACCTGTAAACTCCATGTTTCTGCGATTTCTCAAATGCTTCCATATTTATCAGCTTCTGGGCATAGTGTGTATGCCAAAACTGTACACACGTACATACGAAACATCTAGACTACCTGATCATCACCCTGATGTTTTCATCAACTATTGAATGGTTACCTTGTCATCCGCAGAAGGAAGGCATTTGGTGCAGGACTTTCAACTGATCTTGTAATTGAACAACTCATAATGCCAAGCTTGAAGTCAACAGGTGGCTCCACAAGAGGAAGAGGAATGACTGAATTAATGCAGCGTTCTCTCTGGCTCCTCTTTCTCTGGCTCCTCTCAATGCCAGCATGTGCAGAAGTGAGTAACTCCATGCAAGAACTTACAACTGTAACCTTTGCAACTGACGGCAATCGCAACGATGCAAGAACTACCAGACAAACAAGAGATTCGGAAGACATTCTACAAATATTGCAGCAGCTAGATGACCAAACTTTTTTTCTAAATATTCCACTCTGAGGAGTATTGCATGGCATCACAGACTTTAGCGAATGCTGACAAGGCAAAGACGTTGGGACCTGCACCTTGAACTAAATGACAGGAAACAATGAAGGAGATTTCAGCTTCACAGAGAGATCGAGACCAAGCCGTTGCCGTTACCTCGCAGGTATCGGTGAAGATTGAAGGTGGAACACTTCCACAACTGTTGCTTAACGCCCAATTACTGCAGCAAAATGCTCTCAGTCGGCATTAGCAGATGTGTTCACATATGAGATATGCAGCAACCGACTAGTCCTACTTGACTTCCCTGCTATAATGTGACAATCAAACACGTCAGTTTTTACAGATTCCATGTGGTCACTGTTGCCTTCATATCGAATCTCTTCCTGGCAATGTGAACTGTGTAGCGGATGGTGGGTCTCTTCTACGTTGACATCCAGGGTGTTGTGGTATGACATATAAAGAGATTCTGACTGTCAGTTGATTATGTCAAGGAGCTGTACAACATGGCAGTAATTGTCTGTGATGGGTATGGGGAAGGGATAACAACAGAACATCACTGCCCATCAAGGACGTTCCGAGGGCATTATGCCTCAGGCAGTCACCATTCGTAAGGACACGAAACATACCACAACATCCTTAATCCCCAATCATGTGTTATGTATACATCATCCTATCATTTGTAATGTATCACCATTGGCTTCCATCCTTATCCCCAATCATGTACATCGTCCTTATCCCCTATCTGTGTTATGTAAACATATCCTATCATCTGTATGTATTACCTTTGGCTTCCATCATTGTTATCATAACTGTCGACTTACTATCAGTGCTTGTTTATACTGGCTTCCAGCTTTCGTTAATTCATTCCACTTGTTATTTTGTTATTGTTTTACCTGTACATAAATATAGCTCTGTACCTCATTCTCATTCACCTGATGAAGGAGTAAGCATTAACTCCGAAACGTTGTGTTCTCATATAAAGAAGTTGATATCCATAAAATCTTCATTCTTATCTAACTATGTTCATGTTTTTGAAAATGTCTTAAATATTCTAACTTAGTTAAGTCAAATAATATTTTCACCTGAGTGGATTTATTAACACTTTTTGTATGGCGTTCACTGATGTTGCCTGAGTACAAAACATATCTATATGTTTCTGTTGCAATCCGCTTAGGGTCAAACTCTTCTTTCTCCTCCTGGCCTTTTGTGAAACGACGCCCTGAACGTGAAGCAAACATTTGATTGACGGGTGTAATGTCACGTGACAAAATGTCGCTTCATCCATGTGCGATGAGTAGTGTGTCCAACTGGTTAGTTTAACACGATGTGGAGGAGCGCCTGGAGACAGATAGAACATATGTGTGTTGTTGTCGCATGTTAGATCCGCTGACCTGACGACTGGCGGAATGCACGTTTGGTTTCAGGCGCATGTGGGAACGACGCAGAAGATTACCAACTAGATTCTACAAGATGTTTTCTCTGCAAGCGGGAAAGTAAGTCAGTTCCTATATCTGTTTACAGGACCCTATGTTTAACGATTGTCGAATAGCCTTCGCTGTGCTCGGAGTAAGGTCGAACATTTCTACCTGTCCGCGATCATATTCTTTACAAAACAAACAGCGAAGGCAGAGCGACAGGTTCAGTCAAGGGGAGGTAACTCTAAATTTCGCTTTCAAACAGACACACGAAACAAATAGGAAAATGTTTGATGTACAACTGGAATTGAGGTAATGGTCGTGCAAACCCGTAAAACTGAGGTGCTAAGTACACTTAAGCTGTCTTCAAACTTCGCCCCAACCTGAACTGAAAGGTATAAGAGACATTTTACATCGTCATTTTGGCTGTAGGTTGTCAGTCATGGCGACAGTGATGGGTCGCATGGGCTCTGCTTCAACATGGTAAATAGGTATGCGTTTACATTGTGCTACCAACAGCTGGACATCACAAGCCGTCGAGGTGTGAGTGAAATCACCACGCAGTTTATGTTTAAAACGTCAGTTACACATTTGCTGCAGGGTAGTTGTATGTAGGACTTCGCAAACTATATGTGACAATAATATCTCTACGTGGATTTAACCCCCTGGATGCCGAGTTTTTTTCAGGCGCACATTTTCATAAAGTTTGAAAAGTGAACGTTGTGCGAGATTTGCGATCGCGTGGCCCAGGTTCTGCGTACGGCTATGAAATTGCACAGACATGTAGAATATTTGATTTCCTATCCGTTGGTATAAATATAATTGCGGCTACCTCAGGGGTTTGAGAAATAGACACTGCTAAAAGTTGTTCAAAACTTTTGTGTGTGTTCAAAAACAGTAAATTTCTCAGTTTTTTATCGTGCACCAATAAAAGCACTCTGATACGATTTTTTTAATTTGGCATCTTTACGGAAAGTGTGAGCGAAGAAAATACAGCTTGATATCTGAACGACATGAGTGTATATGAAATGGATGTATGTGCTAATGCATAACGTCATACTAACAAAATCAAAAGTGACCCGCAATAAATGTCAAAAATCGATTTTCTACTATGACGTCAAACGTCGACAGAGAGGTCATGCACGTATCAAGATAAGGGGGCATAACTCAGCTATGGTTTACATTAGGTCAATGTAACTCCGATCACATGGAGAGAATTTGCTGTGGATATGGACAGTATATTTTCGTGATGTTTTGTTCACAGTGAACCAAACTATTCCAATACAAATTTCCCCAATGTGAGAGGATACCTTTTGGTAGTTTCACAATTTGTAAGAAAAGATGCAAGTGTACTACATCAAAAATCAGGCAATAGCGATTTGGATGTCCCTATCCGATACATATTTTAGTTCTTAGATTCCCATATTCTCCTGTTTGTGTATATGTATTTTTATTAATTTTCCATCATTATTAAAGGAGTAACAGCCACATTTTCAAACGTAATGAAATAACTGAAAATAATGCGACATTTTAGTTGACGTCACAGCATGTTTTGTGCATTTTGTGACGTCGGAAAAAAGACTACTCTGGTTGCTGATTAGTATATATCTAACCTAATTTCCATTCAATGTGTAAAAGATATCGGCTTCTGTGTCAGAATTCAACACTTTTTAGCCAAAATATAAAATGAATGGTTTTATCACTGAAATAGTGTCCTGAATATATCAACAATTACACGGTTTTACTACATCTTATTGTGAGCAACACGCGCACCTGCCTAGCATCAATTTAGCTTAAATGAAAATTTCACAACACCTGAATATTCATTGAGTATTCATTTAGGAAAAAGACTTTTCTTCTCATGATTATGAAATCAATTCCCTTCATAAGTATGCAATGAAAGTTACAAAGAGATCGCTTTTTCAGTAAAGAAGTATTAGAAAATGGACGTAATGCTTGTCGAAATTAAGACTTGACCTGATGTATATATTTTTAACAATTTCCGTATAAATATTGTTTGAGTTAGACATTCTGCCAACAGATATATTTTAATCGCATTTGAATTGACTTTATTATCGAAAAACAATGATAATGAATCATGAAACGTTTTGACAAAGTCGCACCTGGTCAATTAATATTCATAATAGTTTTGTCTATAAAAACGACACAAACCAATACAATGAACAAGACAATTCCTTTAAACAGTAGTATGTGTGCCCCTACATTTGATAAAATGTACAAATCATTTTCATTAATATTATCCGTTTTACTTCTAAGTTGGAATTAAATCGCTGTTTATTAACCTGTTCATATGTAACTGCAATATTTGTCCCAACGTATTGAATATTGCACATCACGTGAACTAAAGCACATGTTGCAGTAATGGCTACGTGTGATCTTCCAACACTTGTGTAGAGGCTTAAAATGTGGTATAATACACTTACTGAGTCAATTTCCCATGTAGATATTATTCAAACAATCAAAAGCTTTCAAAGAATAAAAACGGATACCTTATATCCACACATGATATGGTGTTGAACATGGATATATGTAGATACTGAAATCAGTTTCATGAAAAAATATCTGAACGATGCGCAAAATATACATCACAATACTATTAAGTGCAATCGGAATGGTATGGGCATTGTGTTTACTCTTGTTCAACCGACCTTCACCTCAAAAATTGCCTAATATGTGCAACAATGTTGACGTATGACATCACTACCGATGACCGATTTCTTTCAAAATGGCGGCTTCGCTGAGAAGGGTACACGGGATTTTGCGACGACTTTTTGCTTGATTCAGGGATCTTTTGTATATAAATGTGAGATGTAAGTAATCAGAATTATTCTGACTATTTGTGTATTGTGATATGTTCTTATCGTTTACATTGTAAATGACGGAACAAGCCAGAAATGTCGATAAGTACCGTTGTCGTTCTGCGTGATTTTGCGTCAGTCATGGCGTCACGCTGCACTGAAAGTTTGACAGTTTCTTATGAATTACCAAATTATTTCATTGTATCTATTTTCAATTTGCTATTTTTTGCCACGATACTCTTCCCCTGAATATATTAAGCGTATTGAGCCATTGTAAGCAATGATTAGAGGGCTGGATGTTGGGAAATTTCCGAAAATGCTACGCAGTGTAAAATTGGAATTTTTCTTTGTTTACATTTCAGTCAAGCGCTGTCTTTCGAGCACAGCGTTCGTTTTCATACTAAATATATTTCGTTTCGTTTTGTCTAGACAGTTGGTATTGGTGACAAAGACCATTTGTAATTTGATTCTAAGATATATGGGGAATTCAATGATGCATTTGTCGCAGCTAACTATGAAGTATACATGATGTAATGGGCTTCTCAATACCGGCCTTCTCGAAACGTGATTTTGTAAACACTATCCAATATGGCGGAAAGCGCACTTCGGCGTTCGTGTAAGTGTTTTTTCGAAAACATCCCAACCGATTCTGGGTACATCGATGACGTTTCAGAATTATCATTCCTGGTTACATGAAAACTTGATATCGGTGATCATTAATATGCTATTTTTGAAATTCATTACTCCCAGTAATTATCCGATTTTCACATTTCAAAACATACTGCAAATAACGCTGTTAATCTCGATTTTGTTCAGTTTGAAGAATGGCGACATTTACAATGAAGCCTATTTTGAAAGGCCATTTTCAGCACTTTAGCTTGGTCTGAGATGATAGCGGATGGTATCAATAAACTGGGAATTTTCCGCAGAATTCAAAACTGTGTAGTATTTATATATGCGTGGTATATTTAGAATTTTATTGGACTTCCAAGTGAGGTATGTAGAGGAAGGACATATATGTCCCTGTGGCATCCAGGGGGTTAACGATTGTGAGGCGGAATTAATATTTTAAAATCATGATTTCATTTTGTATACTCACAGATTACTTTATTCATTGATTCAACAAATAGAAAATGCCTAACATTCCACTCGTGAATGAAATGTTTGTTTAGTGAAGCCATTAGAAATCATCACCCATTTATGTCCCCTCAAAATGTGATGTTACCTTGTGTCATGGATTAGGGAGTTGCTTACTTTATACTACTGTGCATGACAACCCGCAGCAGTAAGTATTGACACCAAGGAAAGCAGGCGATGAGAAGTGAGAAAGTTAGAGCAGACAGAATCTTCTTTACTTGACATTTTGTGAAAATAAAATTTGTCAGTGGTGGTATTAGTGATCTGGAGCTATTCATCTCAGTGCTGGAAAATTATATTTAATGTACTTGCTTGTAATGCAGTGATTCAGAACTTTTTCGTCAGCAAGGCGTGGCATTGAATGTACATTGAAAGTATTTGAAATGATTCACTTTTGTATCAATGTTCATACCTTGTGGAAATCTCTGATCGTGTGAATCGCTTTCTTGAATCTTTACAGAAACATGACATCACAAGAATTAATATAATCATAAAGAAGAGTTCATCCATGATACTTTCTTGTTTCACCAACTTCTAAAATGAAAATGGCAGTCGAACAGATCATGCTGATTCCCACCTATACCACCAATTATTATAATTGTTTATTCACAGCAGTAAATGCACATATTCCAGCATACATATTTTGCTCTTTAATAGGCACTTTCATGGCATTAAATTTTCAACCTTTCACTCGGTATGTTTATTTTGATAACTGGTGATTATTGCATGATACTGCAGTAAAAACCCACCTTCTAAAATTGAAAGAAAAACAGACACACAACTGTGGATTCAATGGCTTAGGGGTGGTAAATGCTAATAATAAACCTAAAGATTTTACCTATGTGGCAACTTGTGTTTCCAACATAATTGTAACTTGAAAAGAATGCTGTGACCAAGCAGGCGGAAACATGCCAACTCGACCAATGCTTGGTGTAAAACATGGGAGTGAATGCCACAGGCCCAGCTGTGTAATTGTTAAGTTGTTTCAAAGGCATTTAGAAGTTAGTGGAATCAAACTAAAAATGCTTTATGGTTCAACTTCTTTATTATACAAGGTCACAACGTTGAAACCTGTACATAAGTTGAAGCCTGTACATCAATCAATCAATCGAAGTGTGTACATCAATTAATAGAAACCTGTATATCTTGTTGCCCATTGTTATCTGTCTGCTGTTATGTGTATATATACTACAACCTTTTTTACCCTCACTTCACCTGAAGAAGAGACTAGGAACTGTCTCGAAACGTTGTGACCCTGTATAATAAAGTTGAACCATAAAGGATTTTTAGTGTGTAATTGTTAATCTAAAATTAATGCTGAGATCGAAATGACTAAAATGTCACAACCCAACCAACACTGGGGGTCATAAATAGGAGGGAATACTGCCAGGCCCAGCGGTGTAATTGCTGAATCTCTAAATAATGCTATGGCCCAAATGATGGAAATGTCACAGGTGTAAATGGGTGTGAATGCCGCCAGGCACCAGTAGTTCATGTAGCTGTTACTGGATTCCCCAAGTGAAAACCCTGGAAAGACGGGGTTCCAACTGGTAAGAAGGTAACCCGGCTGTAACATTGGAATTGGTGTCAATGTATTTGGATTTAAACAAGATGTTATGATGAAGGCAAAGAAGAACAAGGTGACAGAGGAGATTCTCTTTGGTTGATTGCTTGCACATGATATTGAACAGCCAAAAGGTACATTTGTCAAAGTAGACTTCAAACTTTATCCCCAGCAGTTCAAAATAAGCTGGGTGTACAGGTATAATTCTGAATGCAGATTTGATGTATAACTTTGCAAGTAGTGCCCCCCTTCCCAAGTGCAGTGTTATTTTGATAACTTCATCAAACTCAGCATATGACACTGACCATGCTTGCTTATCTATTTGGTCATTTACTGGCCCACCTTTTCCTTAAGACAAATGATGGATTAGACGAAAATCATTAGCCTGTTTTCCCTGAAGTAGTTAGGAGTCTTACTGTTTCTTTTGGACTAGACCTATTTGTGACACTTGCAAATTGGTAAAGGGTGCAGTGTTATACGGTCCAGCCATTCTGTTCAGGTCCAGCTCCTTTTTCAGCTTTTGCCAGTGTTATGGTGAATAATTTGCAGTGACGAAAGGTGTAAGAAGTCCCCTCAGAACCACAAAATATAACACTGAGAAGTCTGATATTTTCAATTATTTTGCATTGAACAAAAAGCAAGATACAACAATTCACAATACAGATTTCATGTACAATACAACTGAGTCAAAACTAAAATAATGGGTCATAAATATAATGTCAACTCACCAAGTTCAAGATTTCAGAGTGAGTAACAGTTATGCTGAATGTAGCCAGGCGTGTTGTCAGGCAGCGGTTATGTAGGTCAAGCAAGATGAGTTTAGCACACCAAATGATGTTATTCTGCTCAGTTGAATTTCTAGAATTCCACCTACTTTTCAGTAAAATATCCCAACATCCACTGTGTCAAATATTATTCCAGGGTCGTTGCTACAGAAACCAAATGAAGCAAGTAATATTTTTGTATGAATACACTGTTCACAGTTTAGTGCAAGTCATCAGGTTAATAGCATTTGGGTTTTGCCAACCTATACAAGGTGTACACCTCTGTCAGTGTGTACTGGTCAGTCTGTCTTAACATGGTCAATGTAAACACCCAACATAAATGTCCCCTTCTGTCTGCTTCTGTTGATGATGGTAATCTCTTTGTAACCTCCCAAATGCAGACCCCCCATATTGCTGGAATATTGCTAAAAGTGGCGTAAAACTCAACTCACTCCTTCTCAGTCGTCAATGCCTCAATAAAGATAAATAAGATATCAATGTTTCCATTGTAAAGCGTTAACTATGTACCATGGCAATGTTTAGAAACAATTTCTAGATTTCACCTTTAATATACTATCCAAAAACAGAAATGCGTAGATGAGAAATATGTTGCAAAAATTTAGTATTTTCAAGCATATGTAACTCGTCCAGAAATAGACTTTAGTGCAGTACGATCATGCAACTGAAATACCTGGATGTACCAATCTTGAGCTGCAGTGGTAACTTGAAGTCTGCCTGTATGGGGACGGTCATTTATTATACCTGTTTGGTTACAATGAACTGCGCGCTGTGATATCTTGCTCGGACTAACATTCAGATGCCCGGCAACAGAAGTTTGGTAATCTCCAGTTCAGTGGCGATGTTGCAGACTCAGGATGTGACATTGTGATTTGACCTTGAAACTCCTTCAAAACGAATGCCAATTTCTGAAAGTAATCTGGATTTTTATTGCCAGGCAGTGTATGCTGTTTGCTGCATAAATTCAACTGGGAAGTGATTTCTGTTGCCTTGTGGCAATACCTTTTTAATCCTTGTAAGAAATTTTCAGGTAAAATTGATACTTGTGCAATTGTGTAAAATCATGTTATCAGCACATGTGTTACATATGTTGAAGATTCTTTGAACACAACAGGTAATTAATTGATTTTTTAAAATACAAATCCCTATGCATTGTTTTGGGGAATAGTATACTTGATGTTTTAAGACACAATTAGTCAAGTAACCATTGGCAACATAATCACTACCCACACTGTATAACTTGGACATGTTCCTACAAGTATCCTCAGTTTTAGCTTCAACACATACCTTAACTTTACAAATCTGAAACTCTGTCTTTTTCCAATTTATGCTTACATTTGTATGCATCAGCTTTTATTGAGTTCTTCTAACTAGGCGTAATGATTGGTAATGATTTCAAGGCACAAGTTACAGGTGGAAGTTTTACACATCTATTTCATTTCAGAAATGTCCTCTGGGTTGGAACCAAAACCATGATGGACAATCTCTTCAAAACAAAACTAATGCACAAAATAAGGAACTGGAAGAGATTTAATGACCTACTGGGGTATGTGAACCTGATCAGCATGTAATGCAGCAGCAGTCCAAAAGATGGCACAGGGTGTGAAGAGCGTGCAGCAGAGCTCCAAGGCTGGTAATGGCTGGACGTGCTCTGTTTGTGGTCGAGTCCTGTCCAGCAAGGGCTGCCTCAAGGTGCACATGAATATCCATACCGGTGAACGACGATTTAAATGTGAAACTTGCAGTAAGGAGTTTACTCAGAAAACCCATCTCATCTGCCACATGAGGACCCACAATAAACCAAGGTCAGCACCGAGGGAGACACAGAGTGGATCTAAGGTAAACACATCCTTCAGTTGTAAGGTGTGTGGAAAATCATTCAAATCGTCCCTGGGACGAAATTCACACATGAGGTGCCACAAGGCAGAAAAGATTGCAGGTATGAAATCTACAGACAAGTTGTTTCAGTGTAAGTTTTGTGGGAAGGTATTTCCAACTTACTGGGGACGAAAGAGACACATAAAGTTGCACATGAGGGAGTTGGGTCCAGTTAAAGTTCAGCACTCAAGTACAAATATTGCCTCCCAAAATGAAGCCTATAAATGTAATGAATGTGACCAGACATTCAGGTCATATGTTGACTTAAATGAACATCGCGACACCCACACCAAGATCAAGCCAGGTGTTTCACAAGGAGACACTGGACAGGGGGTCTACCAGTGTTTCACATGTGACCGGACATTCAGGTCGTATGTATACCTAAAACTTCACACAGACACACATGAACTTCAGAACCAAATGGACAAGGTTCCTGTCACACAGGAGCTCCCCAGAGTGGACAAACACTCAACATACAGTGAAAGCTCAGGTCTGAAGCTGGAAACTCCTGTGTCTGGGGAACCAAAAGTCAAAGAACGTAAATATGTTTGTCACATTTGTAGTGAAACATTTGAAGCAGTCTTGGTCTTGAAGCAACATTTACAAACGCACATGGTGAAAGGGGAAGCGGATGTTAAGAGCATCGCTAAACCCCACATGTGTACCGAGTGTGGACAGAGGTTTCTCCGAGCATATGACCTGAAGCATCATCTGGAGATCCATGCTAGGGGAGGCTACAAATGCTCCTTGTGTGACCAGGTGTTTACTTTCCAGAGTTGGCTGAAACGCCACTTGAAGAAAGCTCACAACAGACAGACCACATCTCAACCAGCACACCAGTGTAGCATATGTGGACAGACATTCAACAAAAAAATCAACATGCTTAGCCATATGAAATACTTCCACAAAAGGAGGACAGCACAACCAACTTCCTCCACTCAAGGTGAAGGTGACCTTGGCCAGGTTATGACAAAAGACACATCAGAAAAGTCCTACCCATGTCCCCTGTGTGATGAGACCTTCCGATGCTGGAGCAGTCTGTATCGACACAAACAGAAAGCCCATCAAAGAAATCAATCCAGTCATTGCTGTTCAATATGCAACAAAAACTTTGCAAGGCAGGATGTTTTTAGAAGACATGTTAAGCAGCATGGTTTAAGCATGGGCCACCAGTGCCAGGTATGTAACAAATCCTTCACTTTGAAGAATAATCTCCGTCGTCACATCAGGATAACCCATGAAAAATTCTGGAGTCAGGATGTTCCAAGACCAGTCAAGTCTGGGCATGATGGCCTCATGTTAGAAAAACCAAAACTAACCCCATCCAATCATCAGCTGAGCAAATCATTAAACCATGTCCTTCACAGTGAAAGAAACAAGTGCGCTGTGTGTGGCAAAGTTTTCTCCAACTTCTATCATTACAAACTTCATCTGAGAATCCACACTGGAGAAAAACCTCATTCTTGTAACATTTGTGGAAAGCTGTTTTCCTATGCACATCAGATATATCATCACAAGAGATCTGCACACCAAGGCACAGGTGAAAACATAAAAGAAACAACTAAACATAACACTAACTCCTCAGGCCTTGGTAAATCAACGCCAAGGATGAAAGAGTCATCAGTCAACATAAACCATGTCCAAGACAATGGCAGAAACATTTGTTCTGTTTGTGGCAAAGGTTTCTCCAGTTATTATCATTACAAGCTTCATCTGAGAATCCACACCGGAGAAAAACCTCATTCTTGTAACATTTGTGGAAAGTTATTTTCCTATGCACATCAGATATATCATCACAAGAGATCTGTACACCAAGGCACAGGTGAAAACATAAAAGTAACTACTAAACATTATAGTAACTCCTCAAGCCTTGGTAAATCATCTTGTGATCCAAGTTCAAAGAGAGCAGGCAAAGAAAACAGATGCTTGTTATGTAAAAAAGCATTTTCTTCCCAATCTGCCTTGGCATCACATATGAGGGTGCATGTCATTTTCAAACCGCATGCCTGTTTCTGTGGAAAATCTTTCACCAACCTTCATAATCTTAAACGTCACAAGTTGTCACATGTGAGTGTCAGTGAAGGAGAGGTATTTGAATGTTCTATATGTAAGACAGCTTTCAGAACATCCAGTGAACTACATTCTCACATACACGCGAAACATTATAAGTTATACCCTTCTAAGAAGTCCCTGAAAAGTAAAATGAAACAATCTCAGGCACCAAGACTTTGTCAATGTGGCATGTGCAAAAAGCGATTTTTCTTTACGTATCAGTTGAACAGTCATATAAAGAGACACACAGGAGAAACATCATTCACCTGCCCATGTGGGCAGCGCTTTTCATTCCGGCATCATCTGAAAAGGCACATCAGTCACCATTATGACCCTAATAGCAAACTGTACATCAAAGGTTTTCAACAGGACAATGCAATGTTTATCAACCAGTTCAAGAAAAATGACCTGGCACTACACAGATGTGCAACATGTTTTAGAGTTTTCACTGATTTGCACAATTTCAAACGCCATACTTTGACTCACTTAAACCAGAGAAAGACATTGTTTTCCACAAGCACAGATGGTGCTGGTTCAGGGCAGAAGTTTTTTAAGTGTATACTTTGTGATAAGACGTTCTCCTCCAAGGTAAAGCAGAAACATCACTTGAAGTGCCACACTGATCCACGGAGCAAACTGTGTGTGACACAAGTTCAGCCTGAACTATTGCAGAAACAACTTCAAATCTTGGAAGAAAAACAAAGACATAAATGTGCAATTTGTAAAACTGAATTTGAATCACTGACTGCTTGTCGACAGCATCTGCAGACTCATTCAACTACCCACAGCCTTAAGCAAATAAAAAATGGAGCCCTTGTTTCAAATGAAACATTATGGTGCGTATTTTGTGATCGTAGGTTTACTGTACTGAGTCAACTGATCATCCATGTGAGGACACACACCGGGATCAAGCCGTACAAGTGTAGCTTCTGTCAGAAGACATTTGCTCTGCCATACAGCCTGAAGGACCACATTAAGAACATGCATAACAAACAGCATCATGGTGACCTGTACACAGGTCAGACAATTGCAACGAACAATCAGATGCAACTCAACATTAACACATCTGTCTCCAAACAACATCGGTGTCAGATATGTCACAGAGAGTTCCCCTTGCTGAGCAGCTTGAAGATTCATATGAGTAAAAAACATGTTAGTAGGTCTGCTCAAGCCTTGCCTGAACAAGATGTGATGAAGAATGTTACACAGACTTCTCCAGCTGTCAACAATGATCAGAAGCTGGTCTCACAACATCACACATGCACATTTTGCTACAAATCCTTTCCCAGTACTGAAGATGTTTTGAAACATTACATAAGTTGTTCGGAAAGCAATGGAAAAGGTCCATATCATTGTCCTTTATGTAGCAAGGCAGTTAGTACCCCATCCAAGTTGTATACCCATTTCCGGAGACATTCAACAGAGAAACAGTTCAAGTGTGGGATATGTGAGTGTTCCTACACCCGCAGAGCTGACATGGAGACCCATATGAAGAAGCTTCATTCAAGCAAACCTCCCATTCAGTGGAGACTAACTTCTGCGAAGTCAGCTTCACGTCCTGAATGTAGCGTGGAAAGAATAAGAGAAAGAGCGAAAGCTTTTGCCAAGAAAGATGTTGCGGAGTGTGTTGTTTGTGATAGAACATTTAAACAAATACTTGCTTTCAATGTTCACATGAGGATTCATACCGGGGAACTGCCATATACATGTGAAGTTTGTGGGAAAAGGTTTATGCTTCTCAGTAACAAGATTGTCCATATGAAGCTTCTCCACAAACATGACAAGGGAGTTACTCAGTGGGAAGTGGATAGCAGACAAGATGACCAGACTTCTAGCAAGATGGGGGCTGTTCTGCTTGAAGCAGGGATTCAAAAAGGCAACAGTGATCAAAATGAGACAGAGGAAGATGTGTGGGAGGAATGTCATTTAGGTGGAGACGAGTCTGACACCATGTTGATTGATGGACATATGATCTACATGGACCGTGCCAGTCCAGTGGATGCTGCTGCTGGTGCTGCTGCTGCTGCTGCTGCTGCTGCTGCTGATGATGATGATGAGTACACAGCTTCAAATGATGAACTGCAATCTGACATTGAAGCTGACAAGAACGTCATTGTTGAGACGGGAAACGATTCTGGGAGCAGAGCTGCTTGTGGGAACATAAGTGAGACTGTGAGTGGAGGAATTATGTTGCAAGACTCAGGACTAGATCAAAATGAAGTCGAAGGTCAACCTAATGCCATCACTGGGGATTATCCTGCTGTTGTTGGGGGATATGATTGCATCATGCTAGATCATGATGAGGATCTGCACAGTAATGGTGTTGACCTCCAAGGTCAAGGCTTCAGCCTCCAAGGTTACAGCCTCAGTAGTGAGATGCTGAGTCAGGTTGATGGCATGGAAAACCAGAATGAGTTACCACTGCATCTGGGAAATGTAGCAGCAGTTCACCATGATGATGTCAAGACTGATGGAGTGTCTACTGACAGTCTGGTGTACACAGATTCTATTGTGGGCAGACCAGGGCAGGACTTCTCACCTGTTGTTGGGGACGGCACCCTTGCTGCCCATGACCAGTTGCACATATACAGTGGAGCACCACTTAGTATCCATGGGGACATGTCACTTGGTGTCTGTCATGATGAAGGCATCTCAGTTGGAGGACATGACTACCCTCTTGATCTCAATGGCAACAATGGCATCCAGCTTGATCAACATGGTGTGACTCCTACATATGGAATGAAACAACAGTCTGACTGAGTATCCTTCATATCAAGTCAGGAACTCTGAAAGTAAGTAGCAATGCTACTGAGAGTGAATTCATTTGTCTCAGTTTTGTTTGTGTATTTGGATTGGAGACATTTACTGGTGTGATGAGCGTATCTGGCTTAGTAGTGCAGTTGTTGACATGAACTTATTTCTCTTTAATTTACACTTGTCACAACCACTACCTACAGAGGAGTTAGTGAGATGTGGGTCAGTGTGACATTACAGTTGTCTGATCTTGTAAATTTGACTACTCTGTTGATTTACATGCAAATTAGTTTACGATTTGTTTAAACTTGTCACAATCACATTTGTGTGAAAGAAACTTTGTTTTTTATTTTGAACAGTATGATGTAGCTCGGGTAAGTAGCAGAGATAGGATTGCAGGCCCACTCTTCATGAAACAAGTTGCTTAGTATGTTTCCAGTGAGAACAGCTTAGATTGACAAGAAATGTGCCCTGCTTGCTTCCATGTAAGTGTGACAAACACGTGGGCCTTTCTCCCACATTAAACTGGTATGTGCTGACGTAATTGCTACACTGGAGCTCTACAAAACTCCCTCACACCATGCTCTCAGCCACTTGACTTCCTGGTCTGCTTGCCAACCACAGTGGTTTAGTGGGTTGTTGCTGACTGGCAAGGTCTTAGTAACCATCACTTTGTTTGATTGAGTGTGTGAGTGTTTTGAGTCTGCGAACCATAATAAACCCCTTACCCTGGCTTTGTATAGTGTAGCCATAGTAAGCATGGTGAGGCAGTTTATGAAAGCCATGAAGCCCACCGGGCTGATAACTGAGAAATGTTGCCAGCCCTGTTAACATGTAACCAGCCCTGTATTAAAAATAGGAAACTGAGATATGGTGTTAGAATAAAGTAATTAATGAATTACTTGAATGAGGTAAACTCGAGCATGTGCGAAAGCAAATTTAATCATACCACTACTTGATGGTCACTTTTGATTCATTTAGTGTGATTGCCAGAAAAGAAAAGAATGACAGTGTTCATTGGCTGAAAGCATTCTCTAGACAGTCTCATTTAAAGTTAGATAAATGGGTAGGCTGATCTGTAGAAGTTACAGTTCGATTGATCATGAACTATATAGACATTGTCTAGCTACCACAATAATAAATTATTTTCTAAATATTTCCTGTAGTCAATAACATGGTCAAATATATATCCTCAGAAAATGTAAAGACCTGGGCTGACTACATAACTAGGAAAAGGCTGGCTGCCAGTAGATGCTATTTCATACACTGTGATGAGGTCTTTGATAAAACTGGGTTGTTTTCAAAAAGTCCCATAAACCTGAACTCGATGTTTGTTAAGTTTAAGTTCTCAAGATGATTTCTTGGAAAGCTGAGGACCAATATGGCTGCTGGCAGCCTGTGTCACTGGAGTTGACTGTTGTGTGGAGTCGAGGCTGCTGCTTCACAAAACAAGCTTAGTGCAAAGACTGCAGTAAGCCTGTGTTAAGATATGGGAGTTATTGTCACATTAGCCATAATGTTCCTTTGTGCAAAGGCACCTAGGATAAGACAGTCCCTCCTGAATTCCGCAGTTGCAGAAAAAATCGCGGAATTTACCTTTCTATGCAGAAAAACATTTGGCCCCCAGAAAACGTATTTTCATGCAAAATCCATGCAGAATGTGCCACTTTTCTGGCATGGAATTTGCTTATTTTAAAAATTGAGTGAAAACTGACTGACAACCGAAACAAAAAGTAGAGTTAATGTCAGAAGTAGCATCGGTTACACAGGGATTGGGAATGACTGCAGCCATGGGCCATTTTGCACATTAGAATGAAAAATGGACCATCAATATTTGGAAGTTTACTATCAATACATGGGCAGTGTCCCATTCAAAATTCAGGAAATGGCTATTAATCCTAGAAATGGCCCATTGTCAAAGTTCTCTTTCCCAATCCCTGGATACACATAAAAAGAACTGGCATATTCATTTTAACAACATTTTCAAAATAATTACAATTAAAGATACTTTATTAATAAAGCAAGTTTTAGGCATGTTTCAAATAAAATTTGATGAATTTGACGTTCTCAAAATCAATCATTTTGAAAATTTTTTTTTTTTCAAATTTCATTTAAATATAAAATTGTTATTTGCATAGTTTGTCTGCATAAAAGTTACAAATGAGAGGAGAGAAGTAACTTTCAGGGAGTATTTAATTCTCAAACACAGAAACAGGTGTTTGTGCTTTGTCGTCAGAGTTACTCAAGATGTCATGTGCACTGTCGACTTAACTTTATAGCTGTGTTTGAGGATTAAACTATGAAGGTCTGTATAGTGTTTTTGTTGTTTTTCCTAAATGTTTTAACCGCATAATGTTTTGCAGAATATTGAAAAATAAGGTGCAGAATTTGCTTAAATTTGCCGTGGAATCCAGGAGTGACTGATAAGAGACGTAAGTTCAGCCAATCCTCTGGAATTTCCTGTAGAATAAATGTGAGACTGAGTCTACTGTGATAGGCGTCAACATAGTTGGTGATGACCAGTAGGCATCCATCCATGATATAGATTAGTAAGATTAAATCTCTAATCACTTGGATAAATACTCTCAACCTTTCTCAACCATAGTGTGATTTGGAACCTATTCAAATATCAAATCAACCATTGCACTTGCTCTCATCAAGCAATTGATTCTGTGCTAAGTAAAAAACAGTAACAATGGTGGAAAATTCATCACTATGGTAACATCTTTCTAGTAAGACATCACTATGATAATGCCACCATGGTAACATCTTTCTAGTAAGACATCACTATGATAATGCCACCATGGTAACATCTTTGTAGTAAGACATCACTATGATAATGCCACCATGGTAACATCTTTCTAGTAAGACATCACTATGATAATGCCACCATGGTAACATCTTTGTAGTAAGACATCACTATGATAATGCCACCATGGTAACATCTTTGTAGTAAGACATCACTATGATAATGCCACCATGGTAACATCTTTGTAGTAACACATCACTATGATAATGCCACCATGGTAACATCTTTGTAGTAAGACATCACTATGATAATACCACTGTGGTAACATCTTTATAGTAAGACGTCACTATGATAATGCCACCATGGTAACATCTTTGTAGTAAGACATCACTATGATAATACCACTGTGGTAACATCTTTATAGTAAGACATCACTATGATAATGCCACCATGGTAACATCTTTGTAGTAAGACATCACTATGATAATGCCACCATGGTAACATCTTTGTAGTAAGACATCACTATGATAATGCCACCATGGTAACATCTTTCTAGTAAGACATCACTATGATAATGCCACCATGGTAACATCTTTGTAGTAAGACATCACTATGATAATGCCACCATGGTAACATCTTTGTAGTAACACATCACTATGATAATGCCACCATGGTAACATCTTTGTAGTAAGACATCACTATGATAATACCACTGTGGTAACATCTTTATAGTAAGACGTCACTATGATAATGCCACCATGGTAACATCTTTGTAGTAAGACATCACTATGATAATACCACTGTGGTAACATCTTTATAGTAAGACATCACTATGATAATGCCACCATGGTAACATCTTTGTAGTAAGACATCACTATGATAATGCCACCATGGTAACATCTTTGTAGTAAGACATCACTATGATAATGCCACCATGGTAACATCTTTATAGTAACACATCACTATGATAATGCCACCATGGTAACATCTTTGTAGTAACACATCACTATGATAATGCCACCATGGTAACATCTTTGTAGTAACACATCACTATGACAATGCCACCATGGTAACATCTTTATAGTAAGACATCACTATGATAATACCACTGTGGTAACATCTTTGTAGTAACACATCACTATGATAATGCCACCATGGTAACATCTTTGTAGTAAGACATCACTATGATAATGCCACCATGGTAACATCTTTATAGTAAGACATCACTATGATAATGCCACCATGGTAGCATCTTTGTAGTAAGACATCACTATGATAATACCACCATGGTAACATCTTTATAGTAACACATCACTATGATAATGCCACCATGGTAACATCTTTATAGTTACACATCACTATGATAATACCACTGTGGTAACATCTTTATAGTAACACATCACTATGATAATACCACCATGGTAACATCTTTATAGTAACACATCACTATGATAATGCCACCATGGTAACATCTTTGTAGTAAGACATCACTATGATAATACCACTGTGGTAACATCTTTGTAGTAACACATCACTATGATAATACCACCATGGTAACATCTTTGTAGTAAGACATCACTATGATAATACCACTGTGGTAACATCTTTGTAGTAACACATCACTATGATAATGCCACCATGGTAACATCTTTGTAGTAAGACATCACTATGATAATGCCACCATGGTAACATCTTTATAGTAACACATCACTATGATAATACCACTGTGGTAACATCTTTGTAGTAGCACATCACTATGATAATACCACTGTGGTAATATCTTGACAGTAAAACATCACTATGGTAACACATCACTATGGTGACTTCATTACGGTAACACATCACACTGGTGGATGTGTCCATCGGGTTTATCATATTAGAATGTGCACAAGATACCGCTGTGTCTGTGTGAGGATGTTGACTGACATGTTTTTACAGTGTGATGATCTTATGAATGCCTGTATGTTTGTATTATATACTGGTCACTGAGTGACCACAGGATCCAATGAATTCCTGTTTATGTGAGGTTTTATTAACACTTTATCCTGGCTTTTATCAACTTGTGTCTTCTTAGTTAAGTATTTAAATTGTAGATAGGTTCGTAGAGTATCTTATTTACTGTACAAACTGATGTTTTCAAGGGCATCTCCAAATTAACAGTTAGGACATGAAATGCATTTCCTGACTTTGACCATTTGTTTTGAGCAGCCATAGTAATTGTTTTCATGAACACTTATGTCCCCATTTGTATGTACACATGCTCCTTCCAGTATATCTCCCAATATTTTCAGTTATAAATTGATATGAAGTTCCCCTACATTTTCTCTAAGTATATATTGGAATGGTATACTAACCTCCAGTTCTGTTATATGTATCTTGTTCACATGGAAAGAGTTTGGTTTCTTTGATTGTGGGTAAGTGTAGTACTGTATCACTTTGTTAACCTTCATTTCTGAACATTTGCGTAGCTTAAAAGAATATTAGACTCATGTTTGTGAATCGTGACTTCTGTCAGTGCAAGCTACCAGTTATGACAGATCTTCCTTGATAAGTTGTCAAATTATATTGGGACTTTCCTGGATATGTTATCTGATTCAATTGGGTCTTCACCTGAGTTCTTATCATACAGATAAAAGGCACAATAAAACTGAATATCATCTCGTCTTCATCTTGGTCTTCATTTTACCTTGATTTGTCACGGGGACAGGTGACCTCAACATGATAATCATGAGGACATGGACTATGACACAAGGAGGTGTCACAACATCACTCACTAAGTTTCACAAATGGAGGTTTCACACATAGAGCCTAACACACGGAGGTGTCACACATAGAGCATAACACACGGAGGTGTCACACATAGAACCTAACACATGGAGATGTCACACATGGAGTCTTATCTATAAGGCATTACACGTAGCTATCATACATTGAGCATCTCTCGTGGGGATGTCGCACATCATACATAAGGAGTCACGCACAGAGCATAACACATGGAGGTATCACACACACAGATGTCACACACGGAGCATCATACATGGAGGTGTCACAAATAGAGCATCATACGCAACGCGTCGTACATGGAGGTGTCACATGGAGCATCATACATAAGGCACCACACAGTGTCGTCACACACAGAACATAAAATATGGAGATGTCACTCATAGAGCATTATACATAAGGAAGGCACCACAAGATGTCACATATAGAGCATCAGACATGAAGGTGACACACACAGCATCATACATAAGGTGTCACGCACACAGCATAGATGTGTCACAGAATTATACATAGGTCTCATAGCATAACGCATGGAGGTGTCAAACATACAGCATCGCACATGGAGCATAACACATTGAGGTGTCAGATATAAGGCATCATTCATGAGGCATCACACTTGGAGGTGTCACACACAGCAGCACACATGGAAGTGTCACACATAGAGCATCACACAATAGGCATCACACATGGATTATAACACAGAAGGCATCACACATGGATGCTGTTCTGAAGAGAATGTCAGTTACATTAGTTCATGATTTTGATGTGTGAGAAACAATAGCCAAAACACACCTTTTCAAGAAACATGAACATCGCATAAAAACGCAACCATCACGTCTCGTGCATTTTGAGTTTTTTGCATGTGCAGGGTCGTGTAGATGCGCTTTGGACGGCAAGCGATAGGGTCGAAAAAATAGAGTGTGAGTCTGCACTGTTGTGAATTAAGACAAATAGTTGCCATATTCGGGCATTGTTCATAATTCGAAACAGTTGTGTAAATTCAGATAATTTATCTAGTCAACTTAGTTTGGTGGACAGTCATAAAAGGTGTCAATATTTAGTTTGGTGGACGGAGTGGAAAAAGGTGTCATTTTTTAGTTTGGTGGTCGGAGTGGCAATATCATTGTTTGGTTACCGTTTAGTTGAGCACATTTCTTTTTTTCTTCATATTTAGTACTTACAAAATTTGTTTAACAATTCCACTGCGCAACAAATGCTAACACACAACGACGTCACAAATGGATTATGACTGGTAAAGGCCTCATACATGGATTATTACACTTAGAATCAAGACATGGATTTTAACATATATGATGGCATCACGCGTGAATTTTAACACGTAAATGCTTAACACATGGGTTATAGCACATAAAGGCTTAACGCATGGGTTATAAAACATAAAGGCTTAACACATGGTTTATAAAACATAAAGGCATCACACTTGCAGGCAGGTACATGTCATGTTTTTCACCGCCTGTCCAATTTACACCTGTTGTAAAGTATACTACCGACAAGAAATAAGGGAACTAATGAAATAATAGCGAATTTGAAACTGCTTTAAATATCCACTAAATCAATTTTAGGCGTCAAGTTCAATATCTGGTGTGTCCACCATGTTGGGCAGCATTCACGGCACCTTCATGGCATGCTGTTAATCAATTTCCGGATGGTTGCCCGTGGTATTGCCCGCCATTCCTCTTGGAGAGCTGCACCAAGCTGGGCCAGGTTGGCGGGTCCTGGGTCCCTGGCGTACACCCTTCTACCAAAAACGTCCCAGAGATGTTCAATTGGGGACAGGTATGGGGACTTAGAGGGCCAGTCCAATGTCTGGATACCTTCTTGTCGGAGATAAGCGGAGACAATTCGGGCCCGATGTGGTCTGGTATTATCATCTTGGAATACAAAATTTCGGCCGATAACTCTAGCCAATGGAGCCACAACAGGACTCAATATTTGGTCAACGTATCGCTGAACAGTCATGGTTCCGTTAATGATGACCAAATCTGATCGTCTGTCATGTGTAATCCCACCCCACACCCTGACACTACCACCTCCATATCGATCATGGTCAAGAATTGCTGCTCTGGCATATCGCTCCCCGCTCCGACGCCAACAACGTTTTCTGCCATCTGTGAATCGTAGGCAAAACCTTGACTCATCAGAGAACATGGTGTAACGCCAGTGGCGCATAGCCCGTCCCTGATGCTGCCTAGCCCATGCCAATCTTTGGCGCTTATGGTGAGCTGAAAGGGTGACACCCTTAAAAGGTCGTCTTGCTTTCAGACGAGCTTGATAGAGTCGGTTTTTAACGGTTGAGGTTGAAATGCGTCTTCTAGTGAGTGTGCGGAATTCTCTATTGATGGCAGGGGCCGATCTAAACCTATCGCGTAGAGCAATTAACGTAATGAGACGATCCTGTCGTGGTGTCGTTGATTTTGGTCTACCACGCCCAGGTCTCGTTGCAACCCCACCCGTTTGACGGTACTTATCCCACGGGCGTGAAATTACACTTTTTGATTTACCCATCTGCCGGGCAACTTCACATAATGATGCCCCCCCTCTCTATCATCCCCACAATTCTCCATTTTGTTGCTTCACCGAGATACTGCCTCGGAGGCATTTCTGTCAGTAAGTGTCAATCTCTGTTGCATTAGTGATTGCGACTTCTCCAGTACATTTACAGGAGTTAACTTCTGTACGCACGTGTAGCACATCCTTTGTCAGCTGTTCAAGGCATACTTGAGGCCATACTCACCTGTATTCGGGCTATATGTAGGCGGTCTGTGTTTGATCGCCTCTGGACCAGATCATCCAGTGATCAACATCAACAGTGATGCTCAAGCTGATGTTGGCCCGGTGGGCCCCGTTGGCAGATTTCAGTCTGCGATGTTTCAGCTGTACAAATCAATGTATTAATCCGTGACGGAGTTGGTGTGATGGATCAGCTGATTGGTCCTCTTACACCCATCAGCTTGCTTATCCTCAACGACGTGTCTGTGTTTTATTCCCACTTTTGGCCGTGAGATTTCACACCTCGTTAAAGAGCTGGAACAGCTATCCCACTTTTGGCAGTTTATGACTCGCACTTAACAAATAGCTCCTTGACACCTTGTTAATGAGTCTTGATTGATTTAATCAGCTCCGATGTAGAGAGAAGAAGAGAACAGGATAACAAAGTATTTTATAGGCTGATGGTGTTTTATTCCCAATGTTATTTTAGGATATTTATATATGGCACACTTATCCATGTAAGCAGTGTTTGCTCACTGCGCGGATATTTCCACCTGTAAGCACACTGCCACAAGCGGTGGTGATGATTATTCAGAATGCAGTGAGATCCAACACCTGCATGGTCCAGTGCACAACAGACTGCCAAAACTGGGAAGTTACCATAACTGTACACGGAGGTTCGAATCTTAGAATGGACATATTTGTATTTTATCCATGTTTATATATTTTCTTTCTATGTTGCTTTTGTTGTTTTTAACTTGATGTTTTTGTTTGGTTTGGACGTGTTTTCTTTCTTGCGGGTTGCCATCTTTTAAAAGGCGGGCATGAATACAGAGTAAACATAATTATCGATATGGGTATATTTTCAGTCATAGGCCACTGCGGCATTGTTCGTAAGACAGTAGTAGAGAGAAACATGTTTTATTTACAAACAAAACAAAATTATAAAAGAATACTGATCAACAAGGAAATATTTACACTAAAAAACAAACATCATGGGCATTTTCCGCCATGGTACTTGCGCATTGTCAACATGCACAGACGCTTTCTCTTTTTTGTTACAATTTGAAAATTTAAAAAAACCAAAGAATCCCCGAAGTTGGAGTAAGGACACAGTGTAATCAATCACATGGGATGCCAAGGAAAGACCGTCTGCAGAATACACAAAACAGACACGAAGCCTCAAAAAGTTCAATGAGTATTGAAAATATCACC
Organism: Haliotis asinina; assembly: GCF_037392515.1. Lineage (NCBI taxonomy): Eukaryota > Metazoa > Mollusca > Gastropoda > Lepetellida > Haliotidae > Haliotis > Haliotis asinina. Next base: position 104,599,717 of record NC_090280.1, on the reverse strand, counting down.
AAATTTGGAATCAGATAAACTGAATATTCACACCTTTCCCAGTGGATTATGATGTTCATTTCAGTATCATTGATAGATTGTCAGTGGATCTGCGGTAAATCTTCAGTCGTCTCCCATTCGTCCGTCATCAAACGTCAATTTCCGTAACTTGTCGGCTGGTCCGAAATGACACGAGAGGTCACGATTGCGCGTTTCCGTAATGGCGACGAAGAAGGTGATTGTAGGGCTAAACTACATCTGATATCTGTTGAGATAGGATAGTTGCGATAGTTTCTTGTTATATACTCTGTCAAACTGGTCATTCTGGGTTTCGTCAAACCAGTTCTTCCATTCGCCAGCTCTCCCTGAAACATCAAATGTGTTACTGCCAGTGCGAGAAAGAAACTAATCATCAGCTTCATTAGGTTTGGTCTTTGCAATTACTTGGGGCAATGTTCTGAATCGTCAGTGATATTTTCACCTGTGGGGTGCCTATCCCCAAGCTCGCTATATTCCGAAGGGCCCCTGAAGGTGCATTACTGGGGCACAAAACATTACGACGACTGTGTTGGCCCTGCACCTCTAGCCTTAACATTGCAAGATCCGGGTTCAATCCGAGAACCTCTAGTGAGTCAACTACAAGCATGTGGAAATTCTGGCAACAAGTGTGCAAGATGGCAGCAAGGCCGTGGAAGGTGTTGCATGAGATACACTGCCGTGCAATGAGAGTTAAACATATTTTCATAATAGCACTTGCTGGTTTCCCCATCGCTTGATACTCAGCGTTGAGCGTTGATTGGCTGGTTAGAAAAACGAATACAATGCCAACCGGTTGCTTTCACTTGTGTTTGAGGAGGGTAGTCCATACAAAACCCGGGAATGGTAGGTTGGTTTCTTGTTTTACGCCACACTCAGCAATATTCCAGCTACATGGCAGCGGTCTGTAAGTAATCGAGTCTGGAATCGAATGATTCAGTGATCAACAGTTCAGTGACCAACAGCATGAGCATCACATATGCTACTGGTATATACCCGTGTAGAAGTGACAATGCGACAGGCCCTGTAACTCACCTTTCCTGAAAAGTCCTCCGCCGGCCTTCCAGCTGATGGCGCACAACATGTCTTTGGTCCCGTGACAAGCCTTCTTCAGCTTGTGGAAGCTGCAGGCGTCGGCGATCTCCTCACACGTCTGGTGACCAATGTCTGAGCCGAGGAAGTTAGCCAGTTTCTTCACTTGTTCCACGGGATCCTGTAAACAATAGACAGTCGGGTGATCATGACAGTGTTACGTGTAAGTAGACTATGATTCATTCATATAAACTTTCGGAATTCCGTCTTGAAGAAGACCAGGGCTTTGTTTTACAATGATAAAAACAAAAGAAACTCGGTTTATGCAGACACAACATCTAGCACGACCCTAACCCTACACCTGCTGCAACTTAACCCTGACTTGGTACTGACTTGCCACAGAGCTGAGATCGATTGTCATAAGCTAGAACTTTTCCCATCGAATAGTAGTTCCATGGATGTTATGGCTTGTATGTCTAGGGACCTGCATGGGTACTAAATGTTTAATAATCCTTGATTATCGGCGAATATTCTCCACTTCTCACGTCAACTGTGTATCACGTTAAAGGTAAAAAATGCGACGTCTAATGACGAAATCCCAGACAAACTATCAGACATTTTTATTCAAGTTACAATTTGAGCTAGAAAAGTAAGCGATGTTTGTCTACTGTTACGCGCGTCCTGTATGTGAATGTGTCAGATCAGCGTAACACGCACCTTCTTCATATCCTCGAATCGAACAACGTGCACCGGCAGGTCTGGGTTTTCCCTCATAATTGTATCCCAGGCCTCGATGTAGTCAAACCAGGAGCCATAGGGAACTGTAACAGTACATAGGTGGGGTCAGCTCGTGCCTAGAGAGAGACATGGAGAGAGAGAGAGAGAGAGGGGGGGGGGGGGCGGAGAGAATTGTGGATGGAGAGAGGTGGAGGAGACGACAAATGGAAATAAAAATAGGAGATGAATAAAACGAGCTGAAGGAGATGAAAAGTTTCTAACAGTGCTGAAGAGGGAGGTTTGATTTTCACCTTTGCCGTCGAGGAACATGTCGAGGAAGTGTTTCCACTTGCCCTCGTAGGTGTCCTGGGGCTTGAGCTTGTCCACGGTGTTGTTGGCAGCGTCCTTCTTCCCCCTGACCATGTTGTAGTAGGAGACGGCGATGTCCTTGGGGTGGCGGATAACGAGGATCACCTTGGGCTTCTTAGTAACCACCTGTCGTGGAAGATGACAGGGCCGGAAGTGGGTATTCAGGATACGCGGAGAAGTGAGGTTGTCGATGTTGTCACGGTGGATGAAGTCCAACATTCCGACGTCGTTCCTGTCCTTGCTGTACTCGGCGCGTCCGTTCATCACCATGTTTGTGACCTCCCACAGCCAGTGGGTACCTGGGGGTAGAGCAACACGCTCAGACCACGTGACAAACCAACGGGCTTTAATGCGACAATGCGACAATGCGCCATTGGCAATGCGAGACCTATACATTGGCAATGCGACATTCCAGGAAAATATATCCATGACTTGGCGGGAACGAACATCCGTAGATGTGATTCTGTTTGCAGTAATACAATTTTAGTTTAACACGTCTTATATCTTTGGAAATTTACGTCAGTGTTATTTCAGAGTATCCCCTACTTTTGATTTTATATGTATAGGTGTTTTTTCTGTTATCAATACAATGTCAGTTTGAATCAACAACCGGCAGGATTACTAACAGAGTCACACAGGGACGAAGGTCGTTCAGGCATCGTCGTAATATACTACTCACATTTTGATAGGAATAATCCGAACTTATGCATCCATGAAGCATTTTAATATATGTGGCCAGAGAGCTAGTGAAAATCCCTATCAAAGTATGAGTAGTATATAAATCATACAGGTACAGTAATGCGGAAATGCGAGACGGGAAAGTCACAATTCCAAACCTGGCGTCCTGGCGTCCTGGCAGGAAACAACTCTCCTGCTGCTTCCGACACTCGCTCTGCTCACATAAGCTCAACTACCTAATCTCACGATCTGACATTAAACGTCGGACTAATCTGCTTCTCGTGCAACTCATGTTTTCAAACACGTGGTCATTTCCGTTTGAAAGCATGCTTTGGGCACTCGTGCTTAACACGTGTGCTTAACTGTGTACCACTGAAAGAAACAGAAGCAATACGCTTTGAAGATCTCCATGGTGAACACATCCGTCTATACTGTACTCAGTTCACCCGAATACAGACACAGTGGCGCAGTGGTTAACGCACACCACTCGGAATGTCCTCGTTCGACTCCCCAAATAAAAGGACGGTGCAAACATTTTCACGCTCTGATATTGATGAAATATATGTACATGTGGCGTAAACCAATACTCCCTCATACTTTTAACAAATTGGATGTTAGTGAAAACACTGAAAAGAATCTCAATAAAATCACCATATAGAGTTTGTTCCCATAACCACAAAGGCTTGGGTCGGCAGTGGATACAGCACTGAATTGCTACACAGAAAACTGGGTTCTTGCCCTTTCGCCCTTACACAGGTGAATTGTCCCCTGTCGTGAGTTCATTTATGATTTAAATGTTATATTCGTACTCTCGATATGCATCATAAGATTGCTACCAAGAGAAGGATTACATTTTGTGATAACTAAAACGCCAGCGCCTGTGCTCCAGACACCGGTGGACCACCTTCAGTCATAGGCAAAGTGTTTCCCCAGGTGTCACTGACAGTGTCCGAGAGGACGAGGAAAACAGTAACTACTGTACAAATACCGAGTCATAGTGGCGAACGTAGATCGACTATAACAGAGGATGCCAGATTACAGAAAGACTTGTGTGTCTGATAACAGAACGATCTGGTGGTGTAGATAATGTGTTGAAATAATGAGTGACCTGTTATGAAACGGTGCCGTATCACAGAAGGCGGTGAAGTATCGGAATGGCGGGAGTTGTATTTACCTGATTTGGGGTAAGCACAGAACAGGACGTCGTCATGCCTGACCTCGAGGTCACCGATGTTCTCCAGGTGTTCATCATACGAGATTGGTAGAGTGACGGAGTGGAACAGGTGGCCGTTGGAGGACAGCACCTTCATGCTGTGACCTTCCTTATCTTGGAGCGTTACGAGAGACATTCTTGAAAACTGGAACCAAACATAAAGTTTCTTTAACAATAACGCACACACATGCTTATACAGCCGGATTAGACAACGGCTTACGTCCATGTTGACATGAGATATGTCTACATGTACAAAGCAACCTCGGCGCCACGATGATCGAAAGCCAGTATTAATGTATGCTTCTTGTATCATGTTAACCCGAGAGCGATGCTCATCCATGTGTTTGGCTGATCCAGAATCGATGTTGTTTCGCCAATGAAGATAAGTATTATTCAATATGGCTTAAAGAACAATGAAATTTTCCATAGATCAGATTCACATTCAAAACAATTTGCTCCATGGTCACAGGTAATGCATATGGTCTCGAAGTTTTATTCCTGCTTTTGCTTTGTTGCTCAAACTGTCTACGATCACCACAAATCATGTCCCACTGGTCGGACCATCGAGGTTAGACACCGAATTTCCCTTTTCTGAGTTGTGTCCAAACATCGTTGGTTGGTCTGATTATCTCTTATTTCCATGAAGGACTTCACAGAAGTCGTGTAATCAACCACACGTATAACGTCGGTTTACCTGCTACTTCATGATGACACGTCGTTAGTGAACTGAAATATTGTTCAAGGGGAAGTAAACCAAGACTCACTCACTCACCAAGCCAGTCATGCAAACCTACCTTGACAGTTGAAACAGAGAATCCTTTCACTGTGTTCTAAGCGTTGTCATTAATCGTTGTCCTGGAAACAAACATTGACGCGTATTATTCCTGTAAACTGACTGTGAATACCGCACATGAGCCAATGGTGCATGTAACTAATTAGTATTAGGCAATAGACAGCCATCCAGAACAACGAGACGTGACTTGGGAGTGAATTCACTGTAACTGCTCACGTTAACATGGACCTAGCGTGGCGTTGATACCAGCAACACTAGAATCACCAAAGCCCAACTGATGATGAAGGTGTGGCGGCGGTTGGGGTAGACCACTATTTGGATTATGGGTGTAGAAGATGAATTTGGAGGTTGGACAGGGATAGGGAGGGACTGCACAAACCTTTGGGGTAGCACGGAGGGTGTGTGGGCCTAAAGTAATATATAAACTGCAAGTGAACACAAATACTTATGGGAAACAATTTCTGAATAGAGACGATTTGTTAGTTGTAGTTTTAGAATACATGCTGTAGTAACGTCGAGATGATCAGTCGGTTTCTCTAAGGTGCCCCCTCCCCTTCTCTCGCTGAAACAGCGTGCGGTAACCATCCAACAACACGCAAACGTGCACACATGCAAACATACATTTATTGATAAGGAATAGCAGTGCGAATAGTAAAAGCAATATCCTTTCATGAATGACAACTCGTTTTTGGTGTCTCTATACTGAAACGTCGCATCAGAATCAGATTATGTTGCCTCTTCTGCTAATCCAGCAGTTCCACAGTGTGGATGACTGTAATCACTAAACAAAACCAATATTATACTGTAACAGACAGTTAAACCATTCACAGTCAATAACGTCAAAGATCAAACCAGGAACTGTCATACCTGTGGACGTAGCAGGTTACCGTAAGGCGTCGACCCGAGAGAGTGATGAAACGAGGGTTCCGACTGGCTTTATACTGCTGACCTCCACTGTCGAGGTGAACAACATCCAATCAGATTCGCCGACACAGAGGGCTCTCGTCTTTATCACGTGGTGTTATCTGGGGATGATAAACTGGAACAACACATGGCTCTATGAGACAGCGACCCTTCAAAAGTCCAAGAGTCTATTTCAAACGAGGAAAATTCCATAGCGTTGCCGTATTGAGCACAAATATTCCACACCTTACTGATATCGCCCATATTTGGCAGCATTATAGGAAGGTACTGGAAGACTGGGCCGTCTACTCGGGTGATTCCCGGATTAAAGGGAACGTGTTCATTATTGGTTCATGTTGTTTGTTTGCTTGCTTTCCCGTCATGTCTCTTGCTCTTTCAGAAAACGTACAGAGCGACAAACAACTCTTGCTGAAAAATAACCAAATGTTCAAAAACAGATCATGTTTAACATAAGAAGGACAATTCAAATGATATCCAATGCAATACGCAATGTTACCTTGTACCACATTTCCTGCGGTTGTTTACAACTGAAGAAGTATTTTGTGATCGATGCCAACGTTTAGAGAAAACGACGCTTATCTTTCCACAAACAGTTGTTATAATTCTCATGTGATTTTGAATCAAAATGCTCACACATGATGAAGGGGAGGAGGGGGGAAACATCAAAATCACAAAACAGCTCTATTGACACTAATTGTTTAGGTTCTTTACGTACATCTATTCTTTTAATCCTTCACATCAAAACACACCCCCGCACACACACACGCACACACATACACACACACACACACACACACACACACATACACATATACACATACACAAACACACGCACACGCACACACACACATATACATACACACATACACACCCGCACACACACACACGCACACACACATATACACGCATGCACACACACATACACACACACCCGCGCGCGCGCACGCACACACACCCGCATGCACACACGCACACACACATACACACACGCATGCACACACCCGCACACACATACACACACACACCTGCGCGCACACATACACACACATACACACGCACGCACACACACATACACACACACACCCGCACACATACACACACTCACACACACACATACATACGTACATACATACATACATACATACATACATACATACATACATACATACATACATACATGCACACGCACGCACACGCACGCGCACACACACACACAGACAATGCATGACAAAACATGATATGGAGGATCTTTATCCAACTTTAACTGAGCAAGAAGGACGAAAACCAGACTAAAACTCCCAGGATATGTTATCATACGTTGGGTTTTCATTTGAAGTGAGTGAGTGAGTGAGTTAATATTTAACGTCACGACGACAATATTTCAGCCATATCGTGACGGGAGATTTTCATTTGAAAATATCTCAGGTAAAAGATATCTTGTCAATAACAACGTGAATTGGTGCTTAGTCATCACTCCAGGAAAGTTTCTTAAAGATTTTTAAAATGTCTTGAATTTTGAAACGTTTATACATTTTCAAAATGATAAAAGAATACAGAACTTTTATTGGTACATAATATCTGAAACCAATTGTTTCTAAAACACAGTGCACGATGTATTGACAGAGAGTTTTTGCTAAGGTACACGCGTCATGTATGTTTGTGTTAGCGATGCTGGTCATTGTTCCAGACTTGTGCATAGTTCAGGTGGAAGCAACCAAGGACTCATTGACGTCAACTAAATCATGTTTATTTTTACATTTTGTACCACAGGCCTCAGTCTTCACGGGATTACAGGGACACCTTATCTATTCAAACCAGATAATTGACCATAGTGATTTGCAGTGGCACACAGGGTCTTCAAAGGTCGAGGTCAATGCCACTGTCGGTATTCCCCTACAACAAACCTGGACCTTTAACACCGGCCACGGGCACGGAAAGTTTCACCACGTGGTATGTGTGACGGGACATGTTATGTCATTTGTGTTGTGGCCTTATCTGTTTATACCAGTTGGATTTCCTCATGTAAACACGCACAACAGAAAGGATTTCTCTCAATTAGTATGGTCATTTAATGATATTTTTATATTATCACCAGCATATGACAATAGACACCAATGTTTTATTTGATACACGCGCGTATTTGAATGAAAATATAGACCAACTGGATCTGTTGTAAGCATTGTAATGAATAACAAATGTCAAGGCCATATCAGTCTGTGTATCAATTTTTCATGTTATCTATACCGGCCTCAAAACTCATGCTGGAATGTAACATCGTGAAAACAGCGAAACAGCAACACACAGACGTGAACCTGAGGCCGTGCCGAGGCCACGGCAAGATGTAGCAAGTAATTGCTTCACATCAGTTACTGCCTCTGATGTGGAGAATGGCAACACTGTATCATTTTAAGTCGGTTATAAGGGCATCGAAATTCAGTTTGTTTGGGTTTTCACCGAAACCAGTGCTTTACCGCGACTATTCACTTGTGTCTGGCTTGTAGTGGTTGTGGCCGAACAGGAGGTCAGGACAGGAGGTCATGCAACAAACAATTGCAGACTTTCAATTATCCATTCTTACAGTTCTCTAGTACTCCTCCTACGTTCAATTGGTGCTGGTTTGTTGGAAACTCGGTTGTATCCGAGTAGAGATGTTGCCCAGCACATTAATACACACGTGTGTTGTATACAGGTTCACGAATGGCGAGCTGACTGGACAAGGGGCCGGTTTTTCTTTGCAACATTTTTCAAACACACTCAATCTGTTATTGACAGTTCTCGAAACTGCGCGAGAGTTATCTGATCACGTGATATTGTGTGCATTCCCCCACCCGTACCCCAACCACTGAGGACACTGAAATCACGCCCAGACTGACCACGATAATCACAAAACATTCGACTGTCAGTAATGCAATGTTGCTGGCTAGATTAGCCTTGATAGGCTAATTATCGTAATCAGCTTGTAGGTACGCATACTTTAGGTAACTTATTGGATTATGTATAAACACAGAACAACACATCTGATATCAAGGGAAGTAATGGTGACAATATGTTTAAGTTATATCCTCAACAGAAACCTATGTCTCCATCTGCTATGTATGTTGGTGCTTTTTGACAGTAAATCTGATGTCATCATGCACTTCTCTCTGAAGTGTTCTATTTTAAGGCTCCGTGACACAGCAAGTTACAAGTATTAGACAGTACTTAGAGTACTGCACGCCTCGGTACTGCAAGGTCGTTTTACAATTACAACCTAATGACATCACCAACAGTTACTTTCAGTCTCACATCCGTGTAATTCGGCGTACCTTGCAAGAGTGACAATCTGTGACAATCTGTGACAATCTGCATAGGCTCCTCCAGCGTGACACGAGAATATAACGGCGTGTAACAACAAACAAATCAACTTGATAAAGATCACAGGCATTAGTATACGAAACACCTATAATGCAAATAACATTCTGACAATTAGAATATTCTTTGTTCATGGTAACTTTGCTTACATGATTACGGAATGTGACTTATACCAAATACGAAACAGGTGCGTGGTTAAATGTTTGGAACTGTGACGTCATGTCCGCCCCTGTTTCAGCCTTGTGTGAATGTGTCACCCGAATTTACCAGGTGTCAATTCTGCGTCATAATATACACTTGACCCCTGTGTCCAACCTGTAACTGACCGTCTGGATTCGCAACAAACATCGGACTTCCAGGCTGTCCATCGAACAGGTATGTTAAGAGGAAGACCTAACAGACGGTCAGTGTTGTCTATGTTCCACCCACATCTCAGCTATACAATCATGTGTATCTCCAGTGAGGATATCAAAGGACGAGGACATCTCACGAAACTTTACTGCTCCACTAGAATCTTGGTAAAAGTCTGTTGTCACCTTGACAGTGTCGCTTGCTGAGGCTTGACACCAGTTCGCCATGCCAGATGTCGGCGTTCACGATGATCGGGCATCGTTGCCAAAGATGATGACGTGGTTCACCAACATGAAACGGTTTACTTCAGCAGGATCCTCACAACCTCTCCTTGGGCAGAGATGTATGAACCTCGGAGCGATTGTGTTGGAAATGACTCAGCACCAGGCTCCATCCATGCTACCCATCAATGTTCGGCTCGGGGCGTTTTAATCACTCTCTGTTCTCTTTGCTGTCTTAACTAAAGAAGCTAACTTACCTACACTTTTCAAACCTTCAGTCGTAGTTACTGAGGTATCTATTATTTCATTCAACCACCACGTATTTTTGTACGTTTGTACAGATTTCCAAAAGGACTTTATGTGTTTTGCGTGATGCCGTCATTGGCGCAGGCTTAAAAAGAGGAAACATCCCGGTTCACCCCAGTCCAGATTTTCATTCGAAGTCTTGCTGTCCTCTACAAGCAAGACGAGGACATATGTTGAAACCTTACATCAGCACAAAAAAGCCGTTCTGATTCTAAAACGTGTATCTCTGTTGTACAGAGATAAGACATAAAAAAACCTGGACCAGCAAATGCACCACCAGATCCTGGTCTCACACTTAAAATAATCCTCATCTCAACCAATGAGTGGTATTTTGTATTTTGTATTGAAAACACAGTAGGCTGTATTGATACCATGTTGAATCATAAACAGGAATGTTCCACTTGCTACGAAAGCTGCAGATAAGTTCAATTCTGTTAAAACATTTTATAATGTAACTTTGTACAGAATTACCCCATACGGCAAAATGGGGAAAAACTTCATTCCTTGACTCATGGTGGTTTTGTTATTAAGAGTGGCGACACCAGCAGTGCCTACCGGGGATACCTAGAGCTCAATTAATGGCATATAATGATTCAGTGCATTCGGTACGATTCAACACATGAAAACTTTCAGTGGTTTTGATGCCTCAAATAAATTTCAGTTCAGCGCCGGGTGAATAAAATTCGTGTTATGGTCATTGTAAGCTAGCTTGGTTGTTTGTTTGTTGCTTAAACATAGCGGTATGCTGTGCATAATCGAGTCTGGGCCAGGCAATCCAGTGACTGTTACAATGAGCATTTATGTACGTAACTGAGGTACGATGGCATACATCAGCTAATACTAGTATAGCTTGGCCACCTGGTACCGTCAGCTGCCTTAGCTGTACAATACCCAAGTTTCTGAAATCAAGTTCTATCCCGTGTCCTGTAAATGGATTGGGTGAGTGAGTGAGTGAGTTTAGTTTTACGCCGCACTTAGCAATATTACAGCTATATGGCGGCGGTCTGTAAATAATCGAGTCTGGACCAGACAATCCAGTGATTATCAACATGAGCATCGATCTGCGCAATTGGGAACCGATGACATGTGTCAATCAAGTCAGCGAGCCTGACCACCCGATCCCGTTAGTCGCCTCTTACGACAAGCTGAGTCGCCTTTTATGGCAAGCATGGGTTGCTGAAGGCCTATTCTACCCCGGGACCTTCACGGGTCAAATGGATTGGGAGTGTAGTATTGTTATATGCCGTAACATTCAAACATTAAGTTAAAATGTAAAGCTTTTGGTAGCACTAATCCAGTAGACATATCAAGCACATTCGCAATTCAAATCAGAAATTCAGCATCTGAAAACTGTCAGCAGTTTCATTCTTGTCTGTTCACATGAAACAGGGCATTTAGAAAGTACTACGTCTGTACGGATGCACTTTCCACTGTATTGGAATAACCCGCCAAACTTGCTTCCCCGTTACTGCTTCTGTAACATGAACCACGTCACCTGCCCCATCACTACCTCTGTAACACGAGCCCCGTCACCTGCCCCGTCACTACATCTGTAACATGAACCACGTCACCTGCCCCGTCACTACATCTGTAACACGAGCCACGTCACCTGTCCCGTCACTATATCTTTAACACGAGCCACGTCACCTGCCCCGTCACTACATCTGTAACACGAGCCACGTCACCTGTCCCGTCACTATGTCTTTAACACGCGCCACGTCAGCTCCTGTCTGTAGATGCCACAGTGTAGAGATGAGGATCTTACGTGTTGAAACGTCTCAAGTGTGTTGGCTAATGAAATATGACACATAAACCTACAAGTCACTGCTCTCTAGAAACAGTGTATGACTGTCGTAAAGCCTGCAACAAATGGTAATAAACTTAATAATGCTTGTCACACTTCTGTAACACTACTTACGACTGCCATAAAGTGTTTGACAAAAAGTAATAAAACTTATAAATGTAGAGGACAAGAGTGGCTTGAGTATCAACAAATCCTCAGTCAACACAAGGATGCCTCAGTGTCATTTCCGAGAGATGTTAGAAATGTACTGTATATGCTGAAGACTAGGTATGACAGACAGCGTGGCCTGGCAGTTATGATATCCTGTACTTCTTAAATTACCGTTATAAATATATTGTGGGTGGTATCTATTGGAATGGTTAAAGACGGTATGTATAGGTATAGTAAAAGGCGGCATCTGTAATAAACTGGAATGAGCCCTTGACACCTAGACCGTATATTACATATCAACGTTAATTATAGGGTAATCATTGAGCCCAAGGAGCCTTCAATGCGAAAAAAGAAGTTTAGTTATGATTATGCGATAGAATTCCTAATGTGACGTCCCAACACAGAGTGCCTCGGTAGAACCATTTCAGTAACTCTGAACAGCCCTCAATACATGTAAGTACAAATAAATGACTGCTCGTTTTGGATTGCATCCACAGAACCAATTCATAAAATCAATTAAATCCAATTTTAGAAAATAAATGACGCCAGCCTTTATATGAGTAGTGTACTATATAACCAGAGTCGTTTAGAATAAGCAACCATCTGTAAATAGACTTATTATTCGGCGTTTTACCACCTGGAGTTACAGCAGCACACTCGCAGACATAACCGACACAGTCAGAAAACCAGGAACATGGGTGTGGTCAAGACACATATATACATGAGCGAAATATTGGTGAATCAGTGGTTACTGAAACATACGCTACACGCCAAAAGAAACGGTACCCTCGTTCTCTAATGACGGTGGTACCTATCTTCAGCTGGCGTTGTGATGCGTGGACGTCACTTCCTGGGCTGTCGACGGTGACCCCAGTCTCTCTGTAGCGCTGAATAAGTCTTAAAACGGTGGTACGGTGCATCCGATGGGGTTGGCAACAGCATTGTATGTCGACCCCTCATGGACCCCATCAAAGGCTCTTTCTCTCTCTTGAACCGCTGTTATTCGTGGCATTTGTCTCGTACTTGTGTATCATATCATGCATTGTATACCCCAGCAAATCATTCTACATGTAAACTGGATGCGCATCTGCTCGAACAGTGCTACGTTTTGGTGAATGATATTTTGTAAACAGAAAACGGAAAATGCTATTTTACAAGCAAGCGTTTGAACAGGGATAAGTTTAGATGTTCCTAAAAACTTTACCTAAAGCAGAACACGCTTTAAAAAACTGAAATCGAGAGAATGATTCATTTACAGTTTTACTCACTCTACAACAGTTGCTTCTTGTTTCAATAACTAACAACCGATGGTATAAACGGTTTACGAAGGGATGTCAAAGAGTATTGATCTTCACCCGGACACAATATGAATGCAACTGTGTTTATGTTTTATTTTTCTACATAATATATGTCAACATAAAGCAAATTGGTTTGCTATGTTCCAGCACCACGACATGGCTGTCGATTATGTTAGGAATTCATCCAATACCATTCATGGTTCAGACAGCAAGGAGGGGATGCGCTTTCCTTGTCGCGAACAGCTGGCAACATCTAGCTAACTTACATAACGTTCACTAACATAAACGCCATCGCCATTGTGAAAATAAAGAAGTTGATCATCCATAATTTCCTTCACCTTTAGCTCAGCAACTTCTAAAATGCCTCTAAAACAGAATAACTGTGTTTGCTGTAAATTGTATTCACTCCAAGAAAATCTTTAAAATAACACGCTTGTGTCTTGTCTTGCTATTTGATTCCTAATATTTCACAACCACCCATTAATAATGGACAGATGTTGCAGTGCGATCTTTTGTAACCAGTCACGAGACCCATAGATCTCTTTTACTACCACTTTCCTTATATTACGTCACTTCCGGTTGTGGCGTCTTACAGGGCCCTTAAGAATAGCCGGTTCCCGCCTTAATGGAGCCGGCTCTAATGCTGTTACTTGAATGTGCGTAGATTATTGCAGTTTAAGTAACAGATCTCCTTCAGAGTTATGCATCTAGTTTGTTGTGATGAAAATAGCACTTTGATAATGTCTTGTGGAATATATTTCAATAAATTTCCTCTTGGCGAACAAGTGGAGTATATTAAGAAGACTTAATGTCCCTGGGGATGATAATCTACAACACATATAGTCTCCCTGATGTAATATATCTATTTCTGAAATCTTCTATACCTGACATCAGCTTCATGGCATGCTGATTCCTGAAAGTTCACCGTATGATATGTGAATGGTGCAGCGTCCAGGGGCGCTTCCATCGTGTTATAGTGAAGGTTGTGGCCTAACATGTCTTCACATACACGGTGGTCACGTTGTCAGCCTTACAACCGGTGCTCGTAGAACGTGCTTTGAATTACACAAAACAAGTGGGTCAACATTGAACGTATCCCGCCATCTGAGCTGGGGACTCACAGGAATAATATTGAAGTTCATACATTTTCCTAAACAAAATTCAACAAAATATGTCCCTGTAAAGAAAGGTGGAAGTATTTGCAATCGACATCACAATATCAGTGGATGATCCAACATACCAAGCGACGATACACTTTTCTTGCTAAAACTATACGGTGAAACACTTTCGACAACAGAATATGGTGAATAATATAAATCATCTGTTGTACGAAATTGCAGCATTCTGCACTCTGGTACGGGCAAAGACATCACATCCTAGTATAGCCTTGATCACCACACCCTGGTACAGCCAGAATCACCACACCCAGCCAGGGTCACCACACCCTGGTACAGCCAGAATCACCACACCCAGCCAGGGGCACCACATTCTGGTACAGCCAGGGTCACCACACCCTGCCAGGGGCACCACATCCTGGTACAGCCAGGGTTACCACACCCAGCCAGGGCACCACATCCTGGTACGGCCAGGGTCACCACACCCAGATAGGGTCACCACATCCTAGTATAGCCTTGATCACCACACCCTGATACAGCCAGAATCACCACACCCTGCCAGGGTCACCACACCCTGGTACAGCCAGAATCACCACACCCAGATAGGGTCACCACATCCTGGTACAGCCAAGGTCACCACACCCTGGTACGGCCAGGGGCACCACACCCTGGTACGGCTAGAGGTCACCACACCCTGGTACAGCCAGAATCACCACACCCTGCCAGGATCACCACACCTAGCCAGGGTCACCACACCCTGGTACAGCCAGAATCACCACATCTAGCCAGGATCACCACACCCAGCCAGGGTCACCACACCCTGGTACAGCCAGAATCACCAAACCCAGCCAGGGGTCACCACACCATGGTACAGCCAGAGATCACCACATCCTGGTACAGCTAGGGTCACCACGTCCTGGTACGGCTAGGGTCACCACACCCTGGTACAGCTAGGGTCACCACACCCTGGTACAGCTAGGGTCACCACACCCTGGTACAGCTAGGGTCACCACACCCTGGTAGAGCTAGGGTCACCACACCCTGGTACAGCTAGGGTCACCACACCCTGGTACAGCTAGGGTCACCACGTCCTGGTACAGCTAGGGTCACCACACCCTGGTACAGCTAGGGTAATCGCTGAGAAAGTGCTTTGGTTCGTAACTCGAAGCAGTCTTTAGATTGTGTTTAATCGAGGATAATTGTTCAGCATAGTTTATTGTTGTCGTTCTATAACTCGAAGCAATCCTTAAAGTCAGTGACTGTATTTAGGGTATGACTAAGGTTTAAGCAATGATCGTTCTCCAAATTAACGTATTATAGTGGCAATTTAACTGTACGTGAGAAGAGGGAACAAATGAAGAATCCAGTGTATGTCAGCAGTGCGTTCCGCGACTTGCATGACGTGAAATACAGCAAGATTCAGACTCAACAGACCACCGAGTTTTCATTCATGTGATTTTCTGCTAGCTGATGTCGGACGTCCTGCATGTCGTGGTGACAGCGCTTCGTTACCATGCAGCTGGAAGTTCCTTGTACGTTGTGCAGATGTACAAGGTTTGTGAAAAGTGGCAACTTCAGGATGTTACCACGGTGTCTCAGCGTCATGGTGCTTGCATGGCCGTAAGTATATTCATTTTCCCAAAACACAAGTTGAAAAACAGAAAATGAAAGCGGATTTCAAACAAACAGACATTCAAAATGTTCTTGGATGTATAGGAGGTTCCATAATCCCAGTCAAAGCACCAACACAAGATGAATATTTGTTTGTGTCTATATCGAAAGGATATCGTGGAACAAATGTTCATTCTGCGAATTGAACTCAACTGCAAATCACAAACACAGTTGCACAGCGGGCAGGCAGCACTCATTGTTCTCATAGCTGGAATGTGCGCAACCTGGGGGATTTACAAGGCTTGGTAGAAGATGGTTGTTTGCTAGGCAACAGTGCGTATGGATGTGCTCTAGCTTACTTTTAAATTGAATCCTTCCACACCAAATGCACAACGATATAACATCTCTCAGAGTAAACCCCGAAACACAAGTAAAAGGACAATCGGTGTTGGGAAAATGAGATTTCGTTTTCACAAATCTTGAGGGTGCATGTCATTTGAACCTTGAAAATGTTGCAAAATAATAGTTGCAACGGCAGTGTGCACAATGTTTGCATTACAAGTGACCTGCCCCTTCATGATGAACTTAATGACAATGTATAATCCCTGTAAATAAAGAGAATAAAACTACCTGCTTTCAAAATATTTCAATTGTCAAGATTTCAGTATATGATTTCAACAACTGAAGAATATTTTCAAAACTGTGAAATTCACACAAAATCATGCATGTCATTACAATTTTAAAACAAATGAGAAAGCGTTCACAGGAACTCCAATTATCTTCAACCTGGCCTTTGGCAGTCTATATTTCGAGATACGCTTTTCAAGGAACGTCTATTGCATGCCTAAGGATTGTCTAGCGAATGCTGCGCGATGCACTACTTCGTTTCTTAAAGACCTAACAAAAGCGTTCGTTAACCATGCGTTCGGAGCAGGTTTAACTGCGTCGAGTCGTGAGCCCCAGGTACTACAAGCTTCTCCGTCATGACAGCGGCCCACCCACGTGAGCGTGAGTAAATGCAGTGTCACTCGTTAACCCAGACAACAAACAGTAGCATCTACTTGTGTGTCTGGCGCTTGACCCAGTAATTGTCACTGTGGCCCGCATACAGAACCAACACATTTGTCAGTTATATATCGGCATTTTGTCTTCTGGCATTTGGCTATAAATCCGTATCAAACCTGATGTGGGTAGGGAAAGCTACCCGTATGCACGTGGTGATGTGTCGGGCAGGCTTCAGAGGTACAACCGAGCCACTCTACAATATGTCTCCAACTCAAGCAAGGCAATTCGGTTACCTGAAAAACATGGGAACCTATGGCGCATGCCAAGATTTGGACACGTCCACTACGTCTCTACCGTGAAAATTTTGAAAATCTTAAGCATGAAAGCATGATTAAACTTGCCAATTAGAAACACCTCCCGGGACCTTACAGACTCCAAGAGACCTGCTTCTGCCTTAGCCAGCTAAGGTGGCAGTTTGTAGCTCAAGTGCACATATAGCGCCACAGGTGACTTTAATGACTGGCTTATGTCTGCCTCTTACCGACCAGGTCTAGACTCCCGGTTACAGGCCGTCGCCATGAAGCTGGAATACTGATGGAAAACTAAACTCACTCACTCTTGCCAGTCGCGTTCTGCCTCTCATATCGACTGTCGATTTACGCACTCTTAATTTATCTATGGAGAATCCATTAATCCGGGAAGGCAAACTATCGCTCATTATCGCTGATTACAGCTTAGTTTGGGAAGGTCAGAAACGAGTTGTATAATATGAGTCATCTCGGTCAAGACAATACTGTTACGCTTGAAAGTACAATTCCCAAAAGCAAATCGATGTCGTGAATTTCTACTGAATCTTAGCATGGACGATGCATGACAATTACATTTGTGTTAGTGACTGTAATTTACGCTGCCTTATAACAATATCCAGTAAACATTCCGTCTCGGCCCCGTTAAACATGTCCACTACGGTCAGGACTCATTTTATCCTGTGTTGTCCATATCAGTTCTACCATGACAATATTTAGTCAACGGAATGAAATATTGTTTTTTCCATTTGATACCACGAAATTAACATTTTTGCATGATAGAATCGATCTATCGATAGACTACACCAATCGCTGCTGACAAAGATTTCGTACATGTAACATACTTTCGATACCAGAACAATCGCTCACCAAACATGATGAAATCTACACTGAAGACCTCTAATTTAAGGTTAAATCGTCATTCGTTAAAGTCAAAACACAAACGCATTTCCTAATTAATGGCATCATTCGTGATCAGCTGATCCCCATTCCGGGAAAAAGACGAACCTCGTCTTCAAGGTTTCCATATCGACAAGACAGTCTTCAAACAAGAACGATAATTCATCTTATAGTGAAAGATGCTCCCATAAGCCAAAAGTGTGAGACAGAAGTGCATGTAATGTTCTTAGTAGTCTGTGGATGGTCGAGGGTGATGATCGGTTGTGTTTAGAACAGTGAGCGCATGTGGCTGTGAAGCCCAAATGCAGAGGCACATTGTCCTACTCTGTCTCATTGCATGCCAGTCAAATCGCGCCAGATACAAAATTACCCAGCAAATTTTGTAAAAATGTCACGGGTATTTTTTTTTTTTTTTTTTTTTTTTTAAATATGAGAATATTCCACCTGGAAAGCGTCAACTACCGACCCTCAGCTACCACCATGCATTGCCTGTGTATTTGTTTTCTAGAGAAATTCTCCCTGAAAGTATATGGAACAATAAAAAAAATATTATGGCAGAGCGTGAAACGGTTTACTATAAAGAATGGTACGAACATGGCGTACGTTGGATTAATGATTTGACAGATAATAATGATAATTTCTATCAATTTGAAACGTTTATAAAACAATATGACATAAACACAAATTTTCTCAAATATTTGTTCCGTTAAACAATACCAATACAGATTTAAAAATAATAAAATACAGACTTTTACATCACATCTTGCCAACTAACATTTGTAAAGATAGGATATAAAGACACTAGTATTTGTAGTTTCTGCTCTGAAGATATAGAAACAGCTATCCATCTATTCTGGTCTTGCAGCAAGGCAATCCCTATATGGAAGAAACCTGAGAACTGGCTACATGTTAAAACAAAATAAAACTCAAAATTGAACAGAAACATGTAATGCTTGGCTATCCAAACAAAAATAACGACCCATTAAATATTATCTTAATTCCCTTCGAGGAACTAATATTTCGATATAAGTTTAACAACACTATGCTACCTTTCCAGGTTTTTCAATATAAACTGTTCGAATACTATATGCTAACACACTGTTAGTTGTGCCAGGGATACTCTACACCACCTTTATATAGGCTCCCTAGATGTACCATCAATGCTGTCTGCGGGTTCTGATCGTCATGTCATAATCCATTCTGCTGAAACTATTTGGGTTGTCCATCATGCATACCGAATTATCATTGTTTGTATAAAATGTCGAAAAATGCAACAAAATAAAAAAATATAAGAAATAACTTATTCAAATAAATTAATTTCCCTGCTCTCAGTCTTTGATTCATGAAAGAATTAAAATAATTTGCATTCGACGTAAAACCATATATTTGTTTTGATTTTCATTTTCTATAGAGTATGTTTTCACTATCGGTAAAGCATACGACCAAAGCGGAAGTTCACAAGTAGATGTTACACGGCGAGTCTAAATTTAATGTAAAACCAATGAGTCGATGTCTTCCATAACAGCTCCACTTAATTTTTAGAGTTAACCGGGAGCAGTACCACAGTAAAGAGGGTTATACGAAATTGTGGACTGTATAGCCCACTCGCTGCACACGTACTGTCTCATCTTTTCACATTTCATTCCAAGTTTTTGTTCAGTCGACTTCCGGCGTCAATAATGGAGCGAAAAGATAAATATAAACATGCAGCAGATAGTGTGGAATCCATTCGAAACAGGAGACGGCACGAAGACAATGGTTGGGAAATATGCTTTGTTAGTTGTCTGAGATCTTCCTGCATAAATGCACAGGTTGCCAGTCGTGAGATACCTGCATGCGTAAAGACGATTAGTCCCCGGAGAGGGGTTGTTTACGAGTGCACGGGCAAGGCTTGCTTGGGCTCCTGTATAGTTTCTTCGGTCCGTTTCTTCTTTGTAGATTGTAATTTCAGCAATGTTAACAAACATTGGGCCAAAGTGAAAGACAGTTCGGAAAACGTGTAGCTCAATATATAGTATAATTACTCATTGTTACATTGATGAAAACGGTGAAATACAGATTCGGTGAGGTCGTTATTAAAGGGGCACTGATGCGGAGCGAATAATGTTTCTCACCAACGGTCTAAGTACAAAACCAAGGAGCAAACTGGTCAGCACCCGCTCCCTCGACCGTGACTGACAAAGGGACTGGGTTCCTGTCCACATTAGCAGAATTTCTTCACCCCAAAATGTGAAGAGGCCGGATGCCCATCACATGCTGTTATTTAAAAATATTCATGGTATTCCTTATCTGATTGTGACAAAATATCCCAGCAGTGTAGTTCTTTTTCTGATGCCTCAATGGTATAGTGACTGATAAAATTTGATCCTATTTCTGTGTTTTTACCGCGATATTTAATCATGTCATGTGAAAATATGATGTCTACATACCTGTTGCAAGCCATTTGTTTCATGTAAGTCCTAAAGATTGCAAAGCTTTATATTTAGATAGTTTTGAGGGTTGGCCCAGCTGTCATAGCAAACATCATACGTAAATTTTGGTAGCTACGACCCTGGTTTATTATGAATGATAATAAAATACACACAGTTGATTTATCTGAATTTGTAAACTAATAACAACGACTTTGCCATTTGTAGAGAAATCTGAAACTTTTCTTGCGAGTATACCCAAGTACACAGCAAATACCTATGTGCATTTCTTATGTAACAACAAAGTTCCTTTGGTATCCTGAAAACAGTTTCGGCCCATAAGTGTTTTCAGGCTGCATGCGACACCATGCGAGTCCTTGCTGTAACTCGCGTTAGATGGTGTAAACCTACACTTGTTATTTGTCATCATTCTCTGTATGGTCAGTTAATGAATTTATAACAGGTAAATACTCAACATTATAAATTAAGGTCTGTAATGGCAAATGTATTGTATGTTATGTAATATGTGCATGTAAGTGATGCAAGAGAGTTTATCAGCTGAGTTAGAAAAACAAACATCGATCGAAGGATTAACCGATAAAGCACTGATTGATTAATTACTTTTTTCTTCTAGAGGATTTGTCAAAAGGCAGTGTGTGTAGATGAATGGAATACGATTTCTTTTATGTGGATATTGATGGATACATTCCTGAACAAGGTAGTAGCCTGATATTGTTGCTATAAAATTACTCTGTTTTACATTCATTATTTGCATTTGTTAAAAATTTATTTGTTGTAGCATTCAGCAGAATCTATATGACAGAAAACACACACTAGATCGCGTATGTGTGTGAAATAAGATCCACATTGGCAATCTATACAATGTATAAATGTTGCTGTCATGTTAGAAATTTACTATAAGTATAAGCAGACCGTTTGTTGTTTTGTTAATTTTCAAAATCATACAAATATGACAGTAAACTAATTAGGGTTATGAGACAAAAATTTAGAGACGTATGTTAGCTTCGTTGTTTTTCCAACCTGATAGTTTTTTACCATTTCTACCACTGGCAGATGATTAACCTTCAAAGTGTTTCATTTGTTTTCACAATGCATTTGTAATGAAGCAACAATGACTTCACCTTAGTTGATCTGTCTATAATTAAACTATCAGTTGCGCAGTAGAGGTCACGAACCAGTCACGAGTTCTGGGATATCATCCGGGTACTTACGGGAGAAAAACAATAACAAAACTTTACACCAGTCCACGGAAATTGCTCCGCATCAGTGCCACTTTAATATCATCATCACCCCCTAACTTAGTCATAAATCATGAACAGTCCCAGAGTAGGATATGTTGTCTTCTTTGTGACTCTCAATATTGTTTCGTCATTTAGCAAACTTTCCATATCCCCACTGAGTTATTACTATGATAACAATTCAAAATATGTTCAAGTTAAAGGGGCACTGATCTTGAAATTGAAGGGGCACTGATGCAGAGCAAATAATGTTTCTCGCCAATTACGAAGCTCCCTCGACAGTGATGGACAAAGGGCTCCGGTCCACATTAGCAGAATTTCTTCACCTCAACAGTCAGGAGGCCGGATGCCATTCATATGCCATTATTTAAAAATATCCATGGTATTCCTTGTCTGATCGTAACAAAATATCCCAGCAGTGTAGTTTTTTTCTGATGCTTGGATGGTATAGTGACTGATCCAATTTGATCCTATTTCTGTTTCTTACCTCGATATTTAATCATGTTATGTGAAAATATACTCTCTACAGGCATGTAGCAAGCCATTTGTTTCAGTAAGAAAGATTGCAAAGCTTTATATTTGGATAGTTTTGAATGTTGGCCCCCCAGTGATAGCAAATATCATGTGTAAATTTTGGTAGCTATGGTTGCTACCCTGGTTTATTATCTGTGATAATAAAAACACACAGTTGATTTGTTTGAATTTGTAAACTGAAAACAACGACTTTGCCATTGGTAGAGAAATCTGAAAATTTTCTTACGTAAGAAAAACTGATTACACCTGTTTACCCAAGTATACAGCAAATGCCTGTATGTATTCCTTATGTAACAAAGTTCCGTTGGTATCCTCAAAACAGTTTCGGTGTTTTTCAGGCTGCATGCGACACAGAGATTACCTCTTCCTTGCTGTAACTTGCATTTGATGGTGTAAACCTACACATGTTATTTGTCATCAATCTCTTGAAGGTCAGTTAATGAATTTATAACAGGTATAATTAGTGGTAACACCACTCAGGGTACTCAACAAAGGTTCCCATTTGGCATGTCTCCTGTCTGGAGTAAATACTCAACATTATAACTTAAGGTCTGTAGTGGCAAATGTATTGTATGTTATATAATATGTGCATGTATGTGATGCAAGAGGGTTTATCAGCTGAGTTAGAAAAACAAACATCGATCGAAGGATTAACCGATAACACACTCATTGATTAATTACTTTTATCTTCTACAGCGGATTTGTCAAAAGGCAGTGTGTGTAGCTGTACTAATCTGTACTGACTACACCCTGTCGTAAAGTGTGAGTGTAAAAACAACATCGTCCCTTCAAAAACAAATGTACACAGCGGTTGCGTTTTACAAAAAGCAGTGACCCTAAAACATTTTGGGGTATCCTGAAATCATTTGGTAAAAGCGCAGATCAGCCATGTCAAATTAAAATCGACACATTATTTAACCATTTTAAAAACCTGAATACCGATGTCCATAACGATAATATAGAAATGAGTGATGCGTTTTCAGTTGAGATAGCTGTGTTAGACAGCCGGATCACTGAAGCTGAGATTACGGCATGTATTAAAGATTTAAGAAACAACAAAGCCTGTGGTTTAGACAATGTACGTAATGAATATATCAAAGCCTCTACTGAGGTAATGCTACCAGCCTATGTTTAACCTGGTGCTAGATCATGGAGTTTTTCCTCAAGCTTGGTCAGACGGTTACATAAAGCCCATTTATAAAAGCAAGGGTAGCCAAGCCAACCCCAATAACTTCAGGGGGATATCCATTGTTAGTTGCTTAGGCAAGTTGTTCACGGCAATCCTATCCAAGCGCCTACAAAAGTTTTCAGACAATGCGAATTTGATAAGTGAATCACAAGCTGGCTTTCGGAAATCTTATTCCACAATAGATAATATATACATTCTTAAAACTCTGATAGAGATATATCAAAATATGAGGAAGAAACTGTTTTGTGTTTTCATCGACTTTCGTAAAGCATTTGATACTGTCTGGCGCTATGGTCTCTGGCTAAAATTAATTAGAAATAATATTGATGGAAAATGTTTTCGAGTTATCCGCAACATGTATCAAAACATAAAATCCTGTATTGTATTTGATGGAATCGAATCCCCTTTCTTTTCCTGTGATATTGGTGTGAGACAGCGTGAAAATTTGTCACCATTTCTGTTTGCTCTGTATTTGAATGACCTAGAATCTTTCTTTGCTGAACACAACTTTACTGGTTTGAAGTCAACTCGGAGTATGTTTGAAGATCATATCGGTTCGTACATTAAGTTGTTTCTCCTGTTGTACGCAGATGATACTGTAATACTTGCAGAATCAAGTGATGATCTTCAGCATGCATTAAATATTTTCTCAGAATACTGCAAAACATGGAAACTGAATGTTAATATATCAAAAACTAAGGCTGTAATATTTTCCAAAGGAAGTTGTAAAAAATGTCACCTCTTCAAACTTGATGATGAAAATATTGAGGTTGTAAAAGAATACATTTATCTTGGTATTTTGTTTAACAATAATGGACGTTTTTGTAAAGGTATTAAACGACTTCATGCTCAAGCTTCCAGAGCCATGTATGCAGTATTGCGAAAAATAAGAATGTTAGATATGCCACTAGACTGCCAGTTAAAAATGTTTGACCAAATTGTACAACCCATATTACTGTATGCCTCAGAAGTATGGGGATACGAAAATACACAGCTCATAGAACGTCTCCATCTAAAGTTTTGTAAATACATTCTTAAGGTTAAAATGACAACTCCTGATTACATGGTATACGGCGAGCTGGGCCGATACCCGCTAGATATCTCTATAAAAATCCGAATGCTTTCTCATTGGTGTAAAATGCTAGTACTCCCACACAAACTGTCATCCAAAATATACTCTCTCATGTATAACCTGAAGTCAGCCTGTCCTAATTATACGTTTAACTTACTTTCGGCAATAGAAAATATCTTACGGGATACTGGCTTTTACCATGTATGGATGTCACAGTCTATTGTTTCTCCAAATGTTTTAAAAACTAATGTTAAACGGGTTCTCATTGATCAGTTTTATCAGTCATGGAATGCAACAACAAATGCTTCCTCAAAAGGCAAATATTACATTCTTTATAAAGAAGTACATAATCTAAATCCCAATCTTCTGGAACTGCTTCCAAATCTTAGAATATGGTATACACGCTTCAGGACAGCTAACCACAGATTACCTATAGAAACTGGAAGATGGACAAGTATCGCTGTTTCTGATAGGAAATGCACACTATGTAATGATGCAGTGGGCGAAGAATACCACTTCCTTCTAATATGCTCAGGTCTAGCAACGCTAAGAAATAAATATCTGCCTAGGTACTTCTGTAATAATCCTTCATTAGATAAATTCATCTCAATAATGAAATCACATTATAAACCACTCACTTTGAAATTAGCTAAATATATCAAGGAAGGTTTATGTCTGTACAAATGAGACTGCCATGTGCAAAATTGTAATTCTCCTTTTAGTGTTGACTTGCACAAACCATACTGTACATATTGTAAATCATCTGTATGTTCTCTGTGTCACTTCGTGTGATTTATGAGAATAAACTTCTTCTTCTTCCTTCAAAGAATGAACCACCCTTGCGTTGATTGATTGATTGCTCATTATTGGTTAACTAAATTACTTAGAATGGTGGACATCATACAATTAGTTGCCAGGTGTGCTATCTTGGTGACCAGTGAGAGGTTTATCAGGTTTTCACTAGTGTGAAAGATGTGGAACGATGTGTTACATTTTCGCAAATTCGACTGTTTTAAGACACTCGACACTGAGCAGGATTATTTACCAGCTTCAGATGAATGGAATACGATTTCTTTTATTTGGATATTGATGGATACATTCCTGAACAAGGTAGTAGCCTGACATTGTTGCTATAGAATTAGTATGTTTTAAATTCATTATTTGCATTTTGTTTTAATTTATTTGTTGTAGCATTCAGCAGAATCTATATGACAGAAAACACACACTAGGTCTCGTATGTGTGTGAAATAGGATCCACATTGGCAATCTATACAATGTTTAAATGTTACAGTCATTTTCAAAATCATACATATATGACAATAAACTAATTAGGGTTATAAGACAAAATATGAAGGCGTTCATTGGCTTCATTATTTTTCCGTCCTAATAGTTTTTTACCATTTCTACCTCTGGCAGATGATTAACTTTCAAAGTGTTTCATTTGTTTTCATAATACATTTGTAATGAAGTAAAACTGACTTCACCTTAGTTGAACTGTCTATAATGAAACTCTCAGTTGCGCATACGAACTGCGTAGCAGAAGTCACGAACCAGTCATGAATGGGCGATCTTTTTGAATTTATCTTCCAGTTACTAATCTGCTAGGTGCGCTGATCCGGACGGTCCAACCTTAAACTGACAGCGCATGTCGTATGCCCAATGTGAGCCGTACATGTTACTATTACACTTAGAGACAGTTAACCAGTATAGCCTTCACCGCCACCGGGAACGTTCACGCTGGTGCATGGACAGCATATCTTTGCCCTTTTACAATGATATATCAAGTGTTATTTCCTGAAATATTTATTCTATGATTCAATGATACACCTGGGATAGGCATGACTGCTTACATTGCAAGTATGAATCGCGAAATGGCAGTTCGAAGCAAGGAGGTGGAATCCGCTGATCATTTTCAGGTCATGTTTTGTCGTTTTGTTGATGTTTTGAAGTCGGAAATTTACATCTGGCACTAGATGTCTCAGTATCACACATTTAAAACTGCAGTGTATTTTCATGGTATATGTACTCAAATCGTCTTAGTATTATGGCCGATATAGCTGCAATCATGAAATTCACTAAGATGGGGAGCTGATGCGATGCGTGAAATGTGAAACACTGAAAGTCTTGTTATGGAAATTTCATCAGGTCGTTCATGATGGGATTGAGATTTCTGACAATACAGATACTTAGCATGTACAGAGGAAAGTGAGAAACAATGGTGAAGAAATTGTAAAATAACAGTAACGGACGAATTATGGCAGTTATCGCCTACATGTAGCCAACTTGCATATTCGATAAATTGGGCATAACTAAAATCCCTACTGTACTTTTTCATGTCTGTAACGGTTTGTGATGCATGAAATATTAATTCACTGTATAGATAAATGATAAATAAAAATATTGCAAATTTCCACAATGACTGTATCTTAATTATCCTCAATTTAGTTTATAAATTAAAACATTTTTCTTAAGTTTTAATAAAGGGAATAATATTGAAATATTAATTTATTTAAATATACAAAGCAAAAGTACCATTAGGTTAAGTACACATTCAAGCACACTTTCCAAAACATAAAGTTTTCTTTTAGAACTGTTGAATGAAACTCAGAAAGTAAGACAGTTAAAGGTAGATAATACATGGTCTGTCATGAGAAGTATTTTGTCAATTTAATGTTACCATAACAAGAAACACATGAAATGTCATGTTGTGATTCACACCTTCTTGGGTGGTCAGAATGATATGCTGTTCGTTGTGAGAAATCTCTGTAAATATATTAAGAGCTTTAAGTGGTGTTAAACTTTTATAAGAAATGAATCAATAAATTCACATATATAACAGGACGCACAACACTGACTGGTGGACATAGTTTACAAGGGGTAAATGTTTATTTCAGGCTATGATGACTAGTTTTTCTGGTGCAACCGACTAACTGCTTGGATAATAGATGCATGACACTTGTATAAGTATACATAAAAACATACAGTAGTGTCAGAATTTTAAACCCAAATGGATTCAGATTAGTGAGGAACTGCTGCTCAAAAGGTAATATTTATGTTTCTCACTAACTGTTACTTTCTGTACAGAATTTCTTCAATTGTCAGGGATGTGTAATAATCACAAATTCTCGATAAAGAACTTCCAGGGAATACTCTTTCGCCGGAGCTGTATCTCCGATTTTCTTTTACATTACGATCGGTGGTAGTATAGGAACTATTTGTAAGATTTTAATGTGGCAATAGTTAAAGAATTACCGTTGGGAATAGCATAAGGGCTGATAACGTTCAAAAAAAGAATTTTCATTATTTCACAGATGCTACGACATCTGAGACTTGCTCTGTCGCACGTTCTGTCGTAGGAAATGCCGTTACAATACAGCAACTTTTCATGGCATTTTCCCTGTTATCTTTTATCATGTCAGTTCGTATTGCTTTTGGAAATTAAGCAAATGATGCCTTTCTAAACTAAAAATCTAAGCAAAACCTGTGTTCGTTAATGACTATTCGTCGTAAACGATCGTTTTTTTAATGAAGGTGACCATGGCAACACATTTGCTGGGTTCTGTCTTTACATGTAGCAGCGCACTTTGAGTCGGGAACCAGACCAGAAGCGATAATTTGGACCGTCGCTTATGTCATTTTAAAAGGAGAGTTATCGCCCCTCCCAACAAAAAAATCGCCCTTTCTGGGATATCATCCGGGTACTCACAGGAGAAAAACAATAACAAAAGTTTCAACCAGTCCACGGAAATTGCTCCGCATGAGTGCCCCTTTAATTTCATTTTGATTTTTCATCTCTTTAGCTTATTTTTTATGTGTAATCCTGGCATAGTTATTCTATGTTTTTATGTATCTTAGAACCTCTGAAAACAATTAGTCAGTGAATGAGTGAAATCACTGTATGTACATGAATTTTATATACTGCCTCAGTGAATGGTGTTTTACATATGCAAGCACGCAACAAAAAGATAAATGAAAGAAAACAAAATGCAAGTGTCATAAATTACAACTGACATAAGTTGAGTAATATTTTCTTGTTCAAGAAATGTCTCGATTAATCTCCACTTTAAAATGTCTGTATCACATCTGTCTGCAGTGGACAGACAAACAGATCCATGTCATGTCAGGTGGTTAAGTGGGAAGCTGCCGCATCCTTGTTTCGAAAGGCGGTGGTTAGCGCGCAGTGGGGCAGGGCAGGATATAGTGTGGCTGTAGAGCCCGATCCTGGAGTAGCAGTCCTTGATGCACACTGTGCAGATGTAGATGGTGGGGGCACTAGGAGACCGCATGCTGCTTTGTGTCCACTCTTTTGATGTGGCCTGGACATGTTTTTCATGGAGCCTTCACCTCACCTGGAGTGTCCTGTCAAGTTTCTGATCTACAGACCTGGGTGGGAAATGTGGAGGCCTGGGTGGGAAATGTGGAGACGCTGAGCAGACCACACTTCAGTGTCCCCACTCGGCATCGCTGGTAGGATCCAAGCATAAACCAATACAGCTTGCTGCCAGCTCCACCGCAGGAGTTACAGACAGAAGGTGTAGTGCTCCTCCATGCTCCACTCTGGATTTTTCCTGGAGGTTTGCTCCTGAAGCCTTTCCTGAAATCAGACCTAGCCACAAGGCAGCGGAGGTTTGGAATCAGGATTTGCCTTCCCTTAGATGAGTTGCCTTCCCAGACTTAGGAGTCTTACTCTCATCTACCCTGGTGTACTACATTACAGGACATCATACCTCATAGACATTTCTCAACTGGTCAACTGACTTTGATTCAGGTTTTTCAAGTCTCGTTGGTCACACGAAATGATATGTTACATGTTGTGTGTTAACATTACTATATACACACATGTTAATTTACCTAAGTGAACTATTATTTAAGTTAAAGCAGTGGTGAAATGTGTTGATTTAGATCACAGCATCAAAAAGATCAAATGTTTGTGGTTAATATTCCTGGTAAATTTGCTATGAATGATTACATCACATGATTAAGTATCATGTATACAACATCAAAATTGGATCAAAAACATTCTCAGTCATCAGCCTGTCTACACGGCTAAAATCCAAAACTGCGTGCACTGATAAGGTCTGTACTCACGTATGTAGGGATAAAACATATGCACAATACAGTAGGAAATAATTCAGAAAACGTAGCCGATACGAACCGCAACAGTGGTGTACAGTCTCAAAATCATTCACAGATGTATTTTTCTGAAAAATCATTGTTTTATTCTTTATTGGTCTGTTTACACAAGAGTGGCATTGTTATGATGCATATATTAAATGATTGGTCTACGCCACTAGATTCCATTCACTGCTCTATATGTACTTTTTAACTGTTTCTACGACACCTACATTGAAAATATAAATAAGGGGTATGTTCCCCTGATGTTGAAAACATGTAGCCCATTGTCTGGAGCCCATTGCAAATATGTGTATACATTGTCTCCAAAAGTATGTGTAATGGGAGTAACCTAGGCTCATATGACAATCTGTCGTGTCCACTGGTCTCAGGGCTGTTACCGAGACTTGCATGACAGTGTTGAAACCATTGCTCTGTAACCGCTTGAAAACTGTATGTTCTTGATACTGTAGCGCTTTGAGCATACATCAGGTATGGAATTCATCATGTTAAATTTTAAGAACAACAGACTACCAGATCTGTGCCTGCACTTGACCTCTGCCATGTTGTGCTTCAGCTGTGAGAAAAGATAAAAGACAGCAGTTGCTGAATTCCAAGCGATTCCGTCGATGTTCTGCAGAATATCCAGAAATCTCCAATGAACAGGTATGTCTTGCAACACAGTAGTGTAAGGAAGAACACAATCCTTGAATAACTCTAGGGACCTAGGATCCTTGTATAACAGCTTCAGTCATGTTATATTTACTGTTTGAAATGATCACGAAGGAGTTCTTGTTTTCAAACATTTTCATCTTGTCGCAAGTAGCTGATGCAGCATTAAGCACATTTTTCCTTATCCTGACTCATGCTTAATTGCTTATCTCTTCTTCCTGGCGAAGGTAGTGGAACACCTGAAATCCCTTGAAGTCCCCTTCTAAATTTCTTGAATCTTCATCTCAATAACAGAGGACAGATTCCGCTCCCAGACAGCCTGAAGCCTTTTCTGATTTGGTGGACTCGCCGATCGAAAGTCTGCGCAGGAACCTATATGTTAGAGCTGGTATTCAACAACCACCTCTATGTAGACGCATCTCTACAAGGATGGGGAGCTCATCTAGGAAACGAGGTTGCAGCAGGAATCTGGAACAAAGAGGAACAGGCTCTTCACATCAACCAGCTGGAAATGAAAGTAGTCATTCATGCCATCCACCGCTGGTCGACAGCATTGAGAGACAAGTTATTAATGATCCACACAGACAACTCAACAGTATCTTTTTACATAAACAAACAAGGGTCAATGAGATCACTATCTCTGCTACACCTAATGTTTCAACTGTTCAACTTAGTGGACAGTCTGAATCTTCAAGTAAAAGCATGTCACATACCAGGAGCCTACAGCGTCATGGCAGACACACTATCTCGTCCTCTTCATCCATGTCCAACAGAATGGATGCTGCATTGGGAAGCATTTCAACTAATCAGCAAAGCTTTTGGATCACCGCAAATAAACCTGTTTGTAACAAGATTCAACAAACAGACAACAGCCTTTGTGTTGCCAGTACCAGATCCCTTAACTAGGCTACGGACACTCTCAACATTCCATGGGAAGGACTAAACGCGTACTCGTTTCCCCCTCCAGTACTTTTACCAAAAGTCATCGAGAAAATCAGACAAACGAAGAGGTTACAACTGATTTTGGTCGCGCTCTGCTGGCCAACAAGAAATTGGTTTCCAACACTTATAGAAGAGCTAGGACAACCAACACTATACTTACCAGGAAAAAATGTTCTCATCCATCCCCACACAAAGCAAATGCACAGCCAACCATCGGTATTTCATCTCCACGTATGGACTGTATTAAGACTTGTTTGAAATGAAGAGGATATTAGCAAGAGCAGCAAAAGCAGTCACCTTAGCCATACAGAAATCTACTCGCACACTTTATGACGACAAGTGGAAACGTTTTGAGACATATGTCAGGAAAAAGGGATTTTTAGTGAACAAGGCGACTCATCCTCAAATAGCAGATTATTTATGCTGTTTACGTCATTCTAAAGGTCTGAAAGGTTCTACATTATCTACATACTTAGCAGCTCTCAGCTGTCGTCACCATGGGAACAGGGACCAACTGACTAAAGTACCAGAGCTTCTTGCCTTACTACATTCATTCAAGTTGGAAGATCAACAACACAGATTTAGAGCTCCTGCGTGGGACCTTAATATTGTACTCCAACCATTGAAATGTTGACTGAAAAGAAGCTATTTTTACTTGCCCTGACCACAGCTGCAAGATGTCAGAAATTCATGCTCTAGACTTTAATCAAACGAACTTTGATACAAGTCACCAAGAAACAGCTCATTTGGGTCTAAGATGGGATTTCATAGCAAAGAATCAACTACCAGGTTAACCAGATAGACAGTTCCGTATACCAGCCTTGTCTTCAATCTTAGGACCTCACTACAGACAAGGTTTATCATTATGTCCACTCAGAGCATTGAAAATACACATTGCATGTACCAAGTCTGGAAGACAACGGTTCAAGCGCCAATTTATCCCTATATCTACTGAGACACCCACGGAAGTATCCCGCAACACTATCTCAATGTGGATTAGAGCTGTTATACTTAGAGCATACAAAGCAGCAGGATTGGATCCTCCGTGAGCCTCCAGCCCACACGATGTCAGAGCCTTGTCATCTACACTAGCGCTACATGGGAATTGCTCGCTATCAACTATAATGGAGGTCTGCTTTTGGAAGTCAAACACTGTGTTTACCAACCATTATTTATGAGACATAGCCACAGAGGACGTCTTTGGCATTTATCAGTTTGGGCCCCTTGTCATTGCTCAGCAACTAACAGTTCACAATGACACTGACTTAATTCACCCGATTTATCACTTTACTTGTGGAAGCCAGACGCTCTGTGGAGTATTTTGGTGGAAAGTCTTAAAAGTCTTAAAGTCTTAAACAGACTAGCATGAGAGATTAGGACCTTGTATTCATTATGAAGATATTTGAACATGAAGAAAGGTCGCAACTAGTCTCGATTGCTAAATCTTGACATCAGAAACTAGCAGGACGCTAGCTACTTTTGGTGTCATCACGTGCCAGTTAGCAAAGTCTTCTGTGGAAGACAAGTTTGACTGGATGTGGTTCCCCCCAAAATCTACAATGAATATGAGAAGAATAGGACTGAATTATCGCCAGGTTCCCATTAGGAGGAAATTATTGAACGTAATTTTGAACAGACAGCAGAATCCAGCATGGTCTGACCCACCACCGTTTCCGTCGGATTCTGTAATCAATCAATCATGAGCCAGGCTAAGGAAAAATATGTAATTTTCTGAATAAAATTGATATTTTATACTTATCCTGACCCATGATGAAAGCCCTCACAGACACCCCTCACAGACACGCTGAATTCTCATATTCTCGTGTCAGGCGATTATAGGAGAGAGTGAAGTATCATGGCCGATCAGCTGACTGTGTGCATAGGAAGGGAGGTAGTACATGGGTGAGTGTGAATTTTACGTCCGCTTCTTTTGGAAGGGGACTTCAAGGGATTTCAGGTGTTCCACTACCTTCGACAGGAAGAGGAGATAAGCAATTAAGCATGAGCCAGGATAAGTATAAAATATCAATTTTATTCAGAAAATTGCATTATTCTCTCACTGCTGTCATCTACAGACATGACGAAGTACTGTTAGTATGTAGGTTTTTCTCTGATGTTGATATGTATCCTCGTGTCTGCAGGACTTGCTCATCAGAAATGGATGCTCACAATGAAGTATTACATGCAATGGAGTAAAACATCCAGATTAAGAAATTCATGGACTTGCAATCATCCCAAATTTGCACAAAATATTTCTTTCTTTATTTGCCTGCCATGGATATAAAGTTTAGCATCCTAGATATATTTGTGTATGATACATCTACAAAGTATGTATTCACACAACTCCTTGACTTAAACAGTACCTGTCAGCTGATAACATGTTTCAGTTTTCTGGTTTACTTAGTGTGCTCTCCTTTGTGCCAGGTGATCGAGGCCACCAAAGACCTCCAGAAGAAAGGGGATAATCGACATAAGAGCTTGCAGACACTCCGGAGATCCTTCGCACAGGGATCAGCATACATCGATGTGTTTCTTGGGTACATGTAACACTGACTTCTCTACCTTACATACTGAAGGCCCCCTAGGTGATCCAGTGTGTCTCAGTTATCTATACTTACCTATACCCTTGACCTGGTCACTACCACAGTTTTATGCTGTATGTGAATGACATAACACTTAAAGTAGTTGTCCAGCTTTTCTAGATGTCAGAGAACTCCCTACAGTGTCTGGTGGGGCTCAGACATCAGTATTAATACTGCTTTTGTGTTCCAGAATAGAGAACTCCCTACAGTGTCTGGTGGGGCTCCTTACAGGAAGTGATGCTGACCTCCAACTCGAGGCCGCCTGGTGTCTCACCAACATCGCTGCCGGCACGCATGACCATGCCATGGCTGTCACCAAAACAGCTGCTCCCTATCTGATCACCTACCTTGGCAGCAGCAGCCACCTCCTCACTGTAAGGCTTGCCAGCCATTTGCTGGTTGCATAGCAACAGATTGTATAATTGAATGAATTGCAAGCTTGAAAACTAATAAACATATAATACTCATGGAAACGCTGATCATAATCAAAACATCAGACCAACTCTCTGAAGTTTTTGTCCGAAAAATAAAATAGTTGTTTAACAAACTATCATTGTAATATTGACACAGTTCAGTGTTTGTTACAAGGGAGGAGTGCAAAAAGAGGAACAGCCAGGTGTACGAGGCACATGCGAAGTGCCCGCAAAGTGCCACCTCCATCCTTTCTCACACTTTGTACTCCTTCTTCGTGACATGTAGTGAACTGTACCAGTACTTTGATAATAGTTTGTTAAACAAGTTTTCTATTTTTTCGGAAATAAATTATGCAAAAAAATCAGAGAGCTGGTCTGACGTTTTGATTATGATCAGCATTTGATTGGATATTATATGTTTATTACTATATTAGTTTTCAAGTTAGGTTGGACCTGTGAAGGTTCCGGGGTAGAATAGGCCTTCAGCAACCCATGCTTGCTATTAAAGGCGACTCAGCTTGTCGTAAGAGGCGACTAACAGGATCGGGTGGTCAGGCTAGCTGACTTGGTTGACACATGTCATCGGTTCCCAAGTACGCAGATCGATGCTCATGTTGTTGATCACTGGATTGTCTGGTCCAGACTCGATTATTTACAGACCGCCGCCATATAGCTGGAATATTGCTGAGTGCGGCGTAAAACTAAAACTCACTCACTCACTCAAGTTAGGTTGAAATTCAATGGTTGGCTTTTGAGCCAAACACACTATAGCCTCCATGCACAAACATTTTGGTGTGTTTTCTTTGTTCAGAATTCATGGAGCTGAATTTTGTGAATTAATGATATATCCATATCTATATTCTCTGTTTCAACCTGCTCAGATTTTAAACATGTTTTCACAACTTAAGGGAGGTAATGCTACAGTTACAAACCATTGAGATTTGTTCCAGTAGCTACAATCTGGATCACACAAACATGATATTTTGTCAAGAATATATTACTTGCATGTATCATAACGGAGATGACATTGTCAATACACAGGCGAAAATACAGTGTGTTGACCCATTTCAAGTTTTTATGATTCATTCTGAAGCAGCCATGTTAGTCAGTGAGCCAGTCTGCTAGTGACTGTCATTATTCAGAAACTACTAACAATTGTCCTACATTCTGTGGGTTGGATGACATCACACCTGTGCACATGCAATCAGCCACTGGTTTACCATATGGTCAGTTATGTAAAGCTAACTGGATAGAATGTTGTTGCAGGACCAGTGTGCCTGGGCTTTGGGCAACCTGGCTGGGGACAGCAAGGAGATTAGGGAGATCCTCCAGGCTCAGGGATGTATACTTCCACTGGTCAAGCTTATAGAGGTACGTGGCGACTTTGTGTACTACCGCTGGTCAAACTTACAGAGGTGGGTGGTGACTGTGTGTACTGCCACTGGTCAAACTTGCAGAGGTGTGTGGTGACTGTGTGTACACCCACTGGTCAAACTTATGGAGGTGTGTGGTGACTGTGTGTACTGCTGCTGGCCAAACTTACAGAGGTGGGTGGTGACTGTGTACTGCCACTGGTCAAACTTACAGAGGTGGGTGGTGACTGTGTGTACACCCACTGGTCAAACTTATGGAGGTGTGTGGTGACTGTGTGTACTGCTGCTGGTCAAACTTACAGAGGTGGGTGGTGACTGTGTGTACAGCCACTGGTCAAACTTACAGAGGTGGGCGATGATTCTGTGTACTGCCGCTGGTCAGACTCATAGAGTTGGGTGGTGACTGTGTGTACTGCCACTGGTCAAACTTACAGAGGTGGGTGGTGGCTGTGTACTACCACTGGTCAAACTCTTAGGGGTAGGTGGTGACTGTGTGTACTACCTCTGGTTTAGATTTTCTTTTTAAATTGTAACTGATCATACATAGCATGAGAGATGACAGATCTAAATCATTGTGATGGCAAGACATCTCCACAATCATGAGACATCCTTATAGTCATGGTAAACTAGTAAACATCATTAATGATCTTCTTGTGACTAAAGTGGAATTTGTCTAAAATCCCTCTGATGTAGATATCATAACTCATAGTAGCAAATTCAGTTACATTTGGGAACAAAAGTATACTGTTGGTAGTCAGTCAGCGTTAGTTAACTAGTCTTTAAAATCAATACAAATTGCTGCAAAGTACTTTACACATAGGACTCGATGTCAATAACGATCACAAAGACCAATAATCAGTAACAGCCTGAAAAGTCTGATTTTTCCTTATCCCTTCTAAAAGAAGCGGATGTAAAATTCACACTCACCCATGAGTTACCTCCTCTCCCGCACACATGGTCAGCTGATCGGCCATGATACTCACTTTCTCCTTATTGCCCGACAAGGGTGGCTGGAGTTACCTGGGGTCTCCATTACGGCGATAAGTTTTATAACTATTTTGGTCCTTTTACTATATTTATGTCCTATGCCATGTTTGGTTTATGTATATGCATCACAATTTGTTTATTTGTGATTATTGGGTGTTTATATAGCACATATTTCATCAACCGAGACTGAGTATCCATTGATGAAATTGTGTTTACAGTGTAGATTAGGGCTGTCAGTGGTTGACGTGCTCCGGCTTATAAGCCCTTATGTTCTTCGACTATTTGCTGTGAAATTTGCTGAAATTTATCTGTTTCAGAATTTAGTGTAT
Organism: Haliotis asinina; assembly: GCF_037392515.1. Lineage (NCBI taxonomy): Eukaryota > Metazoa > Mollusca > Gastropoda > Lepetellida > Haliotidae > Haliotis > Haliotis asinina. The sequence continues at coordinate 104,562,687 of NC_090280.1, read as the reverse complement.
AAATTCATTCTTTTCACAGGCGAACGACTTTCATTAGTCATGTCTAATCAGGCGATTTAGCTTTGGGTAATCGCACTCACGGAAGGATGAAGACAAATATTACCAATCATCGTCTCCGAAGGAAGTTCTCGTCTTTGATTCGGAAGTCACATCGTGAATCATGAATAGTCTGGACTTAGTCTCACCATCCAAGGGCCCCAACGAACCCAACCCTTATAGGAGGAAGAAGGGAGACATGTGTTGCGGCCGATAGCTCTGATATCTATGATGTCTGAGAAGTTATTTACGGCATTCATGTCAGCAACCAAGTTTCAACAACCTTTGCCACCTTTCAACGCTTGTCATTTCCTTCTTCACCATATGGAGCCCTCCATCAGAGAGACACCTCTACAAGACGCACCTTCTTCAGACGGGCTCGATTTAGAGCCGTCAACAAGACTCTCATCTCAAGTTCAGCAAACGAGGAAGAGTGAATGATCCTATCAACTTTCGTCACTCAGAAGAAGGATCAGTAGTTTACATCCGAACACCTCGTCTCAACTACTGCGGGACTGAATCTACATCCTCGACAAGATTGAAGAGGTAGTAAGGATTATCGGCCAAGACTTCAGAGAAATCATGATGATCAAGTCCATTGTCTTCTTGACAACGGTGCTCACGCAGACAAGTCAGTGTTACACTAAAGAGTCCAGAGAGTGATAGAAGTTTAATACCTGATCGTTCAGGAGGAAAAACATTGAAGATCAGGGTCGGAATGGCTGGAGTTTTCCACCCTCAGCTGTCCCCATACAACCGCCTCCAGTGGGTGGATGTTTTCAACTCTACTGGAAGAATTCAGGAATTCTCAATGATGAATGCGTCACGAAGATTTTTCGAGACGACTATAACATACCACTGCAAACTACACCTCCGATCACAAGAGATGACGGTATTATTTTCGGGGGAAAATTCCGACACATCTACCTGGAAGACAATTTGTCTACATCAGCTTCAAGCTACGAAAGTTTTTTTCGCGCGCTTTACTCATCTAGACACGTGCTCGCCAAACAGCATGGTTGCTTACAAACCTAAATGCTAGCAAGGGTATCACCATTTGAACAAGATTTCACGATGATCAGTTGTCTGCTACACTGGTGACGTCATGTCTACAACCTGATTGGTCCCCGAGAGACAACGCCTTGTAAAGAAAGCCAGTGACGTTACATCTACAGTCTGATTGGTCTTTGAGAAACAATGCCCTGCGCAGAATGTGGTCTTATTGTTCCAGTATTAGGAAGTTGTTGGTGACTTTCAACGCTGGAGAGATGTCGAATACACACTAGATTTACTGCATCATTTGATTCGTCATAGTGGTCTTCTAACAGAGACTCAGCGAGGCCTATCACGATCCTTGCAGCAATGAATGACAGCTCCTGATCGGACAGGCAGCCAGCTATAAATAGACTTTCTGCAAATGTTAACTCGTTCATAATGAATGGTATTTACGATCTGGAAACAAAGAATGACGTATCTTCATGACATACAAGTTCTTCACGAGAGAAGTCAACTCAGTCTACAGTTGGACTTCACTATCAGGCTACTAACTCAACGCGGATGGAATGTGAACATTAATTCCTTGGGATTTGATTCATCACTACATGGAAGTACACCGCTGTCCCAGAGAATCGGTGAGTCAAAGTTCAAGTTGATGTTAGAACAAGTTCTACTCTCTCCACTACCATTACGACAGTGACAGTGTCTACTCGGTCTGCTCATGTCTTCTCAGGATATGACCAGAAGAAGACGCCTACAACTATGTCTGTGACAGCGATTCCTGAGTCACAGTTTCACGTCTTGACCGGTTTACGATGCTGGACAACTTGAAACCACACCCGCTATGGGGAACTCGCCAGTCAAATATCTGCACAGGAACTTCTATGTTACAGTCGGCATTCAAGAACCACCTCTATGTAGAGACGCCTCTTCAAGGAAGAGGTGCCCATCTAAACAACGACGTTGTAGCTGAATCTGGAAGATTGAAGATCGAACTTTTGCCATCAACCAGTCGGAGATGAAAGTGGTGATTCATGCTATCCATCACTGGCCGACAACACTGATGATCCACACAGACAACTCAACAGTGGCTTTCTACTTAAACAAACAAGGGTCAATGAGATCGCCATCTCTGCTACACCTGATGTTTCAACTTTTTGACATGGTCGACAGTCTGAATCTCCAAATAAAAGCATGTCACATACCAGGAGTCTGTAACATCATTGCATATGCCTTATCTCGTCCTCTTCGTCCATCAGAGTGGATGCTGCTTCGAGAGGCATTTTAACTAATCAGCCAGACGTTCGGATCGCCGCAAATAGACTTATTTGCAACAAGGTTCCACAGACTACAACGTTTGTATCACCAGTACCAGATCTGTTAGCCTGGGCAACAGACATTCTTAGCACCCCAGGGAAAGGACTAAAACGTATTCGCGTTTCCCCCTCCAGTGCTGCTACCAAAAGTCATCGAGAAAATACAACAGACCAAGAGGCTACAACTGACAGTGCAACCCATCTACGTTCCGACTTCATGTGTGGAACGCATCAAAATCTGTTTAAAACACAGAATACACTGGAGAGCAGCAAAAGCAGTTACCTTAGCCTTGCAGAAATCTACTCGCACACTTTATGACGACAAGTGGAAACGTTTTGAGACATATGTCAGGAAAAAGGGATTTTTAGTGAACAAGGCGACTCATCCTCAAATAGCAGATTATTTATGCTGTTTACGTCATTCTAAAGGTCTGAAAGGTTCTACATTATCTACATACTTAGCAGCTCTCAGCTGTCGTCACCATGGGAACAGGGACCAACTGACTAAAGTACCAGAGCTTCTTGCCTTCCTACATTCATTCAAGTTGGAAGATCAACAACGTAGATTTAGAGCTCCAGCATGGGATCTAAACATCGTACTCCAACATCTCACAAGTGATGCATACGAGCCGCTTGATCGGACCTCACTTGAACTGCTAACTCTTCACTTGCCTTGGCTACAGCTGCACGAATGTCAAGAATTCATGCTCTAGACTTCAACCACACAAGATTTGATGCAAGTCATCAGCAGACAGCTCATCTGGGTCTAGGATGGGATTGTATTGCAGAAAATCAACTGCCAGGTCAACTGGATAGACAATTCCACATACCGGCTCTATCTTCAATCCCTAGACACCATGATACTCAAGATTTATTATGTCCACTCAGAGCACTGAAGATATACATCGCAAATACCAAGTCTAGAAGGCAGCGTTTCAAGCGCCTGTTTATTCCTATATCTACTGAGACACTTACGGAAGTATCCCGCAACACTATCTCAGTGTGGATCAGAGCTGTTATATTGAGGGCCTATAAAGCAGCAGGACTGGATCCTCCGTGAGCCTCCAACCCACATGAAGTCAGAGCCTTGTCATCTACACTAGTGCTTCATGAGAATTGCTCGCTATCAACTGTAATGGAGGTCTGCTTTTGAAAGTCAAACACAGTGTTTTGCCAACCAATACCTACGAGACAAAGCCATGGAGGATGTCTCTGCCATTCATCAGTTTGGGCCCCTTGTCATTGCTCAGCAACTAACAGTTCCCTTAAGGCGCTGAGTTCGCTCACCCTTTTTATCACGTGACTTGTGGAAGCCAAACGCTCTGCAGAGTGTAATGCAGTCCATGCACACGTCTTAAACAGACAAGCAAGAGTGATTATGACCCTGTACTCATAAAAAAGATACTTGTACACGAAGAGGGGTCGCATCTAGTCACGATTGCTATATCTTGACATTTACTTGCATCAGAAACTAGTAGGACGCTAGTTACTTTTGATGTCATCATGTGCCAGTCAACAAAGTCGTCTACGGAAGACAAGCTCGACTGGATGTGATCCCCACCAGAATCTACAATGAATATTAGAAAGGACAGAACCGAATTATCGCCGTAACAAGTTCCCGTTAGGAGGGGAAATTATTGGACGTAATTTGTAACAGACTGCTGAATCCAGCCTGGTCTGACCCACCGCCATTTTCATCAGATTCTGTAAACGATTGAGCATGAGTCAGGATAAGGAAAAATATGTAATTTTCTTAATGAAATTGATGTTTTATACTTATCCTGGCTCATGACGATAGCCCTCCCAGACACCACTCACAGACACGCTGAATTCTCATATTCTCTTGTCGGGCAATTATAGGAGACAGTGAGTATTATGGCCGATCAGCTGACCATGTGCGCGGGAGGGGAGGAAACTCATGGGTGAGTGTGAATTTTCACGTCCGCTTCATTTAGAAGGGAACTTCAAGGGATTTCAGGTGTTCCACTACCTTCGACAGGAAGAGGAGATAAGCAATTAAGCATGAGTCAGGATAAGTATAAAATATCAATTTTATTCAGAAAATTGCATAGCTGAAACAGTGTTATACAATTACAACCTGTAACCTGCTCTTCTGGTCCACAGTCTCCAACCCCTGATGTTGTGCAGTGTGCAGCGTTTGCTCTGTCCAACCTGGCTCGCGAATCTGTTGACATCACAAGGTAACCATGGAAACCGTGGCTTGACATCTACAAGTAGGAAATATCAACTGAAAATTTTTGTCATATTTTTTAACTTTGTATATACTTGTATACTTGCTGACTCACATTGTCTTACAGTAAGTGTAAAAATGGTAGCTGGTGAAGCTCATAACTGCATGAACTTTGTGCTCAAAGCACTTCATTATTAGTGCTGTCATCAGTGGATTTCATAGTTCCTGGGGGAGTTTCACACATGGTGTGTGTAAAACATGGATCAGAGTCTTGAGTCTGGCTGAGAGTTGGCTTCATCTAGACAGGAATGTATCTTGCAGGGAGATTGTGAAGTGTGGAGTCATCCATCCTGTGTCTCTGAGGCTGAAGGAAGGTACCGACAACCACAGACTCCTCTCCGAGCTAGCGTGGATGCTGACATATCTCACTGCCAGGTAAACAGGAATCGGTGTTCACAGGTTATGTGGGAGGGGTGAAATATGTAATTCTTGAGATTTGTCAATTGTCAGAGTCATGTAGCTTGAGATAGTCACATGACTTGAGATCAGTGACTGAAGATGATCATATGACTTTAAATGAATGCTCTCAAGTGCAGCTTCATTAGCACTGTTCAAGACTGCCTCACGTCAAGGTAGTTTCAGAAGGCATTTCTATTTTGCAGCGGAGAACACACAGCTGAAATTGTGTCACAAGGCTGTCTGGTTCAGGTGGTAGAGTACCTCAACAAACTGTCACATGAGCCTCGTCAGGATGCTCAGGTAGGTAGAATACCGTAGCATGCAGTCATGACGGCACATTCACCTTGTTCACAAGCCATGACACATTCACCTTGTTTATAGGCCACAACACATTCCACTTGTTTACAGGCCATGGCGCATTCAGCTTGTTTACAGACCATGACACATTCACTGTGTCTACAGGCCATGATGCATTCACCTTGTTTACAGGCCATGACACATCTTGTTTATAGTCCATGACACATTCCACTTGTTTACAGAACCAAGTTCACAGGCCCTTACACATGTATCTTGTTTACAGGCCATGACACATAACCATTGTTTACAGGCCATGACACATTCACCATGTTTACAGGCCATGACACATTCACCATGTTTAAAATCCATGACACATGCACCTTGTTCACAGGCCATGACACATTCACCATGTTTACAGACCATGACACCATCATCTTGTTCACAGGCCATGACACATTCACCAAGTTCACAGGCCCTTACATATGTATCTTGTGTACAGGCCGTGACACATAAACTTTGTTTACAGACCATGACACATTCACCATGTTTACAGACAATGGCACCATCACCTTGTTCACAGGCCTTGACACATTCACCAAGTTCACAGGCCCTTACACATGTATCTTGTTTACAGGATGTGACACATAACTTTTGTTTACAGGCCATGACACATTCACCTTGTTTACAGACCATGACACATTCACCATGTTTAAAATCCATGACACATGCACCTTGTTCACAGGCCATGACACATTCACCATGTTTACAGACCATGACACCATCATCTTGTTCACAGGCCATGACACATTCACCAAGTTCACAGGCCCTTACATATGTATCTTGTGTACAGGCCGTGACACATAAACTTTGTTTACAGACCATGACACCATCACCTTGTTCACAGACCATGATACAGTCACCATGTTTACAGGCCATGACACATGCACCTTGTTTACAGACCATGACACGTGCACCTTGTTTACAGACCATGACACATGCACCTTGTTTACAGGCCATGACACATTCACCATGTTTGCAGGCCATGACACATTCACCATGTTTGCAGGCCACAACACATTCCTTTTGTTTCCATTCATGACACATTCACCTTGTTTACAGGCCTTGACACCCCTGCTGCGGACACTGGGAAATATCTGCAGTGGTCCTGACGAGTACACTCAGCTGGCGCTGGAGAACCCATACCTGCTACCTGTCTTTGAGAAGTTCCTCGTCTCCCCACACAGGCACATCATCAAAGAGACACTGTGGGTGCTCTCCAACATGACCAGTAAGTCTCCCCACAGAGGCATATTGTCAAGGACACTCTATGGGTGCTCTCCAACAGCCTTATTTTTCGGAAGGTTTTTGAAAAGACTGCTGTGTGTCGAGAGGCAGCACGCAAAGCTTGCTCTCACAATTTTGGACAGTATTGATGCTTATACTTGTCACTGATAGATATAACTTGACATACAGGTCAACAGCTATATGTAGAGTACTTAACGTTTGGACACTAAATTTATGCTGAAATGCTGACTTTATGGACATTTTTGTATATTATCTGCCTAAATATTACCTACACCAAATATCTGAGTGACATACCTCCCCAAGCTGTAGCCCCTACTGGTGTGCTCAGAGAGCCTGGATTCACAAAGGACACCATCCAGCAAGGACAAGCTCACAGCTGTCAACATTGTTCAGAGTGGTGATATAACACAGGTGGAAAGCAGAAGTTAAACAGACTCAATCAACTTTTGATCTGTTATGTAATCTTGGCATCGCTAAATGTAAGAAAACTAGGAGAGGCAAGAAAAAACCCAAGCTGACAATGAATGGTACTATTCAGGAGTTGAAGATCATCTGTTTGAATGTGCGCTCATGTCGTCAGAAAGCAATTGATATTGATAGCAGTGTTGATATATTAGCCTTGACAGAAACATGGCTATTTTCACAGGGTGCTGAATCCTAATTGGAAGCAGTGACGCCACTGGGCTATGTCTTTCACTCGTTTCCATGGACAAAGTCAAGAGGGGGTGGCATAGGTTTTATCACTAGGAATTATCTTGCTAAAAAATACCCTTTAAACCTATGAACTATAAATCTTTTGAATGTGTTGAGGTCAGATTAGTTTAACCCAACTTGTCTGCTCCTGTTATGTATCTGTACAGGCCATCGCCCAGTAAACAAAACAACCTGTTAATTTCTGACTTTTTCAATGAACTTCCAGATTTGTTGTGTACTTCCACTGGCTGTCTCAGTGATGTATCTGTAATGGGTGACTTCAGCTTCCATTATGATGATAGTTCAGACAGTCATGCAGCAAGCTTAAAATGATGTTGGATGAGGACAGCTGGTGGATAGACAGATACATCGTCATGGCAACATCTTGGACTGAGTTGTCGTGGTGAGAGTCTACTGTCCTTTGTTCATGGTTGTGCAGACCTGTCAGACTACCATGATGTGGTTTGCAAGCTGATACTCTCTCGCCTTTAAACATCCAAACGCTTCATCACATCAACGAACATCAAATCTGAAGAAGGCTGGACTGGCTACAAGCAATATGAAGAATTTCCATCCCATGTCGAATCTGCCTTTCATCTCAAAGGTTCTCGGAAAAGTTGTTCTGACACAACTGTCGGAACATAGTGCTGCAGGACTTCAGGAAATACATCAGTCCACTTAAGGGCAGAATCATAGCACCAAAACAGTTGTACTTAGTGTTGTCAACCACCTTCTTCTAAAGGCTGATGAAAGACAAGTCTCTTTGTGGCATTTGATACGCTGTACCTCTCAGTTCTATTAAAGTGGATGGAGAAAACATATGGCATTCAAGGTACAGTGTTAGCTTGGTTTAAATCTTTTGTCAGTGGACGTACACGGAGAGTTGAAATTGATTCCAAGCAGTCAGCGTTGACAACATTGCACAAAGGATGCTCAGTAATAAACTGAAATTGAACACTGAAGAAACAGCACTTATGCCAAGTTGGTGCAACTTACCATTAAACATACCATTCGAAAAATCATTAAAGATCAGTCATTCCAATCTTGTGTGAAGTACCAATTGGTGCACTTAGATCAATCACTAAATCTCCATAACCACATCATCAGTGTATCACGTGCTTGCTTCCTTGAGATGCGCCGACTTGCTTTCATTAGACCATATCCTACTGGCGACGCAGCAGCCAGTCTTGTAAGTTGCTTTATCACTTCAAGGTTGGACTGCTGCAATTCAGTTTACTTTGGTCTCCCTCATGACAAGATCACTTGACTCGAGCGAGTACAACACAGTGCAGCTCGTCTCGTGATGAAGAGACAAAAGCATGATCATGTACCTCCCATGCTGGAGCATCTACATTGGCTGCCTGTCGCATTTCAAAGGAAATTCAAGCTTGCAACACTTGTGTTTCGCCATATGATGGTTCACTACAGCCATATCTCTCCAGAGGCTCCACAAACTCTCTGCTCTTCCACTGAGAAACTGATAGAAGTCCCAAAAATACAACCCTCAGTTTGGAATGCTCTTCCAAATGAACTCCCCAATTCCCCTTCTCTAAATTCATTCAAGACATTCTTATTTAAACAGGCTTTCCCTTAACGTGTACTTTTCCATTCAATTTTTGTGAGAGAAATGCATGTAGTGAGTCCTTTCGGAGATTAGCTCTATATAAATGCTATCCGTCATTATTTTACAGACTGAAATGCAGCAGAGAGGGTTCGGGTGATCCTGGCACCGTCAGGATGGTAAAGCTCATCATCAGGTCATGGCCCTCGCCCCCTCTAGACACAGCCCAGGCAGCGAATGGGACTTCTCCCGGGAAACACAGCTTAGTCGAATCCACCAAGAACTTTCCGGAGAATATGGAGACTCCCCAACACTGCAGCCTTCTGCATTACTCAGATTGTCAGAAGGGTTGTGCTCCCAGTGGAGAACCCGGGGACTCTCCTAATCTGCGCCAAGAGTTCAGGAGGTACCATACCAAGGGCACTGAGAACAATCGGGAGCCTGATGACAGTGTACTTGGGATGGAAGCAAGACATTTCAAAGGCGAGGTCCGCATATTTATCATGCTTTTCCTGAATCTTGCCAATCACATTGCTGTCAAAAGGGACAGAAATTTCAGTTATAATGCTAATTTCATTGGTTAGATCAAAAAGGACAAGATCAGGTTTGTTGGCTGGAACTTGTCTCAGGCTGTATATTAGCCTATTCCAGAGAAGTTTAAAAGCATCGTTTTCCAGGACTCTCTGGACATGTTCAGGGTCATACTATGGATGGACCTCCAGGTCAAAACCACAGGCATGGTGGAGACAATAGTAAAAGCAGCGAGCCATGCCATCACATCTTTTCAGATATGCTGCTTGTGCCAAGGAAGGGCATCCACTGACAAGGTGTTGGACAGTCTCTGTAAATTCATTGCAAAGACAACATTTCATATTGATATTTTCTTTAAGAATCACATTCTGGCGATTTCGAGTGGGAAGTGACTGGTCCAGAGCAGCGAAAAGGAAGCCCTCAGTTTCACATTTGAGACCAGCCGACTTCATCCAGGCGAAGGAGTCCGTTGGATTGCTATTCTGTTCCACACACTGCATGTACACATGATGCAATGGCTTCTTAGACAGCTTCTCCACAAAGGGCCGACTTTGGGTAGTCTTGGTGAAGCACTTCACCTGGTTTACTGCCATCGCTGTACCGTCCAGCAGTACATCGCCATCAACAAAATCAACTTCAAATTTCAAATTGTGTCCAACCTTGGCACGCTTAAAATAGCTGTGGAATTCCTTGCTTTCATCATGAGTCTTGACGTGCATCACCAGAGGATCATGTGATAAATAAATATGTGCAAAAGTACACAATAAAATTCTATCATGAAGAGCCTCCACATTAATCAAACCCCGACCTCCAGAATTGATTGGCATATATAAACGATTAAGAGAGGAACAAGGGTGGTGTGCTCTGTTATCACACACGATCCTTCTGGTCAGGCGGTCAAGACTCAGGATGTCTTGTTTGGTCGAATCCTCTACTCCAAAGGAATAGGAGAGGACTGGCACAGCGAAAATATTGAGGGATTTGACCTTGTTTTGAGCATTTAGCTCTGAACTCCAGATATTCTTTAAACGAGATTTATACTCGGCCCAAAGTTTATCTTGAATCTGGGCATTCTGGAACTTGTCTCAAACTTGAATTCCGAGATAGGTGTAGGCCTGATCTTCTGAATTTTGTTTTACAGATTAGGATAGAAATTTGGCAGAGAGGGTTTGGGTGATCCTGGCACAGACAGGCAGGTAAAGTTCAGGGCCCTCGCCACCTCTACACACAGCCCAGACAGCAAATGGGACTTCTCCCTGGAAACACTGCTTAGTCGAACCCACCAAGAACTTTCCGGAGAATATAGAGGCTCCCCAACACTGCAGCCTTCTGCATTACCCAAATTGTCAGAAGGATTGTGCTCCCAGTGGAGAACCCGGGCACTCTCCTGATCTGCGCCAAGAGATCAGGAGGTACCATACCAAGGGCACTGAGAACAATCGGGAGCCTGATGACAGTGTACTTGGGATGGAAGCAAGACATTTCAAAGGTCGCAAGGTCCGCATATTTATCATGCTTTCTTCCCATATTAAGGTGTCATGATGTGCTATACACAGAAACAGAGTTTATATATGTTGTGTTGTTGCAGGTGAAGAGAGCGTCTGTCGATCGGTAGCCTTTGGCCCCATCCTGGCACACATCATAGAGAGACTGTCTGATGCCTATGATATCAAAGTAGAGGTGAGTGTATAAATGGTGGAGTGATGGTCAACTGATTTATTCATTTCACACCAAATCCCTGGAACTGTTTAGCCCATGCTTCAGTAGCTTTATACCCTAGCTTCGTCATGATCACTTAATCTGCGCTGTAATCATTCATGCTGTAATCGTTCAACAGGTGCCCAGTGTTGTGGTGAACTGTTTTATCTGTATTACAGGCGGCTTACCTACTGTGTAATCTGGGTTGTCATGGTGCTGACATCTGCACAGAGCTGATTCACAAGGGAGCGATGCCAAAGATAGCACTACTGCTCAAGTCCCCAGATGTAGAGATGCTGCACCTGGCGTTGTCCTTCTCAGAGATGGCACTGCGACAGGTAGAAGCGGTATGTAGTTTATTAGAGAAATTACTGTATATCATGCACCAGTACCATCTGTATGTATTGTGGACTTGTCAGAGATGGTGCTGCGACAAGTAGAAGCGGTATGTAGTTTATTAGAGAAATTACTATATATCATGCACCAGTACCGTCTGTATGTATAGTGGACTTGTCAGAGATGGTGCTGCGACAGGTAGAAGCGGTATGTAGTTTATTAGAGAAATTACTGTATTTCATGCACCAGTACCGTCTGTATGTATAGTGGACTTGTCAGAGATGGTGCTGCGACAGGTAGAAGCGGTATATAGTTTATTAAAGAAATTACTATATATCATGCACCAGTACCGTCTGTATGTATAGTGGACTTGTCAGAGATGGCACTGTGAAAGGTAGAAGCGGTATGTAGTGTATTAGAGAAATTACTGTATATCATGCACCAGTACCTTCTGTATGTATAGTGGACTTCCATAACTCTTAATTTTGGGTCAAGCTGAATGCATGTTGGTGATGGCGCTTACATGCATGTATCTCTTCTGGTGTTCAAGGCCAAGTTCCAGTTTGAGGAGAGTGAGGGTGTTGCTCGGCTTGAGGGTCTTGAATATCACGAAAATGAGATGATCCGGCAGCAGGCACATGAACTCCTGGACTCGTACTTCAACATCGGAGAACAAGAAGAAGAAACTAACATGTAACCATGGTAACCAAGCCTGTCTATGTACATGGGCTCATGTGTATAGAAGGGAAGCCCAGCATGGCTGTGTGACAAGATAAGTATTACAGGTCCTCAGACTTCTTGGGGTTTACAATACCATCAAGAGAGGAGTCTGCATCTTGGAAGCATTTGGCTGCATTGAACACCTTGGGGCACATGTGCCCCAGTCGCAGCCTTAAATTTGATGTGCCGAGTTGCTTCCCTTGCTTCCAGGGAAGTTCTGATCATGAGTTCGAATCTCTATTTACCATGTTTCAAGGTTTTTCAGCACCATACCGACAGGCTTGCAGCACTTTCGTCCCCACAAACTTGTACTGCTGAAACAGATTTAGACTCAGCTCATTAAACTGTCAGTTTCTACTCCAACTCCAGCTGCAGGAACAGTTGTACACAAGACAACATGGTAAATAGATGTAAATAACAGATGCGGTGGGGTAGCCTAGTGGTTTGCTCGTCATGCCGAAGACCCGGGTTCGATTCCCCACATGGGTACAATGTGTGAGGCCCATTTTCTGGTGTCCCCCGCCGTGATATCGCTGGAATATTGCTAAAAGCGGTGTAAAACCAAACTCACTCACTCACTCACTGTAAATAACAACCACCTGGAACCTTAGTAACCAGATCCAGTCAGGCATTTTCTTGATTACTGATTACTCTTCTTAACCAAAGCCACTTATAGTATTTTATCATCATAGATGTGGAAACCACAGAACAACAGCATATGTTAAGTATTTTCTACCACAGTATGGCATTGTCTTTTGTAAATATTTGTTGTTTTATTGTCCACAGAAAATCATAGTTTCTATAGGATCTGCTAACTGCAGTCCACTAGACTTGAGCATTCCTCCCTTAATAACTCCTTAACGTTGTGCTCAACACAGGTATGTAGGTACATAAGTAGGTAGATGGGTAGGTAGGTAGGTAGGTAGGTAGGTAGGTGGGTAGGGTGTATCTTAACACTTGGCCTGAAAACACTTATATACATGCTCAACACATCTTGTGACCAGCTCCCCATACCCAGAGACTGGGTTATCTCCCTTTTTATCTGAAGATTAGGTTATGTCCCTTTTCCCAAAGCGTGTCATGCCTCCTTCGTTTTGTCACGATCCACTTGATCTAGAAATAGTAGTCATCCGTGTCACAGACTTGCATTGCCATGGCTTTAGTGTAGTCTCTGTACATGGACCCATAAATAATCATTTCATAGCATCGATTATGCAGTTTGAGGTAGTTTAGATTTTCTGATCACACACTGTCCTAGTGTAACCACCTCCGTCATCTTCGGTGTAAAGATTTTGTGTCTTGTGTCATCCTGAACCAGGCAAAGGTGCAGACAATGTAGTACACACTAAGGCATTCAAACCTTAGATAATTATGTTAATGTGGATGTTCGGGAGAAAGTAGATGTCTGTTCTGAATGAACCTTTCATTTTACATTAGAATGCCTTTCATGTTACATAAGGTGATGATCAAGGTCACAGCATGTCGCCTGCCTCATGGAGAGTGCACCACTGAATGGTCCGTCACTGGTCCTTGTTCAGGCTGGATAACATAACTGCTGCCATTTTCTAGCTGACTAGCATCAACAATTCCCACCTGTATTTGAAACAACATTGGCCTCTGTATAAGGTTCAGTTCACTTACTTCATTCCAGCTGGGCAATAAGTTGGTGATAAGCATAGTTATTGCTATTTAATGGTTGATGTTCATCTGTACTGTCAGTCGTGTTTGGATGTTAATGGACTCGTGACTGTATTCTGCAGCAGTAGCAGCAGATGTAGCCATATCAAGTTGCTACACTCCTCACAAGTAGGTCAACCTTGGGTGCTGTAGTCATGGTGACTGTCAGCTTCATAACATTGAAACATTCAACTCTCCTTAAACACAGACATCAACACTTTCATTCAGACTTACTCTTCTTTGAAACTTTATTATCTGTATAAATCCAAATTTGTAGAAATGTATTCTTCATCTTGATCATACATGGTGTTCCTATTGATGTGTTTTCTCTTCACTGTTAAACACCAACTGGGCAATAACCCATGTGCTCTACTAAACGTTCTGAACATTATACTCTGCCATGTCTGTGTTAAGCATGGCTAGATTGTATGTGTTTTTCCATCTGTTCTTGTAAAATTGATGTTATTTCTGTCTAGATTTTAATATATTTTACCATGTTTGATTAACTACCAAAATAGCTCTGTCTTAAATGCATATTTCGACATTTTTTAAAAGCATGAACAAGCATTTTGTTCGCTTACTTGTGAAGTTGTTATACATATATTGTGAAAATTGTATAGTGGCAGTTTCATAAATAAATCTATCAAGTTACAGTATGTTGTTCCTCCTCAATCCTGACAGTTGGCAGTGTTGTGAATGTACCTACCTTGACTTCACCAGGATCTGCATGGTTTTAAACTCAAAATTAGCCCTGATATCCATTGTTGGTCTGTTGGCACCAGCCCCAGCTTCTGTGTTTTCCAGTGATAGACTTAGTTACTTTGGTTTTGTAAATAACCGAGTCAGGACCAGACAGTCCAGTGATCAACAGTATGAGCATTGCTGTACACAATGGGGATATGATGACATGTGTCAACTAAGTCAGACCAAGCGAGTCTGACAACCTGATCCCATTAGTCTCCTTTTACGACAAGCATGGGTTGCTGAAGGTCAATTCTAAACCTATGTTCATGGGTTCAAGAGATCAAAGTGTTCGTGGTCATCAGAAATGAAGGGCCTGCCATCTGGTTTTATTGAAAACAATTATAGCACACCAGAAGTGAGAGACTGGGGACCTACCATCACGTTTCTAAGACAAATTCTAGCTGAAGTAAGACTGTGGACCTGCCATTGGGTTTCCATGACAATGCTTAGCAGACGTCAGACTAGGGGCCTACCTTAAGGTTTCCATGTCAAAAGTTTGCAGACGTTTAAGTGAGCAGCCAACAATATATTTTTCTTTCAGGAACAAATTATGCATTTGAAAAAACAGGGAGTCTATTTGACATGTCGATTCCGTAGATGATGTGGAGGCCAAGTGATATCACTTCGTATTACTGCTTGACCAGACGAGTCTAGTGTTGGACCAGACGAGTCTAGTGTTGAGTGTATTCCATAACCGCTGCCTGGCACTTTTTCTCATCACACTCACACAGGCGCAAGTGATGAGTTATGTATGTTTGATGAGTAAAGCTGAGCGGCAAGGCGCTGGTCCTGTCACCACTCTGGCCACCAAACACCTCAAGTGTGTGCATGTCTGTGTTCGTAGATAATGTAGATGAAGGTCAGACTGACACACTGACACTATATGTTGTTCTCCATCATACCACGAGGGCAAGGTCAACGTGACCTGCTGACACTAGATGCTGTTCTCCATCATACCATCTGCATCATACCAAAAGGGCAAGGTCAACGTGACCTGCTGACACTAGATGCTGGTACCCATCATATTACGAGGACTGGCTAGGTCAGCGTAACCAGACGCTTAGGCGGTTTCAGAGGGGGTTCAGGGGTGAACATGAACTGTGCACCAACCCTTTCTCAAAAAAGCTGTATCTGCCCCTGAGATGATACTAGATGCTGTTCTCAAACATACCACCCTACCCGCCGTCATCGCTTTAACCAAAGTTGTAAATGTCTGAGGTCTACGTCCATTTCCCTCCTATCAAGGTGATGCTCCATCTACTACTGGGATCGTGTACAAAATGGCGAATGAGTGACCGCCCATTGTCATGTTGCTGGAATGGTGCTCAGGGCCGCGTAAAACTCCACATCACTATAAATGTCGTTCTTCCAACGTGTACTGACACCGTCAACTGCATGTCTGTAGGGTCATGGGAAGGTGGGCACAAGGTAATGTAACCGGTAACATCAGTTCCTGAACCCTGTACTGATGATCTTTTGAATCATGGCTCGACACCAAGGGCGAGGGCGCCATGGCAGGTTGATGTGTTCGCCGTTAGGAAACCTCACTGTAAGTAGTTGGCAGGTGCATGTTTGTGACAGATTGCACGGGTTATGTTGTCAGAGCAGCACGTGTCATTAATTGCCATTGGGCGGCCATGGTAAGACCTACTTCATTATCACAAAACCCAGTACAGGGAAATACCCTTGTCCAATGACAGACTGATACGGGATTACGTGACGTGCATTTATATCTTTACGAACACAATGAGTGTTGTCATCTTCGTACTTTAGCCGCATATTGTTGTATACATGGTCTGTCTGTTTATACCACCGCACATATCAGCAATTCACCTTGTGTATGGTAACCCTGAAACAACGCAAACAAACAACAGGTTGTTAGCCATGATGTCATGTATTTGGTGTTGTTTTGACTTTGTTTGTTTGTGTTAACGCCACACTCAGTAATTCTGTATAAACATCGCTGTAACTAACCACGGACCAGACAAACATGTTCCTGACATGCGAAGTGTTCCACACCTTAGAGCACCTTGAAGTGTTACCAGTCAGGTCACCGAACCTCACTACCCGATCCAATACGTCAACTCTAAATTTAGGAATGGGATGAATTTAGTCTGGATCAGACATTCTGGCGACTGACATCATGAACAGCAATCCAAATGTTGCGTGGGACATGCGTTAACCCCCTCTGGCCACCCGCCTCTCACGACAGTCAAGGTTGCCGAAGGTTCTGGGAATATTTGACCCTATCCCGTTAGTCGCCTCTTACGACAAGCATGGGTCACTGAAGATCAGTTCTCACCCGGATCTTCACGGGTCGGTTGATATACAGCCTGAAACAAGCTATTGTAGGACGTCATTTCTCCGCCCTACGTTACTTATGCCTGACCATTGTAAACTTGCTAGGCGCTACTCTCAGCGGATGCCGGGTTTTAAGGGCCAGCCATCTGTAAAGGTGCCTTGGAAAGACAAACAAAGTCACTGAGTCCGGCCATCCGATCCAGTTGGCCGCCTCTCGCCTCTCAGTTCCTGGAGACTAAGTCCACACCGGAATACCAGGATGAGATACCCTGTACCACGTGACTTTAAGTAGTGAGGCTACACGGACTGGTGGCCAGCGTCACATGGTACAGTATCTGTGGCAGTCTTAATGAAATCAGATCTCAGAGCTCGCTGAAGAGAGAGAACACTAAAATCTGATTTGGATGGGTTTGTCTTTGCGTTCAAGAGAACCCGTGGTCATGATTGTTCAAAGCCTTCATTCTTTGAACGCCAAGCTTCATGAATATCTATTCTACAGTGAGAGTCAATACATTCTGCGAACTGTGTGCGCTTCCTTTATAACGCGGGAACCCTAGGACCCGTAACAGTTGTCCCCCTGAACGTGCCAACATCCACAGGTCTGTGGTTTGACATCACCTTGCCTACACGTACTTGTGAACATCTCATACTGTCACATCACGTTAAACAGGGAATACGGATTAATGGGGGTTTAGTGTGGCTACATACAGCAATGTCACATTATACAGGGAATTCTGATTAATGGGGTTGACTAACTATCACACGTGTTGAACACAGCGTGTCTGTTTTGTGCGTGTAGTTGACTAGGTATCACATGTGTTGAACATAGCTTGTCTGTTTTGTGCGTGTAGTTGACTACGTATCACATGTGTTGAAAACAGCGTGTCTGTTTTGTACGTGTAGTTGACTAGCTATCACATGTGTTGAAAACAGCTTGTCTGTTTTGTACGTGTAGTTGACTAGCTATCGCACGTGTTGAACACAGCGTGTCTGTTTTGTGCGTGTAGTTGACTAGGTATCACATGTGTTGAACACAGCGTGTCTGTTTTGTGCGTGTAGTTGACTAGCTATGGAATATCCTCTCTGCAGTCAGACAGACTACCCTGACGTATAGAGAAAGGCTGTCGTCATTATGGACTGGTCTAGAAAACCAATCGATGAATTCCGTTTCATCAGCTGTTTAGCCCATTCTTACCACAGCACCTAACGCAGAATGACTTCTGTGAGCGTGCTTGTCTACTGACATAACACCGGTAACTCCATGTCGGAATGGCGCAGAATGACTTCTGTGAGCGTGCTTGTCTACTGAGATAACACCGGTAACTCCATGTCGGAATGGCACAGAATGACTTCTGTGAGCGTGTTTGTCTACTGAGATAACACCGGTAACTCCATGGCCTTCTGTTGAGTCTGGGGCAGGCTGCGTCACGTGTGACCAATATGGTCCACTGTCCCTCACAGGCGGTGGTCCAGTGCAAGAGGATTTCGATCGTCACACTCAAGGTCCATTTCCTACATGACTACAATGGATGAAGTTGTCGTGTGGAGAACTGTTGGACGCCACCCACTCACTAATTCGGTGGAAATCAGTCATGTCGTCAATGTGAAATCAAGTTTGAAATCATTTCGTATAAACACACGTGCAATCAAATCAGATAAAACATATATGATACAAACGTATACATATATGACACAAACGTATACATATATGACACAAACGTATTCATATATGACACAAACGTATACATATATGACACAAACGTATACATATATGATACAAACGTATACATATATGATACAAACGTATACATATATGACACAAACGTATACATATATGACACAAACGTATACATATATGACACAAACGTATACGTATATGCATGTATTTCTGCTGACCATGTTTGAATTGCTAACACATAGTAAAGTGTTTCTGATATGCATGTACTATTATGTGTGATACATTGTATTTAATTAATGTTGGCGTTCAGGGACTCCCACACTCACTTTTATCCAGGCAGGGAATGTATAAGGGTTCTACATTTAGAACTTACTATTGGTAACTCCGGTATCGTCAAGTGTCAGATTGCTGTGCAGAGGCTGTGGTAGCAGAACAAATCACCTAAATTACATTAACGTACCCTGAATGTTGCCAAAGATAATTTAAACACAAGGGACGTAACTCCTGAGCGTCTTAGATTACGTTTCTAAGCTGTGGGAAAGAGCGCGTGAGCGTTACCACTACAGCTACTCATTGTCCGGTAATTAATCTGCCAAGTGACTGTCCCCCACGGAGCTGCAGTCTGGCCCCTGGGACATGTGTTAACACACGTGGTGTGAAGGATGAGAGACATATAGAGAAATAACCACCCGGCCCCGTGTACAACAGACCCTGGCGAAGCGAGGGGCAATTAGTCCTACCTGACATGCAGGTGTCGAAGTCTGGAAGCAGGGGGAGAGTCACGGATATACTAGCAGGCTCAGGAACACAAGACATTTCATTACAGTCTGTTTCAGTAAGTAGAATTCCGTAATATAGCTTATTAAGTTTCTCGGTATATTGATGATATGCTTTTTCACGCTTGTTTTTGTAACCCCCAGTTTATTTCTCAGATGTTTGATGGCGTCAAACTACACGAACATCACTGTGTTTGCGAGAGGCAACGATGTTTATCAGGTATAATTCAGTTCAGTCACACTCAGTGGCAAATAGATTGGATTACCAAACGTTCGGTTTAACGAATCACAAATATGAAACACTGTCGAGAAAGATACACTCCCTACATATTCGTCCACAAAGAGGGATGTTTGTATCAACGAGGTCCAGTCTTACCGAGGTTTGGCTGTACGAGAATCATAGAAGGGCAGTGTATAGTACAGACATCCAGGTACATTGTAGTGGTCGGTATATGGCATGGTTGGTGTATGATATGGCTGCTGTATGATATGGTCGGTGTATGGCATGGTCGGTGTATGGCATGGCTGGTGTATGGCATGGCTGGTGTATGGCATGGTCGGTATGTGGCATGGTTGGTGTATGGCATGGTCGGTGTATGGCGTGGCTGGTGTATGGCATGGTCGATATATGGCATGGCTGGTGTATGATATGGTCGGTGTATGGCATGGTCGGTGTATGGCATGGCTGGTGTATGGCATGGTTGGTGTATGGCATGGCTGATGTATGGCATGGCTGGTGTATGGCATGGCTGGTGTATGATATGGTCGGTGTATGGCATGGTTGGTGTATGACATGGTCGGTGTATGGCATGGTTGGTGTATGGCATGGTCGGTGTATGGCATGGCTGGTGTATGGCATGGCTGGTGTATGGTATGGTCGGTATATAGCATGGTTGGTGTATGATATGGCTGGTGTATGGTATGGTCGGTGTATGGCATGGTTGGTGTATGGCAGGGCAAGGACAAGTGGTCTGGGGCAAGTGGGATGGCACATTAATTTTATTGGTATGTAACATAATTATATCCGAAGAGTTGGACTGGTCAGCATGCCTTCATGGCTTAGCTCACTATTCTGGATTCAGAAATTTAACAAGAAAAAAGAATAACCATTCCTACCCGTAGTAAGCGAGTTTTCATTACAGATTTTACGGTACTAAATCAATAGTCGTCTACGGTCTATGTTAGGATATATGACAAAGTAGTGTACAAGTTGTTCGACCCATGCATGTTCACGAGAACCGATGGAGGCACTGAAATATGTAGTACGTCTTCACGTCCTGCGACCAAGTCGTAGTCGACAGTGCAATATCAGACAGACCCTTCACAGTTGAATTTAAGTCAAGGTTGAGTTTCACAGAGTACGTGTTGCTAGCGTTCTAAATATTCCCGAAGAAATAGTGTTTAGAGAGTGAGACGCCACAGTTTACAGGCCCTGGTAGAACGGCTCTACACACAGTCCATGGCTGAGAGATATAGGTGTCAGACTGTGGTAAATATTTCTTAACATTATGTCTGCATGCACGTCTGTGTGCATATTTACAAGCCCATACCACGAGGTTGGTAATAGCTATTGTTCCCAGCTCTAATCGTCCTTGTAATGCGCTTGAAATGACCGTTTTGGATACACTAGGCTGTTTATAAGGGATAAGTTCGTTAAGATTACAACACGGAGCCCTGCTGTCTGTTTCCACTGAGCGTAGATCGATGTCTGGCCGGAACACTTCGCAGCTGTCAACGCTTAGCCTGTTAGAGCTGCATGAAATATTAATATGGTCTGGATCCGATAATAACTCTGGATACGACATTAACTCCTCAAGATTAACTTAGGCCGTTGTTATTCTTGTCTTTGGTTTCTCTCGTCTCCTCCCGCGTACTACCTTTACAGAACATCATGGTGTTGATAATCACATGTAGATACGCGCCTGACCAATATAGGTCTAAAACCTCTGACTGGCAGACACAGGTGTGAGTAGATAGCCTCTGATAGGCAGAACTATAGAAACATTAATCATTTATTAGCACACATAGGCACGGGTGTGTTGCTGATAGCTAACTTGATATTTGGAACTGTAAGACAAAACTTGGGGCGATGTGATCTGGCTGGTGTGTAGTGTTGGAGGAGACTGGGCGGGTATGATGGAGTTTGGCCAGGGTGAGACTTGTATACCACTCACGGAGTCCTTAACCGAATCCTTCCTTCCACTGGGATGGACATAGACAAGGGCGCGGGTATGCGGTCATTCATAGACGGGCATGGGCATAGGGGTGTTGCTGGCCTGACAGAAACATAGCGACACGCTCCCCATGTTGCTGCTCTGGGAGTAAATATATAAACATTGGGTGTTACATGTAACGTAGCATCAGCAGTATGTCAGTTATATATCATTAACAACATATCTGTATGTGCATAATATATGCGAAGTCAGACTTAAGTGCAAATTTATCAAACATATTTCAGTACAAGAAGAAGAATCACAACGAAAGTATGCCAGGAATAACGTAGAATTCAGTGGTGTATTTGAGTGGATTATGCACATGGGGATACATCTCAAGTGTTCATTTGTCTGCTAATTACACTATCGAGCGCCTTGTTAGATCTGCCAACCACATACAGCTCTACCACCAGCAGAGTCTGGCTATGGGATAGTATGTTGCTGAAGTCGTCCCCGCAGACAACGACCACCCCTACGATCACACACTCATAAATATACTATCTCTATATAAAGATGCTAAATATATCTTTCCGTTGTTAAAATATCACGGAGGCCTTAAGATTATATCTACTGGACCATATTATCCGGTGATTGATATCAGGAGCAACGATCACAGCTGTTAAACCAAATCCACATACGAGCTATTTTACACCCGAATGCCATAGCAGACATTATAATGGAAGATAACATGGCATGTTGCTGTTGCTTTTTTTTTCAGACGACAGTCGTCCTCTCGAGAAACTATCGGGTGAGATGGGTGAGATGGTGAGACGCCTTGAGTATGAACGCCGAGCCAAGAGTCTGGTGAAACACACGTCTCGAGACAAACTGACAGGTCGAGAGTTCACCCAACCAGTACGCGCTGCCAATGTCAGCGTGTCAAAGTCACTGGAGAGTACCGTGAAGAAGGTCGACAACGACAGGAGAGTGTTCAGAGAGAGATATTCTAAGACAGTGGGGAGTATATACAAATTTCAAAGAAATTTGTCTTCCAAATCATTGAATTTCACGGATGATAAATTTAACAGCGAGAATCGTCTGCTTCTACCGCCAATCACATCAGGTTTTCAAGACGGCAGTGGTTTAATGACGTCAGACGTACAGAAACCCAAGCTAAATCGAAGACAGAGTGAACTCTCCATAGCTTCATTACTGGACAAACAGGCTTGTGAAACAAATCCTGAAGTCAGCTACGTGCCTTGTTTCACCGATCTAGCTCAGGCTGACTTTCCTCGCAGAGGAAGCACTTCCATGTCAAGAAGGTCGAGTCTCACTGACGGCAGGTCATTCCGAATGTTGAAGGACAGGTTCACAGCACCACAACATCCAGAGACGAACCTCCGCACCAGGAGGATCCTTGACTGCAAGGCGGCAGAACACAGGCGCGGTAGTCTTCTCTCTGAAAAGATTCAAAATCTGCATCTAGGCGTGGAGCAAAGCTAGCTGGCTCCACGAGTGGACGTTTTCCCGCAAAACAGAGGGTGAGTTTGGTGTAATGTGGCACTGAACCAATATTTCACTTATACCATCTCCGGTCTCCTTCGTGGGGGTGTAGAGCCCTGTAGGGGTGGCTCGTTTGAGTCATTGGTGAAACCTATGGGTATGGTGCTAATATATTTAGGACAAGCCAAGAACCATCGCCATGAACAAATGACCTAAGGGACGCTGAATTTCCACCAGCAGTAACTAACCAGGGAGTACCTGTTGATGGTGAGAATGATGTTCTACTGAAATCTAATGCAGTATTTGGGGTCACAGTGACCCAGGAAACATGACAGGTGTTAATAACATCAAATAAAGGTTCATGTTCTGAAAGGTCTTGAGTTTATAATTAGTTTGTAACCGCTATATTCCTGGGAACATCAATACAAATACTCTCAGCTTGTATCCATGTGGGAACTGAACTAGCCTAACAACCTGTCACGCTCCGTTAACTCACTGGGCTAGTCACTTCAACGGATCTCAACACACTTGCACAACTACAGGAACGGCTAGTCACTTCAACGGATCTCAACACACTTGCACAACTACAGGAACGGCTAGTCACTTCAACGGATCTCAACACACTTGCACAACTACAGGAACGGCTAGTCACTTCAACGGATCTCAACACACTTGCACAACTACAGGAACGGTTTTACACTCATACAAATAAACCCAATATACCAGTAGGCTATGACAGTCGTCGCAGTGGGTCGCATTTCCTCGGTCTGCTCCGCCAACATTACATACGACTTCGTAGACCACGGCTGTCTTCTATTCGATGTCGTGTCGATTCCCACGTTGACAGTAATACAGCTGGTAACCGGAAGTCAGCCGGTGAGAAACTTTGGCGTGACACCAACGAGCAAAATGTCATTGTGAAATAAATAACATATGCTTTCTGATATTAACGAAGTTTAACAGTTAATACGAATCATTACAAATATATTACAGTGTTTGTATGAAACTGAGTGCCAGTAAAAATCAGTTTGTAGTATGATGCAAAATTAGTGTTGTATCGGATTTGTTAGAATAGTCACCGATTTGTAAGAAATGGACATCCATACGGTTGAAATAGACATCCACGTGATCTAAGTCAGTACCGAGTATCCATTGTATAATATTCACCTTTCGAGAACAAAATGAGAATATAACACACTGGTTAATCGAGGTCGCGTGTAATTCGGTATTGTTGGTGGATTGACATGGATATAGATCAGAGCAACCGTGAGACGAACACTGAAAGTTGTACGAACGACTCAACATCAACGACATGCGTCTCTCTGTGACCGAGTTCAGCTATGTGGTTTCCGATCGATACATAACTACTCACATTACATGTAGCAAGCAGTGCCTAACATATCTTACCGCAGGATATCTCCAGTGGCATTAAAATCCCATATGTCCCTTTGTACGGATGCCCTGTGAAGAAAACTGGACTTCGACATTGCACCCACTGCAAGGCCTTACTAAGTTACGTTAACTACACCCCTGCATTGCATGTGGAATGGAACCCGAGTCTTCGGCGAGACGAGCGGGCGCTACAACCACAAGGCTATCCCACAGCCGTCACACATTCGACAGAAATTGATAGTTCCGAAATGAACGTAATTTTGGACTGACAGTAATGTTGTGTACAACTAATACAGCTCTAGTACTTTGACGGCATTACATCTAACAACAGAGGCTGGCTGTGTGTGAAAGGTCAAGTCCCACTTTGATGTGATGATAACGGATAAAAAGAAACGGTCCACTAGTTTTCGGGCTGTAGTCCGTTTTCAATGGGTAATTGTCACTCATAATCTCATTTGGGGGACATGAGCAATTGACAGACTGGATTCGAACTCATTAATTACAAGGCAGCAATTTGTTTTGAGTGAACTTAGTTAATTTTTCTAGTAACTATTTTGGGTGAGCTCGAATTATATTAGCTAAATTGGGTGAAGATTATTCAGTGCCTTGTACATACGGAATGTAGATACGGGGTCAATTATTGCAAAATGGGAAACGTATGAGGTGTGAGCTCTTTATTTTCTCATGAAACTCTCGCTAAAAATGAAGTGTATATTACCACTATCTCAAGAGTCAAGAGTGAGCACCCCCCGTTTCTCAAGCAGCCGTATCCGCCCCGACATGTGTTGGTTATCTGCTACTGTAACAGATAGTAAATTCGCTAGGAAAAGGTGTGAATGAAAACACCAAGAAATGGCACTGCTTGTGTAATCCGCCCCCAAACCCAGTCGACCGAACCTTTGAGGAAAGATTCACGATGACAACTCATTCAGCCCATAGAGCCGGACCACGTCATACGGTTGACCAGCTGACCTGGGGTCACTTTAAGGACAGAAGCAACGTGTGTGTCTCAATCATACTGAAAAATAAAAGTAGGATTCTCGTCCTATCTGTTTACTTTGATGTCCTTTTTAAGAACTGACACACGCCACAACATCCCTCTCTAAAAGCGATACTGTGGGCTCTCCATGACATGATACGAGTACCTGAAATAGCGACCATCTCTATAAAACAGTATGACATAACCGTCATGACACCCGAAGTCTGTCCCCGGACCTCACCCCACACTGACCTGAACCTATTCATATCCCGAGTCTGATGACGCCCCGGGCTGTAGGGGAAGTGGGGTTGTGTGTGTCAAGTTTCCGTCGATAAGCTGTCTCAGATAAACAGTCTCGCGGGCAGTCCACATCCTGTTGTCACGGTAACGCTATCACAAGAAAATATTGTAATCATAATTAATGAAAGCTTAAGCAAGACCTGTTTAGACCGCACAAGCTCTTTGCCACAAAGTTTTAAGTACCTGCAAGATGAAAGCCCCTCGTTAAAAAATGGACGACATACTGTTAAAAAACGTATATAAAAACCATCAGTCGAAGACAGTCTCGTTAAAGTCGCACTCTAGACTTAGTTCTCGCGATTACTTTGTACTGCATTATTCCAGCTATATGGCGGTGGTCTGTAAGTTATCAAGTCTGGACCAGACAATCCAGTGATCATTAGCATGCGCATAGATCTACGCAACTGGGATACGATGACGTGTGTCAACCAAGTCAGCGACCCTGACCACCCGATATCTCTTACAAGTATGAGTAACTGAAGATCAGTTCTACCCTGCTACCTGAAGATCAGTTCTACCCTGCTACCTGAAGATCAGTTCTACCCTGCTACCTGAAGATCAGTTCTAACCCGGACCTTCACGGGTAACAATAACATAACAGTACAGACATTGCATATAGCCCACACATTTATACACCATGTCCGACATGTACATATACATATGTATTTGTATATGATACACATGAGTGAGGGTTATCGACAGTCGACTTAAAACGTTCGATCACCACGCAGTATTGTAAGCGTACATATTGTAAGTATATGGTAAGTGAGTAAGATTTTATGCAACAATTGGACGGTGGGGAGCACCAGAAATGGGCTCCACCCATCGTACCCATGTGAGGAATCGCACGTGCCTGAGTCGTGTGGGTGACGGGTTAACGGGTAACCAATCCCCTTGCCCTTTCGAATGGTGCAATGGATTAAAACACGTTTATATACGGCCCCGTGAGGACTGGCGGTTTGCTTGTTTATTTAACACCACCTACAGCAAACCTGTGCATCTTTATGGCAATCCAGTAACCAGCATTATGAACATCGATATAAGTAGTCGTGATTCGATCATATGTGTCAACCTCATGCTGCAAGACGCAACTAAAGGGGTCGGCAGGTCAGGCTCGCTGACTTGGTTGACACATTTCATAGTATCGCAATGGCGTTGATCGATGCTCATGCTGTCGATAGCTGGATTGTCCGGTGCAAACGCTATCGTACAGCTGCAATATCACTGAGTGCAACGTTTCACATCAAACAAACATATATATGGAAATCTGCAGTACTGTGTGGCGATCGAACGTTCTAAGTCAGTTGTCCGATAGCAAACCATCCGTCAAGCAAATCAGAAAACCATGCATAAGCATGTAGCTTACACTGCATGTCCGTCACGAGCCTCCTCTTGGACACAGGTGAAATTAAAATGTGCTTTTTCTATGTGTGGAGAAGGTCGGGGTAAGACACTGACAGCGGCGGAGTGATGTATCAGATTACTGATTACATGGACCATGCAGCAGATGTATGTCGTTATCTCAAAACAGGCGACGACAGGTGCGTGCGTCGTAGAGGTCCCAGGCGCTGGTCACAGACCTGCCACGGCGTTACAGTGGCTCAGTTACTCTGTCGGGGTGGTCCAAGTGGTAGCCAGCAACACTTGCTAGCTGTTAGAGAAAGATGGTCAGGTTTCCTGTCTTCGACCTACAATCGATGGATCGATGCTTGTGATACCAATAACTGGATTGTCCGGTCGAGACTTTAGTGTCTACAGGCTGCGGTCATGAAGCTGGACTATTGCACGTGTGACGTCAGCAGCCTTGTAAGTGCGTGACACCTTCACTGCTTTCGGGATATTTACCTAAATAGCTAAACCCAGCTCACTCATACCTATGGGTGGAATGTAAAGAGGATAATCGACAGCGTCATCTGTTCTCCCTGGTAAACTGTACATACCAACACACCAACCCTTTTAACTAGTGTGCATGTTTTGCATGAAGGTTGTGGGCAATGTCCACAGCAAATTACACATAGCATGGAACCATTGTGAATTTCATCAAGACAAAACTGTGTCCAGGGACACGGATGCCCCCGATGCTGTAGGAAGCGTTCCCTACACTGTGTGTGCTCTGGTGATTTATTTCTACTAAATAAGTTCAATAAACATCTATGCAACTCTGAGATGCAAACCTTTCGAGTCCCAATGAAACACATGTATAAGCTTAATTAGTTCTGTTGAGCAGTTTTGGTTGAGTTTAAGTGGATAAACTTAATCCTCTATTTTCACAATCATTAGAGAGAAATTCCACAAAATGTATCTAAGTACAAACGTCTCCAAACATACAAAAAAAACCTATAAAATACAAAAGCAAAATAACAGATGTATACCTTAGAGGCCCAATCAAACACGCTGTGCAAAGCTCAATCAAATCACTTAAGCAGCTTTTGTGAAGAAGTGGATAGACTTTATCCCCTATAACACTGAATACGAGAGAAAGTTCAAACGGCATTAAAATTGGAAAACTAAAATAAAATACAAAATCAAACATGAGTCTGCACACCTTAAGAGTCCCTCTAAAAGCACGTGTGTAATCTAAATGTTTAAGTGGATAACACTATCATAATAGAGAAAATGTACTTAAGTTCAAATTTCTCTAAACCTACAGAAAAAACGTAAAATAAAACACAAAAACAAAATATGACATGCACACCATTCTGGCGGGGGCATTAAAACTGCGCATGTGTTTTCGCACGTTTCATGGTAAATCCGAGACCAAATTCTATCACCATCCGTTGGAGATGAGTTACTCGCCCTTGCATTCCCTTACGTCATTTCCGGTTCACTAGCTGGCACTGAGAGAGATGCACTGCACATTAATACTGTCTTATTTGTGAGTCAACAACGCCAAAATGCCATCAACATGCGCGTTGGTCAGGTAATCCATATGAAAATATGAAAGATAAGCAAATTGGTGAGTTCTGACATTTTAGAATGGCTTGGTGTGCTTTGGCTTTCATGTGCCTCTCGCTCTCACCTCGTCTCGACTTCGATTTTTTGAAAACGACGCGCCATGCACCCGAGATGTCAGTGTCACCGATTTGATAGTTTGTTGATTCTGTTTGCTTCCGATGATTAGTATACAACGTTTTCATGTCGCTTTATATGTGATGTTTTGAGATTTCAGCATATATTATCATTATGAGGTTCCTCTCATGACTCATGCCTGCATATGATTATCCTATGACCATTGCTTGTGCCAGTGCCGTACACGGCTGCAGAACTTCTGCTGCCATCTGTGTCTACGTGTAGTCGAATTAAGTGTCTTATGCGGTTCGACCAGGTCTTTATCTAAATTATATCATGTTTTAGTAAATATATCGGTGAATGTTTTTAGCTCAGTATTGACCTAGTTCTTTAGAGCTTGTTCACTGAATAAAGATCCTAGTTGTTGACATAACAATATAGATATCTAATGATTATTGACATGATTCAGGTATGAGAGACTTTTGATTTCAGTATCTATTGAAAGACAAATAAGGTCAGCTTCCACCTAGTTTGATAGACATTGAATTATGATGGTACATATAGGAGGTATGGTTCTAATGAATATATCATTGTGGTCACAGTGTCATGGGTGTTTGTAGCTAACATGCATAGCATTCACAGACATGAACCTGCACTGGCCACAGTGGTGAAAATACTTTGTCGCACTTTTGCACACTCATTAGGATTATTGTGCACAAGAGGCTTACATGAATGGCTTCTTTGTACTTATACCTACACGTGTGCCCTATTTTCATAATCAAAATATTCAAAAATAAATATTTGCAAGCCATCAAACATCTCAGTTAATGGCTCACATATGAATTCAGTTGACATCAACCATGGAAACACACAAAAAATATTTTCAGCACATTTCCCACTGTTCACCTATGTGCAAAATTTGGTGAAGAAACAAGGTTTAGGGTCCTGCTCCGGACAAGAACACCACCACAATTTTCAGTCGAAGTCAGACTTCTTGTCATGGAAATGCCCAAAATATTTCATTCAGAAACCTGAAACTATTAAAAGGCACAAGTACACTACCAGATCTATCTATGTGCTGAGTTTGGTAAAGAAATAGACAATTTAAAGATCTACTCCCAGAAAAGATAAATGTGCATGGACACATGGACGGAGTCCATTGTAATATCCCCACAAAACGCGATGCAGGGGATAAAAATGTTTCAGTGTTTCAATTTATAATGACTGCTTTTCATTACAGTTAAGGGATTTCACACATAACTAAAAAAGCTTTCAATATTTTTCAACACAAATTGGAATAAATATCAGTCAGACTCTAAAGTCTAGAGCGACTATGCTTGTCGTAAGAGACGACTAACGGGATCGGTTGACATGTGTCATTGGTTCCCAGTTGTGCAGATCGATGCTCAAGTTGTTGATTGCTGGATTGTCTGGTCCACACTAAATGATTTACTGACCAACGCCATATAGCTGGAATATTGCTAAGTGCGGGGTAAAACTAAACTCACTCACTCAAATGTGTGGAGTTTGGGATTCACTGTCATCTTTTGATGACTCTTGTTTTAATAAGTCATTAGTAGCCAGTGTCATCAAACATGCTACTGCATCTATATATCTATACTTTCCATCTATGGCTGATAAGTGAGTATGACTGCCGATGATTTTGGAGAAAATACCTGTTTACTGTTGAGGAAATGATATGTAAAATTTGCAATAACCTTTTAGACTCATGGAATGCTACTGCCAGTCAAATCTGGCCCTACATTGGTGCTGTCAATGTAGCTGGAATAAATAAATGTATTTAAAAGGAAACTTTTCTGTGTCTAGGGTGATCCATGATTTTGGCGTGTATTTGCAGAGGTAGCTATTTGAATTGTTGTGATGTAGAACTTTTGAAGTACTGATCCGATTGTGACCATTTGTTGCTTCTCTTTTAAGAAAATCATCTAGGTTTTAACCTGTAGGCAGGGCCTTAAAAATGCTTTACAAATTACATGGCGAAATCTAACTTTGTTTGAGGAGGGGGTGTTTTCATTGTTACATCTGTTTCGTTTTTTATGGTACTACGGTAGGGTCCATACACTTACATGTCTTTCTAATTCCAAGCAATTCAAGCCCATGGTTTCTTCTCTCAACTTTCAACCTTGAATATTACAAAGGTAACACCAGTAAATAAAGTGCATATTAATCATTAATTATCACTTTAGTTTATCATCACTTTAAACATATACCTTCAAATTAATAAACTTCATGCACAATTTCATATTCTTTTGATTCTTAATTTGCTCAATAAGAGTCTGATTGCACCTTGAAAAGCAGACTTTCTTAACTAACAATTCATTGATGAACATATCAAAAAGTGTCCTGAGAAATAAAAGCCTTTTGTCCAATGGTGTATTGTTAACAAGCGATTAAATGTGGTATTTGATTAATATGAATGGCCCTTCCCCACCTCCTAACAATTGCTTTCTGGATGTATGTCATTATTTTAGTATTTGTTTATAATTCATGATGAAAAATAACAAACACTGTTTTGCTACTTGTTTGCTAATATGGAAAAGAAAGGATGTGATTGTGAAGCAAGGATTGAAGTTGGTGCTTGTACATAGAACATGGAAATATTAAAAGTAATATTCAAAGCAGGAGAAATGTGAACTGAGGATAATTCAGTTTGTTTTGGTATGAATGAAGTTTTTTGATAATTAATTTGTTTGCTCATTAATTATTTAATGCCTAAGTTCAGTAAGTGTATTGGTAAAATCTGCTTTGTAGACAGATAGTCAGGAGTAGTACAGAAACACCCATGGAACTGTCAAAAAGGTGATAGCAGCAATTCCACATATTGTATGAAGCAACCCCCAGCAATTCCTTTGAAACAGCTGTTGAAAAAACAGGGTTGGTCCGTTTGGAAATGAAGGTCTCCATCATGTTAATTATCTAGAAATGTATGAAAATTTGTTGGAAACAAGCAGTAAGGCATGGAACACTAGGTATTTTAGTGAGGAAATTCAAAATGTGATTCAAATTGGCGCCGCTCATGTTCAAGCGATCAACTGAGATATTTGATGGCTTATACATATTTATTTTTTGAATATTTGAATTGTGAAATAAGTACAAACAAGCCATTCATATAGCATTTTTGTGCACATTAATCTTGACGAGTGCTTGAAAGTGTGACGAGGTATTTCCACCATTGTTTCCTGTGGAGGTTCATGTTAGTGAACAGTATGCATGGTGTGTATCAAAGTTGGGGTATTTGTAGAAATGGGATGATCCTTTCCATACATACATATTGCTAACTTTGGGCAGTGGCGTAGTCTATAGGGTAAAGGATTCGCTTGTCACACTGAAAACCGTGGTTCAACTCCTTAATTATATTGTACTCAACCTGGTTGTTAGCCCTAGAGACAGACATGAATTAGACAAACTCAATATCAAAGGAGGTTTCGCACACTCAAGAATGTATGCAATGTTGCTATTTTTGTTGGATTAACAGAATTAGACACACCTTCATGTCATTTAGTGTATTGTTATGATTTGCCGTCCACATCCTGATGTGTCAGAGTAACTTCTTTGCTTCACTCATAGCTAATGTTGTAGATAGTGAAAACATACTTGGTAACTGAAGCTCACACACACACAAAGTATGCTTGTTTTGGAAGCCTACAGAGCAGATCCCATCAATTTCACCGGAACATGTAAATGCATTTTCTGAATATTACGATATTGTTTTCCTTATGTTATAGAAACTGACTTCAATTTATCTAGTACATTGATGTTTGCTGTGAAGTTGTGGTGTTTACACTCTGTGTGGTACAAGTCTTGTTCAGAAAAGAATGCATTTAGTCCCTTGCTATTCCCTTGCCTTCAGTCAAACACAAACTCAACTGCATCACACAATGACATGGTATTGTCATGATTTTGTTTACTGTCTGTGAGAGAGGTATAGTATTTCAAATGGATGGTTATTTTTATGTCCACAAGTGGTATGCTGATCTTTGACATGTGTTCCACAAGCACCTATTGCCTTTGTTGTCTTGCTGTAATCATGTTACTAACTCCTTAACCATTATGTTAACATGACATGACATGAAAGAATTGTTTGTGTGCACATGTGCCAATAGAAATGTATTTTAGCCACAGGTCTATTAAAGCAGTCTCTGTCAAACCCAGTAAGTTATATATAACTGAGTCTCAGTGTATTTCGTGATACTCCACCACTGAGTCTAACAAAACCTAGTAGAAGGTCGCATCAGGTAACCTTTGAGCGACCACTGACCGTCCAGTCAAATGCAAGACGGTTAAATAGATTTAACTTGTCAGACAAGGGCTACAATTTAAGGATCGGAGGGACTTTCAAAATATTCAGGTCACTGACACAGATCTCTCCACAAACAAAAAATCCGCATATAACACAATTATTTGACCTGCAGTATATACGCTGTGGGGTTTCTGTTGACATGGTTACCATTAGCTAATATTTCCAGAAGATAACATCCTTGAATATTGCCCAAAACACTATTTTCACCGACTGTTTACTCACCGTTGTCATGGTTGTGCGTACACGGTGTGCATCACCCGGAAGCGAACATACGCTAAAAAGCTTTTCGAGATAAAACGTTCAAAAGTTATGTGCGAATGTCCACTTTCGCAATCTGGTAAGCTGTGTTCTGATTGGTCAATTTGATAGGTTACCTGATGCGACCTCACACAAGATTTTGTTAGACTTAGTAGTGGCGTGTTACAAAAAGTACTGAGGATAAGTTTACTTAGACCGATGAATCACTGATCAAGGTAAATTGGTAATTTACTTGTTTGGCTCAATAAATCGGATGTAGTGACACATTAAATTAGTCTGTACTATACATCTGTAACAAACAACCAGTAAAACTGTTGCTATGTGTTGTTTGTGTTGGAATGTTATCTATATTGGAAGAAGCATTGCAGCATTGATTTACTTGTTTACTGCTGTTTTACAGGCCTGCTTCAGGAGTTCAAAAATCCTATCGCCCGACGTCTGGAACAAGTCAGTTTTCATTTCGGGCAATCATATAGTGGTATCTTACTTGTCAGTGGACTACTAGACAATTTCCACTTATGATTTCAAACTGCAAATAATCTTTAATTTAATTTCATATCTGCTCATAATGAAGCTGTTTAAGTTCGCAATAATAATTAAGTAGAGCTAGTAGAGAGTGAAATTATCACGCTTTGATAAGTAGTCCAGTAAATGTTAACATTGTGCATTGGGTCATAAAATCAGGGCAAGTGGACTTTTAGTCAGGACAAGTGACTTTCTTGAAGTCACTTACCCTGTGGCAAGTGGCTTTTCCATTTCAACATATTTTTGAACCCCTGCTGGTTATTCAGGTAATGGGACAATCCAGACTAAATTATGTTGATGTGGTCTCTGCTGACTGTTGATTTGCTGGGATTGAGAACGTTTGTCTGTGACATGATCCATGCTGTTTGACACTGAATGGAATTTCTCACTCCAATGTTTCACTAATTTAGTAGTAATTAGTATTAAGTGGGCTTACTGAGGATCAAATTTCACTTCCTTGTTTTCAGTTTAGTGTATATATTGTTAAGGCTTTATTAAAAAAAATATTATCAGGGGATATGTAGGAGCTAAATCTTGGATGTTGCAAGAGTGTGATGTAGCTATTTCCAGCATGTGGCTAGTGTTGTTTATGTTACAGCTGTAACTCTCACAGATATCACATGTGGCATATATTTGTAAAATGTGATTATTCAAAATGTGATGTTAACTTTTCACTTTTCATGGTCTTTATTTGTGTCATATGCACCAATATGTGCACCAAGTTTATTCTCTGTATCTAGATTAGTTATTTCTATGAGGTTATCAACATGTGATTTATTTTCCGCATCTACGTGGGTTGTTTTGTTCGTGTCATAGGTACAAATATAGTTCTGATTGAATCTAAATAGTTAATTTCTTCACTTCATGTATGCAAATAAAGGTGTGTAAGGCAAAACTATTATCTAATATGTATATAAAGTTTAGTAGATTCAAGGAGAAAGTGTTTGTGCGCTGCTAATCCTTGTCACATTACATATCAATATCAGCCATTTATATGTCCCAAAGTGGGAAGCGGGGATATGTGAGCTGTGCTCACTTCTACACTTGTATTCTGGAGTAACTCATGAAAAGGAAAGTGCTTTAAGTTGTAGTTCATGGACCTGTGCCTAGTACAGATACATACAAGTATTGCAGCTTCATGGCGGCAATCTGTAAATAATTGCATGGGGACTAGTGAATCCAGTAATCAACAGCATGAGCATTGAGCTATGCAACTGGGATAAAACAACTCTTTATTGTCAGCCAAGTTACACCATCTGATCCTGTTAGATGCCTCTTACTAAAATACTATAAACAATAAAATGGTTATCGCTTTGTATTTTCTCATTACAACTCTCGTCAAAATGCTGATATAAAATATCAACTAAGGTAACAAATACCTAGTTGAGATTTCAAACTTTACTGATATCACTGATCCAGTACCATGTGGCAGAGGGAAAACTACCGTTTTCTTTTTTTCTAAGTCCAAAAAACACTAATAAGAAGCAGATTTGAATTATGCTATTGGCCTCACACCTATGTCAAAACCTGGTGTACGGGTGTATGTACTTCACAGTCATAGCAACACTGAGAAGCTTGTTCATAACGTTATTAAATACTTCCATCTTGAAAGAGACAGAGGGAAATCATTTGTTAGCTATGATAGGGTGTACTATAGGGCAAGCTGTGCACTGGGCTTGTCATATAACCAGGTATATGGGGTTGCAAAGAAATTTACGGTGGGGGTTGTCTCAAAACCAATAACCAATAATGAGCCAGGTAGGAAACACAAGCTGGACAGGTTTGATAAAAGTGCTATTCAACCACCTGTCCTGAAGTTGTATGAACAGAAAATACCACCAAGCTTTACCAAAAAACAGGAGGAAATAAAAGACACTATAAACATGTCACATCCAACGTTAGCTGTTGCACTAGTAGAAATGGGGTTCAAATATACAAAACGCAGGGATGAGAGACATGTCTTCAGAGAAAAATATTCCAGTGTGTCCAGGCGGGCATCGTGTCTAAGGTCCATCGAGGAATATCAAAACCAAGGTTTTCAGTGCATACAGTGATCAACTACCTTATGAGGTGCATGAAAATCTCTGACTCGGGTCATGTTATTGTATGTTTCCTACAACCGTGTACATTGCTGATTTTTTTCTAAGTTTTCCAATTTTATGAAGGGTAGACCAGGACTTTCCTGATGACAATCTCGTGAACAAGTGTTGGTCAAGATAAGTGAGGCTGGGATTAATACACAATATATGATATGAAACACTTTCCTACATATATTATTGTAGAATGAGCTACATAAAAACATTTTTGTAGCTTTCATTGTTTACATTACTTAACACTGGTTGCCGAAGACAGAATCTGACCCGGACCTTCACTGATCTTGCCTAAGTAAAAGTGCTGGGACGCAGTTAGTGCATGCCAGTCTGTTGAATACTGCACAACTGGTCAAACGACATGGCTGTATAATGTGATGTTCATTATTAGACACTTATATTTCACAGACTTTTTACCTAAACGTCTGCAACGATTCTAAGATTCTTTATGGAACAGCATGTACTATGCTGGAATTATGAGATCATGGCAGCATGGTCAGTGAATGTCTCCAGGTTAAATCCCGCATCACTCAGTGCAGATAGGTGCAAGTCTGCAGCTAGGTAACATTCCCACCAGGTCATGTGATCTCTGGTCATAGTTGTCACTTCAGTAGAGTTCATACATATGGTACCCTGGTGACCAGCTGACTAAATCTGATTGGGTGACCAGTCACTTGGCTGCCTTTTTCTCCACAGTTATATCATGCTGGCGTCATGCATAATATCAGCCACTGCCCTCACTGGTGCTTGACTGTTGACTGAATGGAAAATAAACATTTCAAAATACTGACATTTGATGATTTAATGATTTTATGAAATCTTGGCTAATGGCTCCATAGCAGAAGCAGAAACGTCACTGTGTTTTTGAATTAGCATGTTTGGTGTTTGTGTAAGTTATTTGTGTTAAAAGTCCAACTGTATCCCTTGCACACATGATGCAATGCTGTCGGTTTCTGGTGAATCTGTGTCTCTGAAGTGTCATTCAATGTCATTTCCCCAGAACCCCAGCAAAACCTGCAAACTTTCTGTAATGGACTTCTTTTGTTGCACTTTTTGTTGTTGTTCTTTGTTTCACATTTTTTTATTTCTGTATTTGGAGATGTTTGATGATGTTTTGTAGTAATTCTGCCTGTGTTGTAGTAATTCTTATCTTGAAAGTACCTTGTATACTGAGATATTACTTCTTGTACAGGTTGGAAGTGAACTGATTATGAGTGCTTGCTGATATGAAGTTTGGCATTGCAGCATTATAAGGACTGTGCCCTCCCCGGCGCCAGGGGCGAGCCATGTGTGCATGCAAGCTAGACTCGTCTCCTTCGGGATCGACACCAACACTCTGTGAACTTGACGATCTCCTAACTCTCGTCTCCATGGCGTCATACCAAGGGGATTCCCCCAGTGAGGGTGACCTGTATGCTCAGTTGGCTCAGAAAGAGCAAGACCTGATTCTAGCAGCTGAGCTTGGGAAGGCTTTGCTGGACAAAAATCTTGAACTCTCCACCAGGAATGAACAGCTGTTGGAAGAGTACTCCACCAAGATAGAGGTATGTCAAACTGGCACAGGGACCATCACAGGAAAATGCTATATGTGAAAAAAAATCCCCTTTATGACTAATGCAGTTGAATTTTTCAAAAGTTACTGAGATTTGTTTACACAGTTTTTACAGCTGTAATATAGCTGCATTCAAATAGAATAGAACTCAGCTACTTACTTCTGTTTCAAATTTATGATGTCCAGATAAACGAAAGAGGTGAAGACTTATTTTTCATTTGTCATATCCTCTTACATCTTTCATTTATACCAGTATGTCAATTTCTGTGTAGTCAGAAAATTATCACAATTTATTGGTCGTCTAATCCCCAGTAAAATCACAAAACACTGAGAAATAACTCTGTTTTCAAAGCTTGGTATGAAGATTTTGTTTTGTTCGAAAGCTCTGAACGTCAATAATATCACCATAACTTACCAAGAATAGTTTTGCAGTTGTAAGATGCTAATTTATTGGATAAAAACTGTGGAAACCAGTCTGCTATAAGGATCCTGATTGGTCAAAATCAAACATGTGACTGAAGGCAGCCAATCATACTATAATGATTTCTGTCCTTGTGTGCAATAACTTATAGATCTGATGAAAGCTTTTTTCAGCATCATGTTATTCTGATTGGTTTAAATAGAAAATTGCCATATATAGTCAAAAAATGGATGTAGTGTATTAGGTTGCAATCTGTGATAAATATATGTCTCATACTGAGCTTTATTTGACTCATGTCAGACACAAGTGCCAGTTCATTATCAGTAACATTGACTGTTACCTGTCACCCTTCATCATCAGTGCCAACCACTTTCCACATATTACTTGACCAAATTTAAAGAATTTCAGAATATTTTGGTAGTCTTTCAGTTTCAAAGGTTGTTTCGTGGGTGGCATTTTAACTTACTTAGAGGATAGATAGATCAACCATATACCTATCAGCAGCCATTAAAATTGTTCGGAATTTTAAATGAACCTCAAAATACTAATAGGATTCTTCATGCTACCTAGTTCAGCTGAAAAAAAACCAATACTACTAGAGTGTCTATAAATAGACAATGGACTAATTTACAGTTCACAAAGTACAGAAAATGATTCTAAGTCATCTAAAGACAATAATAAAAGGTAGATGTCAGCTGTATGTTAGTTACGTAATTTTTATCACACTACATTTTTTAAAATGGGATATTTAGCATTTTAATGGGATAATACTGCAAAATCACATCCCAAAGTGATCCCTGCTGACACCATATAAGGCCATATGTGGGTAGGTGACAAATACTCTGACCAGCCCAAATTTGTAGTAGGCTGTACATTCATCACTTATTGTGTATGCTGACATCATGGTAGGTACGGAGGAAGGGAGGCTGTTCTGCCATCTGTAATTGGAGAAGTTATAGTGATGAGACATTTCACAACACAAGTTCTTTCAAGGGCTATAAGTGATGATGAGTCAGAGATTTTTTTGTTGATGAATTATGCAGGTCAGTTTGGAATGCCAGTATTGGTTTTTCACTTGTCCTTGGGACTAATAAGCAGACTCACTCACTCACTCACTCACTCACTCACTCACTCACTCACTCACTCACTCACTCACTCACTCACTCACTCACTGTCTACAGGAGCTTGAGCAAGAGAGGCATGAGCTT
Source organism: Haliotis asinina (assembly GCF_037392515.1). NCBI lineage: Eukaryota > Metazoa > Mollusca > Gastropoda > Lepetellida > Haliotidae > Haliotis > Haliotis asinina. The sequence continues at coordinate 104,523,661 of NC_090280.1, read as the reverse complement.
CACCTGCGTCTGGAAAAGATAGAAGCAGAGTATGAGAACACTGTGAAGGAGCTACAGTACGACATCGGCTACCTGCGCCATGAGCTGCAGGCCAGCAAGCAGCAGGAGCTGATGGGAGACAAGGAGCGCTCACAGACCATCCGCAATCTCAAGCAGCAGAATGAGCGACTCAATGAACAACTCAAACAGGTAGGTGTCAGGAGGAGCTACAGGGCCAGGTTACAATCATGTTCCCACTCTCAAGACTGTATCAAAAGTTCCAGTAGAATTTGTACTTATACTTGATCCCCTTTGACATTTTTGACAATTAGTGTCCAGCACTTGGACCTGTCAATTTATAGAAACTTTGGTTATATTTTCTTAGAGTTAGTGATAAGCTGGTGGTATCTAACACCTGCAAGTGCAATTAGTATGGGATGTGAGGGTATTACCGTTTGTTATGTTCCTCATTGTTGTTTCCATGGTAACAGAGTGCACATCGGGAGCAGCAGTTAGGGGAGGAGGTACAGACTCTTAGGGAGCAGATGATGTCGAAACGGACCTCGATGCATGAACATGTCATCCACCTGGAAATACTCCGAGAAGAGGTGAGGACTCCACTGACTTGAGTGTGTATCACTGAGTTACCTACCATGGAGCCATCCATTGTGTTATGCTTATTGCAAATAATCCAGAGTGTAAATTTTCAGTCTCTTATGTACTAGTAGATGCTGAGTTTGTCAGATGACTCAGGCTGAGTGTTGTTTGTGCTGTCACAGAAGAACCATATCCAGGAGAAGTGCCAAGAGGTGGAGAAGAAGATTGTGCTGCTGACAGAAGAACGTGACGCCCTGGCTTGTAGTCTGGAGGAGTCCCATGACCGGATCATGATGCTGGAAAGACAGAAGCAGGAGAAAGACCAACAGGTGAGAGGGAGGGGAACAGTTATGGGGAAACATGACACCTTGGTCTGTCATCAGGAGACATCCCATCATCAGGAGTTCTAAGAAGGGACAACAGGTAACAGAATCATCACTTGGGTGATCATCAGTCTGTTTAAACTGATATGCAAGTGGATCAGCTTAGATAATACATTTCAGCTTGTTATGATTGGTATTTAGATCTTCTTTGTGATGGAATACTGGAGAGATGTGTCAGTGCTTGTTCCTACACATTACTAAAGAATTAAGGTACTTGGTACAACTGAGCAAGTGACTTTGTAATGCTGCCACTTTACTGCCTCCTCCTTGTTGTAGCTCCACCAGCAGCAGCGTGAGGTGATGGAGCTGCAGGAGGCCAATGCCCAGCTTCAGGCACAGGTAGAACATCTGTCTCAGCAGAGTCAGTCCAGCTCCACCGGACCCTCCATGAACCTTTTCAGCGAGCTGACTGCCATGTCTCCTGGCTTCGAGAGCTCCCTGCACAGCGAGATGCGAGAAGATGTAAGTAGCCTCTCACAGATCCACATTCCTGATGTATTCCATGCATAATTATCTACAGCCTAAAATGAGAATGTCCTTACACTTCAGCACCCTCTCAACCCATGGCACCGCAGCATGTCTGCAGAAATGCTGGATGAAGATGATTATGAGTGTGATGATGATGATGACCAGTACGAGATGGCGATGCTGGCCAACTCCACCATGTCAAATGAGAGCAGCTTCCTGACAGAGTTCCAAGAAGCCACTGCCACCAACACATCCAGGGAGGAAGAGAGGGAGGTGATGCTTGTTGCCTAGTTTTCCTAGTGGGCTGCAGTTTCTGTTCTGAGTTACCTACCTTAGATGTGCCAGTCACAGAATTAACTGCTTAGCACAGATAATGTTTTCCAGCAGTTAATTATCAGTGATGACATTTAGGCAGATATTTAGTCACCAAAGTCACTAAAGTATGTGTTTCTATAACTCCTGATAATCATGTGTTGACATGTACTGTTACTCATGTTTGTTATTTTGTTCAGCTACGTACAGAGGTGATTGGGACGTACAAACAGCTGCAGAAGATGCTGAGGGTCATCAAAGGGGAGAGCACCTGCTCCACTGACTCATCTGACGAGGATGCCGGGGCCCATGGGGGACAGGCTGGCAAACTGGGCGACTGTCTGCATGATCTGCAACAGCTGATGCAGGACATGATGAAGATGCACATGGTGGGTGATGGATGCACATAGTGGGTGATAGCCGCAATGTGCTTGTCCAATCCTCATGTCTTGTGATTCAATATCTTTCTGGCATCGACATATAAAACTCGTTAATATTGATGGTGAACTGGTTCCCTATTGATGACACATTGATTGACAGCATTGATGGTGCATTATGACATTAGGTGGTGGGCTAGCCTGATGGTTAAAGCATTTGTAATGTCGAAGCCCTGGTTTCAATTCCCTACATGGGTACAATGTGTGAATCCCATTTCTGGTGTCCCCAGCTGTGATATTTCTGGAACATTGCTAAAAGTGTTGAAAGCTAAACCCATGTACTCAGAGATGAAATTATTACACATTGTGTGGACCTGTGCTGGACAAATGATGCATTTGATGGAATGGGAGTTCAGGATGAGTTAATAATGGGCCATTGTTCACAATGCAATGGGTGTTTCTTGTAGTTTCTGTGATGAGATTTTCAGGTCCAGACTCAGTTACTTACACCTCCATGACACTTTCTTCTAGGATCGAAGCGACTATTCCTACGGAGGAGCCACAGCGTCAGCGTCAGCATCGGTGGTGTCATCTCTTTCCATGGACTGTATGGAGAAGTCTATCAGTGACCTGCACGAAGAGCTGATGACAGCACAACGTGACCTGGACAAAGTGCAACAAGAGTGTGCAGCTCGAGATGCACAGCTCATGCAGAAGAGTGCTGAGTTTGCTGCGATGGCCCAGAAGGTATCTGTGATAGTCTGTCCTACCCTCAGTGTTAGCATGAGAGTCAAGGGGTGTTTGACTGCTTGTCTTACACTCGAAGTGGAAAGTTAAATATTGTAATACAAAAGGCTTCAAAAATATGTCATAAAAAACAACTTAGACATTTAATGATGCATCACAAACATTGCCAGTGCAAAGTTAAATTTTATGTGACTCATTGAAAAAAGTAAAGGTCAAGGACCCTAGACCCTAGAAGTTCTAACACTGCTCTGATTTGTAATATATCTCCATGTTTTCTAGCCAGTAGACTTGTACACTCCATTATTTGTGTAATCAGCATCTTGTTATCTGCAGTAGTGGAGAGTGACTGGAGCATGATTCCAGCAGTTTTATGTCCTTTTTTCTTCACCGACATTTTATTTCTGAACATTTTCTCATCCCTTGACGCAATGACATTAATTTGTGTACAACAGTATTTCTCATGGGCTAGACCAAAATACTGAAATAGTATTTGAAGAAGGTGATTAAATAAGCATCCACTTGCATGCTCTTTTAGGATATGCCTGCCAATTGTCATCTGTATATGGTAGCAGTGCCAGTCTCCCAAGACGCTGCAATTCGCTGTGCAGATGAATGTTCCTTGCACATGTCCCATGTATTCAAATGTCAGTCAGCCCTGAGTTAAATAGCATCATATTGACTCATGTGTTTTACCCCTGTGAATACATACAGTCACTGTGCCTACTTGACAGTGTATGTGTTTAGTCAAGGTGTGAACGAAGCTGTTAGTAATCAGCATACAACAGTGACCTTCACTGTATATGAACAAACTGACAGTACTCTTCCTTGTGGATGCAAACCCATCACATGCAAACCCAATACATATAGTCCTGTCACATGCAAACCCATCACATGCAAACCCAGTACATATAGTCCTGTCACATGCAAACCCATCACATGCAAACCCAGTACATATAGGCCTGTCACATGCAAACCCATGAAGGTCTGGGGTAGAATAGTCCTTCAGCAACCCATGCTTGCCATAAAAGGCGACTATGCTTGTCGTAAGATACGACTAACGAGATCGGGGGTCAGGCTCGCTGACTTGGTTGGCACATTTCATGGGTTCCCAATTATACAGATCAATGCTCATGTTGTTGATCACTGGATTGCCTGGTCCAGACACAATTACTTACACACCTCCATCAAACAGCTGGTATATTGCTGAGTGCAAACCAGTCAAATGCAAATCCATCACATTCAGACCCCTCAAATACAAACCCACCACACACAAGCCTGTCACATGCAAACCCATCACACACAAGCCTGTCACATACAAACCCACCACACACAAGCCTGTCACATGCAAACCCATCACACACAAGCCTGTCACATACAAACCCATGACATACAAAACCCACTTGTAGGGTATGGGTGACCTTGGTAGCCGTGGAAACAAGACATACAGTCCATAAGGCAGTACTTGAGGTGAGACAGTTTCCATCATGCCTTTGCTATGTTCTCCCAGGGTCAGTTTAACTGTTTTGGTCATCTTTGTGTTGAAGTATCACCCGGGTGCCATGCTGGCTCACTGCTGTTTCCCTTGGATGGCCAAGTTAAAGATCAAACTTGCACCACTGATGGTGTGTTACCTGGTAGGTCCTACACCAACACAGTTCTGTCATCTCACATTGTCACTAACCCAGCTTCATTTGTCTGCTCACATTGCTGCTTGTCTATTAGTTGCCACTTCCAATATTGTTTAGAGTGACCATGAACAATTGAGCCTCCATGTTGCTGTGTCAGTATCTGAGTTGCTGGCCAGGCATCCATTACACAGAGCAGTCTTGAGGGATGCAAATTCTGCAAGCCTGTTGAAATGAGAGACTTTGGACTATCTTAACTCTGGAGTTGTTATATGTCTACACAACAGTAAGATCGGAGTAACAATGGTTACTAACATTTGGAAGACTGATTTTTGTGTTTAAACATGATCTTATATTTGTGGCCCTCAGGGAAGCCACCTAATATTCCCTGTGTTTAGATTGCAATATAAATAATAAAATGTGAATGAATTAGTGCAACGTTGCATTAAATCAACTATCACCCATCTACTAGCTGAACATTATTTCAAGTGAACCTTTAAGAGTCATGTTCCTTGCAGCATACTTTATGTATATTTTACAAGCAACTTGTGATTGAAACCAGTTGGGCAAACATCAATAACACTGTGTGGACCATTTGTTTACATTCCTCTGTCTAGAAGCTGTTCAGGCAAGTTGAAATGGATAGTAAGTCTTTTATTTAATCCTTAGGAAACTAAAGTGAATGCATATGCTCCATTATATAAAATACAGGCCAAAATTTTGTTGTAAGTGTGTGATGTTGTGTCTTTAAGTGAATTTAACATGCAGATTTGTGACTACATGATTACCTGACAGAAAGTGAGTGAGCTAACACATTGGATGAAGTCAGCTGTTTTGATGTTGCTAACACATTGGATGAAGTCAGCTGTTTTGATGTTGCTAACACATTGGATGAAGTCAGCTGTTTTTGGAATCCACACTGACATCATAGTGTCCTGATATTTCCACAATAAAGACTTATCCAATACTGTTAGCTTAATGCAGGATGTAGAAACCTTGTTAGTGTTTCTAATTTCAAGTTGATGTAATTTATGGACGTATATGAAGTAAGGATGTAGTGAGTAGAAAGTATGATTAGATTGGATATCAGATTATTGAAGTGGGAGCTCACTTTGACCAGATACTGGCTGGCAACTCTGTCAGGGACTGTAGTGTTAGTGCGCATATTGCTGGGGAGTCCTGTATGGTGTAGTTACATTAATGCTTTCAGTGTTTTTGCTATTAATTCATCATTGTGACAGCAGCAGCAGCAGCAGCACCATGGTAACCAAAGCATTTTGTCGCCACTGACAACCACAGAAATTTATCTCAGCACTGTATGCTCTGCTTGTTATTTATGTACAGACCAAAAATGTTGTGGTTTATGAAACATGACAGTCAGGTAAAGTCATCACTTGGTCAATTGAAGGTGGAAACTAAATACAAAGTTCCAGTGAAGTTTGAGTGGAATCTAATCAAATGCGTCAATGGACAAGAGGCTGAGAAGTGGCAAGTCAAATGGGCTGATGGAGGAAGTCAGATGGGCAGTGACCTCTGTGAAGATGGAGTGATCCATCCACTGTCCATGTAGTCAAAAGGTCAACCAACTTCTGGGACACAATCCTTTCAGGCCTATTTTTTAGCCCATGAAGGGGGAGCTTTTTGACCAGTTGACTTTTTTCATCCCTTTTGACTTTCAACCAATTCAGCTGCAACCCAGTTTCAGTCTTTCTCTAGGTATGAAAGATTTAAGATTATAGCTTAAAATGTTGACGGATTTGTCCACACTACTGTCCAAGTTTTCATGTTCTGTGAACCACAACATTTCAGTAGGTCTGAGTCTGTTACTAGCATGTATTCTACTATTGCATGTAGACACTGGCCATCCATGTGTACGTGGATGTGCATGCACGCATGCGATCAACTTGCCCATTACTTCCCATTGGCTTCCTGTAGATCAACACCAGGCTGCCACTGGAGATTAGGATAATCATAACAAATTGATTTGGTGTGTTGCATCAATGTTGATTACTTTTTGATTGAAATTCTAGTAGATCATAATATTTGTTTTTAGCATGACATTGTGGGCGTGGTGGCAAAGGCCTGGTGTTAGTCTTACATAGGATGGAATGCCATAGACTCATACCAACTGATGTGATAGCCACCTAGTAGGTCCCTTCCATAAAACATTAGCTTTACCTTTTTAAAGCCAGGTGTAGTGTTGCAGCCAGTTGTGTTATCTGTCACTATCAACAAGTTTGACAAGATAAACAAAATCAGTTTGTTGTGGCTTTACAAATGTTAATCTGCATTTCACCAGACCATGCATATACTATAGATCTGCAGCAGTATTCTCACAGAGAACTTGTTGTGAGTATACAGTCTGGTGTGTGCCTGCAGCAGTAGTCACAGAGAACTTGCTGTGAGTGTACAGCCTGGTGTGTGCCTGCAGCAGTAGTCACAGAGAACTTGCTGTGAGTGTAGAGCCTGGTGTGTGCCTGCAGCAGTAGTCACAGAGAACTTGCTGTGAGTGTACAGCCTGGTGTGTGCCTGCAGCAGTAGTCACAGAGAACTTGCTTTGAGTGTACAGCCTGGTGTGTGCCTGCAGCAGTAGTCACAGAGAACTTGCTGTGAGTGTAGAGCCTGGTGTGTGCCTGCAGCAGTAGTCACAAAGAACTGCTGTGAGTGGACAGCCTGGTGTGTGCCTGCAGCAGTAGTCACAGAGAACTGCTGTGAGTGTACAGCCTGGTGTGTGCCTGCAGCAGCAGTCACAGAGAACTTGCTGTGAGTGTACAGCCTGGTGTGTGCCTGCAGAAATAGCCACAGAGAACGTGCTGTAGGTCTTGGTGTGGACATTTTGGATCAAGAGATAAAATGATAAGATAAAAATATTGTACTGTTAGTGGAAGCCATGCACAGGATACTGAATGCTGACATTGGATTTGATTGGGTTGTTCCTAATTAATGCATATGATCATGTTTATTAAAATGTACATGTTATCATGGCAACTAACTAGTTGAATTGCAATACAGCTGCAGGAGCAGCAGGACCGACTGGTACAGCTGCAGCGTGAGCGTGACCAGCTGCAGGACTCCATGATGGGAGACCTGACCAAGGACAACATCCTGGAGCAGGCCAGGAAGGACCGGGACCTTGCCATGGAGAAGTAAGGCCGCTCATTTCCTCACTCTGTTGTCATTCAATTTGTTTTGACGTCAACTTATAGAACTGATAGAATGATGTCCCTTTGCTCCATGTTAATGTTCCTTGGGGGATTCCAGTGAAGAAGATTAAACATCCATATAATTGAAATATATGGATCATAGATGTGATATGGTTCAAACCTTTTCATGTTTACAGATTAATTGTTCTCCTTTCTGTGCATACAAATCACTTGCAGGCATCTAGGTTAGTTTCCCTGCAGCATTGTTGATACACTGGTTGATCATTGTTGATATAACTGATTCATTGACTGGTGTATGACTGACACTCAGATGTCCAACTGACTCACTGATGGGTGTATGACGTACTTCCTGATGTCAAGTGACTCACTGACAGGTGCATGACTAATTCTGGTGTCCAGCTGATTCACTGTTGATGTATGACAGACCTCCTGGTGTCCAGCTAACTCAGTGGTATCCAGCTGACTCACTGATGGGTGTATGACTGACTTTGTGGTGTCCAACTGATTCACTGTATGACTGACTTCCTGGTGTCCAACTGACTCACTATGACTTGTATCTGAGTGATTCACTGATGGATGTATGACTGTTGTAGAGGTCATCAGCTGGAAGTGGAACTGGCCAAGTCCAAGATGGATCTGATGACTCTGAACCAACAGTTGGTGGGCGCGATCAAGCAGAAGGTGACTCTTTCACAGGAGCTTGATCAGTGGCAGGTGCGCACATACTAACACTTACTCCCGCCATGCAAACACACTGCAACATGAGAGACATCGTTCAGTTGTCAAGTTTAGAACCATCAAGCCATTAGCTATCTCCAAGAATCGCTTTCACCATTTTATCAATTTGAAAACATGGTAAAAATCCCAACCAAATTCAGTGTGGTTTTTCTACATTTAGAATCTTTGTCTATGATGTGCTAGGGAGTCCTGTAAATTGGTCCAATTTTCCCCCAGTACAATAGGGGTGAAACGGTATACTGTGGCATAAGTAGAATCTTGGTATTTGGCCTTCAGTTTGGTATACAGTAATGGAATTCCCAAATTTGGTATGTAAGGTTTTCGTACGATCATTTTAAAAACCTTTTTATATCATTTCAAAATGTCTACAAATCACATCATGTTTGCCAAGTCTATGCATTCCCAGACGGCCACCATTTTCCCACAAGTAAGTTTGGAATTGCCTTCAATGTCGTCTACTTTGATCTACAAGTCAGCAAGACATCACTACCTGGGTCACTTATTTCAAACAAAAAATATTTGTCCAATCATGTTATACCGTCTGTAATTGTGTACATTATGTAAACGTATCATTTGCATTAAACACGTTGTTACATGTCGTAGGTATAAAATTCCCACTGGGTTTATCAAAATAGGACTAGTGGTTTACATTAGACTTTAGAATAAATGCTAAAATCATCTGATACATGAAAATAACCAAATTTTTAACTTACCTTACCATAGGTCTTATGCATATTACCTCAAGCTTCGCTAGTAGAGATCAGACAGACGTTGATTCGCCATTCCCTGAATGGCTACCTCGTATAATCTACGGATGTAGTCACGGAAGTGACGTGATCTCCCTACTCGCGGGAAAGCGAGCCATCCCAAAATTCACTTTTACTTCTAGCGTTCGTCTGATCAGACGTGTTTGTTTCGCTCGGAGTTTTCTATTGTGTTGAATAAAGTTGTCGTTCAACAGGTAGGTATGTCTTGTTTCCCTAGGTGTGTGGTTAGTTAAATTGAATTTAACTTCACTTACCTTGCTACCTCGTGTTGTAAATGTTTCTTTTTTTCTCTCACTTCGATGTGGGTTTTCCTGCGTTGTTTGTGAGGTGTCATGGCGGCCTTGGAGGTTCTTTATTCCGTCAGGAATACTTCCTCCATCTGTTCTGCTATTTTGTATGGTATTTCCTCCCGATTTTTGCCGTTTTTCATGTGTTTTTTTGTCCCACGTGGCATGTTTCACAGGTAGCCATGTTGGTTGCTAGCCGTCGCTGTCGCGAGCTTACAGGCGTACCCACTTTAGGTTGGGGGTGCGCTTTTGCTGCATTTTTTATGTAGGGGTGTTTTTCGTTTCTACCTCTAGCGTTATTGTTTTATTTCACGCTTCGGGTATGTTTTTATCTGTTGCAGTTAACTGTGTATGACTCGGCAGTTTTGTACTGTCTGCAAGGGGCAGAAGTCAGCCAAGGATCCCCACCCCTGGTGTCCGGATTGTGCATCGCAGACCTGTTCCCTTGACAGCCGCTGTCAGCATTGTACTAGTCTTTCAGTGGCGGATTTCAAGACCTTTTTAGCTGTCCGTAGAAAGAGGTTTACTCAGCGGAAGAGGAGAATGTCTTCCCCAGCTTCTTCTTTAGGTTCTTTACAGGACGACCCGGAGCTGCCTACCTTTACAGCACCAACGCCGACGTCTGGTTTGGAGCGCTCATCTACGACGCCGGTTCGATCGTCTCCGGAGCCACTTCGCTCGGACGCCTTTGTTGACTTATCCCGTCCGGACGCCTTAGCGCACCCAGAAGTTCAGAGGCTATTACGGTCTCTCCTGACGCCCAGCACTTCTACTAGAGAGCCAGCGCCGACCTCAGCTACTGTGCCAGCGCCCATGTCAGCGCCTGCCTTGATTCCCGAACTAATTTCAACGTCAACGCCTACGCCTATGCCAGCACCGACACCTACGTCAGCGCCTATGCCCACGTCAGCGTCTACAGCCTTGATGGGGACACCTTCACTGGTTCCAATACCAGCACCTATACCTACGCCAGCGCTTGTTCAGACGCCGGCTCCTGTGCCTCCGCCAGCGCCTTACCGGATCCCCAGGATTTCTCACACGCTATCTAGAGAAGAGGTGCTACAACGTCAGCTAGATGAGGAGCGCGCTCGGCGCTTAGAAGCTGAGCGCTCGAGACGCAGATCATGGTCCAGATCTCCGAGGAATCGGCGCTCCCGTTCTCCTCACCGTAGTCGGCGCCGGCGCTCGCGCTCATGCTCACGCTCTCCTAGACGACGGCGCTTCCGTTCGCGATCCAGATCTCCTCGGCGCTCTTCCAGAACCCGGCGTTCACGTTCACCAGAGGCCTCGCGAGTTTCACTGAAGGATTCTTCTACTCGGACGCCTTCTACCTCTTCCACCCAGCGGCGGGAATCGACTTCAGTCTCTTGGGAAGATTTGGAGGAGCAACACTTCTGCCCTGACTATGAAGAAGAGGCAGGTGTAGGCGAGGATGATGGCACCTATCTACCACTATCGGCAGTGTTTGAGTGGATTGCTGACAGGCTACCTGACTGTCCTTCTCCGTCAGTCGATCCTAATAATCCGGCGTCCATCCGTTTGTCCCCGGAACTACTAATTCCACCTCATCCTATGGTGGCGGAGGCAGTGTCTCTCCTGGACGAGGATTTTGCCAAGCTGTCTCTGAATCCTACGATCAAGGCGTCTAAGTCAAGGAAGTCTGATTACAAGATCCACAGCCTAGACTTCACAGATAATGGTGCAACCCAGGACGACTCACTCAAGCGCTTGTCAAGTTCTTCACTCTCAGCTTATAAAGTGCAGGACTCCAAATTAGCAGCTATTGACACGGAACTCAAGCGTATGCTTAAACCCATTTCGGCGTTAGCCTCAGCTACTTCAGCGGCTGCAGCAGACCTATCAGAAGACAACGCCTCCAGGGTGGATCATCTCACGACGATCTTCCAGTGGCAGGGCAAAGTTCTTCATGACTTACTCGGTCACTTACGTGCAGCGTTGGCTATGACAACTTCAGTTCGCCGCTCCGGCTTCCTGGATACATGTAATTGGCAGGAGGAATTTAAGCGCCAATTACTTCGGGCTCCCTTCACTTCCAAGTTTCTGTTCGCCGACAAGATTCCAGATATTTACAAGTCGCACGCGGAATTAACGAACACTGAAGTCGCGCTGTCTACCTTTGAGGCGCTTGGTTCTGCCTTTCGTGGCAGAGCCAGAGGAAGTGGAAAGAAGCGCTATATTCCCAGGAGGGAATCCATCCGCTCCTCCTTTGGGAGGGGACGGGGCCGCACCAAGGATAATGACACTCAGCGGAAGCCCCAGGAGCGCAGCCGGGACACCCCCTCGATGCCAGGGCGAGGCAGAGGCAAGCGCCCCTACTCTGGTCGCTGAAGCCGTGGATGTCTCCGACTGGGACCTCCCACCCCCAGTCGTACCTGTCCATCCGACTCCAGTAGGTGGGAGACTAGGGATCTTCTGGCCCAACTGGTCATTCCTAGAGGATCCGTTTGTAAGCAAGATTCTGAAGTCCGGCTACAAACTACCATTGGTCGAGACTCCACCGCTGACATCTACTCCCCAGTCGCGGATATATCCTCAACACCAACTAGCTCTCCTAGAGTCCAATATCGACATTCTGTTATCCAAGAGAGCCATAGAGACAGTGCTGGAACCCCACCGCTCCCCGGGGTTCTACTCACCCATCTTCCTGGTGCCAAAGAAAGATTCCGACAAGATGCGCATGATTCACAACATGGCGGTCTTCAACAGACAGTATCTGGCCGACCCTCCTCATTTCCGAATGACGTCCCTAGAGCAGATTCGAGCCAAATTGTCTCCCGGGGCTTGGCTAGCCAGTCTGGACCTACAGGACGCTTACCTACATGTTCCCATACATCCGCGTCACAGGAAGTACCTGAGGTTCGTCTTCAACGGAATACATTACCAGTGGAGGGTGCTTCCGTTTGGCATTTCTACGGCCCCGTGGCTTTTCACACGCATCACGCTTCCGGTTACCAGGTTTCTTCATCTAAGGGGAGTGGACTTCGATCCATACATAGACGACTGCCTTCTCAACCACGGCAGTCCTCTACTGCTACGCAAACAGTTGGACTTCTCCACCCGCCTGCTGCATCAACTGGGTTGGATGGTCAACACCAACAAGTCACATCTGGAACCAACTCAAGAACTGACCTTCATCGGGGGATTATTTTTAACAAAAGACAATCTTGTCAGGGTCCCTCCAGATCGATGGCTAAAGATTCTGGCGTTTGCGGATCGAGGTCTCTCTCAACCCATGACCCTCAGAGAGTGGCAGTCTCTGTTGGGTCTTTTGACATCGGCGCAGGATCTTACTCTCAGAGGGCGCCTTATGCTACGGCCCTTACAGAGGTTTCTGTCACCATTCATCCAGATGAACGACCTCAAGTCACGGGTTCTTCTACCTCCACATCTACATCAGTATCTCCGGTGGTGGATGGTAGAATCGAATGTCTGCGTCGGCGTCTGTTTGGAAGACTCCAGTCACGACCACGAGTTGTTCGTGGATGCGTCTCTACTAGGGTGGGGCGCCCATCTGGCGGGCCGAACGACCTCAGGGCTGTGGTCCGACGCCGAAAGGTTGTGGCACATCAACAACCTGGAATTGCAAGCCGTCATTCTAGCAGTTCGCCGCTGGCTACCGATTTTGTCCAACACCAAGCTCCTGGTGGCGTCGGACAACTCCACAGTCGTCTGGGTTATCCGGAATCAGGGCACGACCAGGTCCAAGCAACTTCTAGACCAGATGTTCGTGTTAGCAGATCTGCTAGACAGCAACAGGATCACAATCAGGGTTCGACACATACCCGGCTGCAAGAACATTCTGGCAGACGCGTTGTCGCGCCCAGGCAGACCTTCACCGACGGAATGGATGCTTCATCCAGACGTGTTTCGTCAGATTTGCCTTCGCCACGGGAGACCCCTGGTGGACCTCTTCGCCACCAGCTTCAACCATCAGCTACCAACTTACGTGTCTCCCGTACCGGATCCACAGGCTTGGGCAGTCGACGCTCTATCTCTGTCGTGGGAGGGTCTAGACGCGTACGCTTTTCCACCACCCGTTCTTCTCCCAGAAGTGATTGGCAAGATCAAGCAGACACAGAACCTGAGACTGCTTTTGGTCGCGCCCTGGTGGCCAGCCAGACCGTGGTTCCCCGATCTGCGACGCCTCGTCAGCGGAGATCCGGTTCAGCTTCCAGATTGGCCACACCTCCTTCGTCATCCGCACAGCCAACAACTCCATCCAGATCCGCTGAGATTCCATCTGCACGGCTGGACCATTTACAGAAGGCATTAAGGGCGAAAGGCTATTCCTTGCATGTGGCGAATGCCATAACCCGAGCTCATCGGACATCCACCAGATCCCTCTATGATGACAAGTGGCGCTCATTTGAAAGCTTTTGTGCTCAGAGATCACAGGATCCCATGACAGCTTCCCCACAGTTCGTGGCGAATTTTTTGATGTTTCTACGTAATTCCAAGCATCTCAAAGGGAGTACGTTGGGTACCTACTTGTCAGCGTTGAACTCCGTCTTGGCGGTCAAGACGGATCGTCAGATTTCTAAAGTTCCAGAACTGGTTGCCCTGCTGAAGGCGTTCAAGTTGGAGGACCAGAAGGTCAAGTTCCGCCCTCCAGCTTGGGATCTGAATGTTGTTTTGCAACACTTGAGAGGCTCCCCATATGAGCCCCTAGAGGATGCTTCCTTCGAGCTGTTGTCCAGGAAGACGGTCTTCTTACTTGCCCTAGCTACGGCAGCTAGAGTTAGTGAGATTCATGCCCTGGATGTCACACAAGTGCGTTTTGAACAAGCTAGGCATGGTCGAGTCCACTTGGGATTGCTGTGGGACTTCATTGCCAAGAATCAGCTTCCCGGGCAACCAGATAGACGGTTCTCCATCCCGCCTTTATCGACCATCCTCGGACGACATGATACGGAGGAGGAGTTCCTGTGTCCAGTCAGGGCCCTTAGATATTACATCCAGAGGTCTGCCTTGAAGAGACATTCCCGAAAGAGACTGTTTATCCCTTTTTCCTCATCGTGCAAGGGGGAAGTTAATAGAAACACTATTGCTCTGTGGCTTCGTGCGACTATCCTGGCGGCGTACGATGCCAAGAAACTCCCCCATCCGACGGCGAACAACCCCCATGAAATTAGAGCCCTGGCGTCCACTATGGCCCTCCACAGGAACTGTACGGTGCCACGGATTATGGAGGGTTGTTTTTGGAAGTCGTCCACCGTTTTTGCCTCACACTACCTGAGGGACTTGGCTGTCGAGGACATGGAGGGGCTTCAGTCTTTTGGCCCGTTGGTGGTTGCACAGCAACTCACCCAGCCTTCCGCCCATTAGGTAATTGTGTTGTTCTTACCTTTGGTCTTAAGATTAACCTCACCCTCTGGGTGCGTCGGTTTCTCTTTGGAGTTCCCTTGGGTTATCCTTTGTCCTGTTTCCAGGTTTGCCCTGTGACGTTGGCATTGGTCTCCCGGGTCTCCTGTGCATGTGCTTGGTCTGCTGAAGATGTGAAGGTCCTCCGGAGTCCACACCACCGTCCTCTCTGTCGAAGCCATATGCATAAGACCTATGGTAAGGTAAGTTAAAAATTTATTAAAATCTAAATATTTTAGATATTTAAATACTTACCTTACCATAGGGCGGTGACTCCCTCCCAACGCTGGATGCTCCTCCCCACTTTGGACTCATCGGACCTTTCTTTCCTGCTGCCAGTAAAAGTGAATTTTGGGATGGCTCGCTTTCCCGCGAGTAGGGAGATCACGTCACTTCCGTGACTACATCCGTAGATTATACGAGGTAGCCATTCAGGGAATGGCGAATCAACGTCTGTCTGATCTCTACTAGCGAAGCTTGAGGTAATATGCATAAGACCTATGGTAAGGTAAGTATTTAAATATCTAAAATATTTAGATTTTAATAATTTCCTAATTTTCTTACAATCACTCGTGTTTTGTCATAAAAGTATCAAGTAGAACATACACTCTGGATTTACTGAGAGCATATCATGGAAAATATTACTTCCAACACATTTTAGTAAATCTGTCTTAAAATCTTGATTTAGTATTGAACTATTCCAAATTTATACATGTCTGAGATTTCATAATTTTTATTTGAATTAATGTTCAAGAGATAAGCTCATTTCAATTAAGATTGAATGAGTTCTAAGCAACAATTTATTCATGCTAAAATGCCAAAACGATCTTTTTTATATACATTGTATTACACCTCGACATGTTTCAACAACTGGTCAGCTATGAACTAGACGACTTGAACTGAAATTAGGTGTTATTTACAGACATGATCATTCAGCAAAAATGTTGTCAACCTGAGTGATCTTGTTTGAGATCCAGAATGCATGCTATTACGAACAATACCAATGATTGCGAAGAGGATCACTTGCCATTTGCCATCCACTTGTTATTTGTTGTGTTAAGTTACTTCATTTATTTAAAATAATTTATATGACAGTTTTGTTCATTCAAAATAGAAGTGATTATAGTTAAGCTTTCCCATGTTATTAAACAGTGTAAGGTTCAGTTTGGCTCTTGTCAGTTTTCTCCATTATGATCAAATCGTGTATACTAAAACAGACCAAACTGAAGGCCTTGTACCGCAGTACGAACCGTATCGTGGTGAGAGTGTACTGTTTCACTGCTGTAGTACAATTGTTCTGATGAACCAACATCACTAATGCATGTTGCAGATCCTGTGTTAATTCTCCAGTGTGTTTGTAAGGCAACATCTCACACTTGCTTGTCTTGCTGAAAGCTTTCAGGCCAAATAGTCTGTGTATCTGATGATAACTGTTTAACACCAGCTTTCAAACATTTCATGAATCTATACTAATGTGAGAGACATTTAATACAAGCTTTCTAACATTTCATGAATAGATAATGTGGAAGGTGCCTTCTAACTCAGTAAGTAGAAATCATATTTTGGGATCCTTTGGAGTATGAAGTCATCAACATCTACTCTTGTTAACATCCTCTGAGAGGACATTCCTGGTTGCTTCTCATTGCATCCAGTGCCATGTCCCTCAATCCAGACATCCCCCACCTCACCATCTAGTACATCATGTATCATGCCCCTCAATCAAGACATCCCCACCCTACCTCACCCCCACTTCACCATCTGGTACATCATACATCCCCACTCCACCATCCAGTACATCACATGCCAGACCCTTCAATCCATACATGCCATACAGTGATCTTTGCGCGGTCTGTCTGTGCAGTAGCCGTGTATTTGAAGCATCAGCTGTCGTTAGGATGCTACCTCAGGTGTGCCCATGCAGCAGTTGTATGCTTGTGGGAGCTCTTCCCACTGCAGTGCATAGATCACCTAGTCCCCACTGCCCCTTTCTGTCCCCTGTCTGTAACTGTCTTTTCACTGTTCCTGTCTGTCCCTGCCTGTACCTGCCTGTCTCTGTCTGTCCACCATCTGTCCCGGTGTGTTCCCATCGTTCCCGTCATCAGTCCCCATCTGTCCTGATCTGTCCCTGTGAGAGGACATCCCCGTCTGTCCCACTCAGTCCCAGTCTGTTTCTGTTTGTCTGTCCACCATCTGTCCTGTTGTGTTCCCGTCTATCCCCCGTCTGTTCCCCGTCTGTCTCCTGTCATCAGTCCCCTGTCATCAGTCCCCCTCTGTCCTGATCTGTCCCTGTAAGAGGACATCCCTGTCTGTCCCACTCAGTCCCAGTGTGTTCCTGTTTGTCTGCTTGTCCATCTATCCCTGTCTCTCCCAGCCTGGCCCGTCTTTTCCTGTCTGTCCTGGTCTGTCCCTGTCAGTCCCTGTCAGTCCCTGTGAGGGGACATCCCTGTCTGTCCCAGTCTGTTCCCGTGTGTTCCCTGTCCCAGTCTATCCGTGTGAGAGGACCTTGGCATGCAAACCAGGTTTTGGTTGTGGGTGATTCACTTGCTTGAGCCTGTTTATTATGTTATATTATATCCACATGTAAACATACACATTGGAATGTTGACTGGAAATTTGTAAAACATTTTTTTTCTATTTATTACTATCTTGTCTGGTGATTTTGTTTTTCTCATGTTGCATAATTTGTAATACCACTTGATTTAGTCAGATGTATATATATATTCTCCATTTTGAGTTTTCATAATGATTTCATATTTTTGCTTTTATAATATCTTCCATCTAATGGCTTTCTTATTTGCGTTTGTTTCATGATTTCATGTTAACCTTTGTTACAGGAGAACAGTTAAAAAACATTATAGTGTTGTTTGAGGCACTTGTAAAGGGACATTTAGTGGATTGGACAGAAGTCAGAATTGATAAAATTATGCAACAGGTGCTTCCATGTGTCCTCTGTCAAGAAATATTGTCACTGGATTAACTTAGAATTCTTTTTCCAACTTTGTCTTTTATCGATGATTGATAGTTGGTAGAAAAATTGTCATTATGTATTCTCATATGCAGTATAGTAATCTGTAACAAAACCATCATAATATGATGTCATCCGTGCAGTTTCTTAGCTTTGCTGTTACTCACCAGCTTCTGATATTTCAAATAACGTGCCATCTTCTTTACTTTAATGACAGGCAGTTTAGACCATTCACAGTGAGATAATCTCATGGTGATATGTATATATGACTGAGTTTAGTTTTACGCCGCACTCAGCAAAATTCTAGCTAAAATTATGGCAGGATATGCACATGTATATATTGATGTTGAGATAATCTTATGGAGTCAAGAGGGGGTTGATGTTTGGATAATCTCGTGTTGGTGTTGAGATAATCTTATGGTGTAAGTAAATGGTCTTAATGTTGAGATAATCTCATGATGTTTAAGTAAGTAGTGTTGATGTTGAGATAATCTCATGGTGCTAAAGGTCATGTGTAACCAAAACATCAAACATAATTAAAACACAGTTATCACTTATTCATGATATATAAAATGAATTGCTTATTAAGATAAAAAAAAACCAAAGTTCTAAGAATATAATCGCAAGTTAAAAGTGCAATATTTTGTTCTTTTGTTTACTTCCCTTGAATCTAAGCACCCAGGAGACAGAACCCAGTCAGAGCGGGTGGGTGTGCACTCAAGTGTAACAAAGCCTGATCACTCACCATTTTGTTCATGTGCCAATTCGCTTAACCGGCTGTTTGTTTATGGCTAATAAGCCCGATAGGTGTTAATTTCAAATTGCACGTGGTCAGTGATTGAAGTTGTGCATTGCATAAGACATATAGGTGTCAATAAACCAGACGTTGACTTTTCTCAGTGGCAGAGTCTGCTTATCACAATCAACATGTTTTTGGTTTTTCTTTGTCTCTTTGTCTTTCATTACATGCCGGGTGGATATAGTTGACGCCTCGTCTGTCTGTCCATCCATATGTCCATCCGTCGGTAATCATTTTGTTTCGGGAGCATAACTCAAATATAAATATATTTAGACCAATATTTATACATATAATAATCAGTACCTATGGTTGTTTCTTTTGCTATTTACAGATTTTTGTGATTTATAATTTTCCATGGAAGTGATTCGGAACAAGTCTCAATAGGGAGGGACTCGAAAACTTCTAAATATCTATCTGCAAATCTTGGCAGATATGTGAGGCTGACCCCAAAATCGTGCCTTTAGCTATTTGTGATTTATCATTTTTCCAGTTTCCATGGAAATGATTCTGACTTAGTCTCAAAATGGAGGCATGCCCCCTTCTTTCTTGGAGCACAACTCAAAAACTATTTAGTGTCTTTCAGCAAAACTTGGCAGATATTTGAGGCAGACAACTAAGTGGTGCCTTTTGCTGTTTACAGATGTATGGCATTTACATTTACATGATTTCCATGGAAACGATTCAGTTTTAGTCTAAAACAGCATCAAGTAACTGTCCTTTCAAATATGTGACGACCGTTGGGATATGTCATCTTCTGATGACTCTTGGTTTTAGATTAGATTATACGAGTAGATTATTTTCTTGTTTGTGTGCACAACCAAGATTAGACTACTGCTCACGACCTCATAATCCAGGCAATCATACTCTTTCAAGGTCCACGAACCTATTCACTGCGCGTGTGTTGAAAGCACTTTTTCCGACAGCGCTGGGCGGGAAATCAGTGAATCGTTTGACCTCCAATTTTACAGGCTGTTTTTTCATCACATTTTTTCTCTAGTTTATAGGTTGAATTGGCATTTTTTATGATTTGTTTTCGTAAGTACATGATGAAAGATATCAGAATCCGCAAAGTTGTGTTATATGTTGCATGTGACCTTTAAGTAGACAGTGTTGATGTTGAGATAGTCTGATGATGTTAAGTAGAAGGAGTTGATGTTGCAGACGGACATGGAGCATCTCCTCCACTACGAGAAAGAGAAAAAGAAACAGAAGCAGAATGAAAAGGAAGCCGAGAAAGAGGGAGATGATGAGCTGGAGGAAGAAGAGCATATGAAGAAATCCACTTCTGCTGGCTCCTTCTTCACAGGGAAGAAGTTATGACATCATTACTGTGCAGCGGACTCTAAGTCCATAGTGTGGCCAGATGAAGTATTTCATCTCTACCGCAGTCCAGGGATGTTCAGCAACTTGTGGTCGGCCAGATGTCTTCAGTAGGGAGTTATAGATTTACTTCCCTACATCGTGGTCTATGTCATCAGTAGTGTGGAAAGATCTTTGAACTTATCATCAGTGTCATTAGTTGATGTGAAGTTTGTCATCATTTATTGGGATCTTGTGGTCTATAGTTAACATAGTGAGACTATACCATTTGTTATGACACATGTCTGACTTGTGTCAGGATCTAAATCACAGTTCCATATTCAAGATCATTTCATCAGGTGTATTTTCATTATTGAAAAATAAGTTTTGAAGAGCAGCTTGAAGTAGCTGAAGGTGTGACTTCAAATAGAAAACGAATAATGATGTGACTTCTAGGCATCCTTACAGTTGACTCGTTTCTTTAAACCTGTTACTGCTTCAGTATGCTCCATCTTACCTGACTCTGGAAATCAGTAATAACACAAACACGTGACAATGCAGCTCTCCCTCCAGCAGTACATGTCCATATAAGGAGTGTCTGACCTGGTTGGAAGGCAAGGTCTTATTGCAAGGTGCACCTGGTAAATCTCAACTGATCTCAGTACCAACTTTCAGGGCCTATTTGGATTCCATCTTGAAATGTATTATTAATGGCAAACTATGGAAAGTGAAGTTCAAATTTATTTCAAAATCAAATGGATACGGTATATAACTCATCAACTATTTTTAGAGACGGAAGACTATCTTCAAATAAAAATTTCCTACATAAATATGTTATCATTATGAGCATTGTATGCCCTTGTTTCGTGGCGAGAGACATATTATTCTTGTGTATGCGTTTAAGTATGGATAATATCCCAGATACTAAACCACCTCGAACTCGTCATAATACACCATCTCATCATCCTGTGCTGCAAGTATTGGTCGTGGAGGATGCTTAATTCTGTCAGACATCATGCCATGTATCATGGACTTTTGTATTTGTATTTGTTGGATCATCATCACTGTGCATGCTCGAGAGAATCTCTTTTTAAAATCTCAAAATCCTAAGCGAAACAGACAACTTGATCACATTCACCAGATTCTGGCTCACCAACAACTGATACGTCCCCCAACTTAGGAATCATGGTTTCTTGCCTCACATTGAATCAAGAAAACCGACTTGTTGGTTACGAGGTAGAGCAGGAATGAATAGACCAGTTTCCTCTCAGGAATACTCCTTGTTCAACTGCCAGATTCAGCAACTGTGGACGCACAGTGTCATTCAAGCAGAGCATTGTTTGCAGACAATAGAGCACTGTGTCAAGAGCATAGTGAATGATGTTGAAGACAATAGAGCATTATGTGACAAGAGCATAGTGCAACGTGTTTGAGACAATAGAGCATTGTGTGACCTTAGTGCAATGTGTTGGAGACAATAGAGCATTGTGTGACTAGACAATATGAGCACTGCATCATTGACAACATAGGGTTGGGGTTTGTTAATGGGGTAAAATAAAAATATTGACATTTCATTTCTTATATGAAGATAATGCGAATTACTGTATCTGCATTGATTTGGTGACATGGGTGTCTTCTGATTGAACACTCTGTCAAGAGGACATGGATGTTCCTACTGAACATTGTGTCAGATGTGAGGGTTCATGTAAAGGAGTTGACCTGTGACACAGGTGAATGGACCTCTGATAAGGCTGGTGTTCTACAACAGTCTGGTAGTGTTCTGTGGGATCCACATTGGTGCAAATATTTCAAAATCTCAACAATTTCTGAGAAGATTTCTGTCATCTATGTTGGAAACATTGCATTTGTGACATTCTTGACCCTACATACATACATACAAGTCATGCTGTGTACAGGAGTTATCTCCCATGTGTTGTACCATTTTTATGTTGTTTGCACCCCAGTACCACAAGGTAGTCTACAAACAGACAGACTTGATGAAATGGCTGACGTACAGATGAGAGAAAATAATCAAACGTGCTGACTAGACTTCTGCAGTAAGTGAACTTCACCCAAACCTGATTACTGGCAAACTGATGGTTCTACTGACAATTTCTTTGCATGGCATTTTAAAATTGGTCTGATGAACAAGAGTTCTATGGATGAACAACTTCTTTATTATAATGTGAGCACATTTGGTGTAGCTGCTATCATTTGCTTGATAACACTGAAAGTAGCCACACCAAAACAACGCTACACCCAAACGTTGCTCATAATATTATTAGAGAAGTTGTATATCCATAGAACACTCATTATGGTTCTACTGAAATGTCAGCTTTACGAACATACAGCCACCAAACTGACATGAAGCAAACACTTTGTATAGCTTTATCCTAAAATTCCTTCTGTCAGTTAGATATCAACTTTTTGGTGTTGACACAATAAACGATAAGGAAAAACAACTGGTAAAGGATTTATTCAACTGGGTAGTTTGATGACAGTTTAATGCTGACGTTATATACAGAAAGACAGTTTGATGCCGATTTTGTTACATTTCAACTTAGCTGAATTTAGTATATATGTTAATATATTCAACCAAGTCCGTAAATAGGATTAGAAGTTCGATTACTTGTTTGAAGAAAATAATACACTAACCATGTGTAGAAGGACAACTTAAACATGCCTAAGTCGAGTCAGGATGAAGATGTTGGTGTACAGGAATGCTGGTGGAAAACTCACATTTGTCCATGAAAATACAGCACCATGTAGCTTTGTACTCCTTTTCTGTATATTTCAGCTATTTGGTCTGCTGGTGTGCAAATTCAATACATGATATACATTTCTATTTTTAAGGACAGATCTCGGTGTTTTTCACTGGTTTACTAATGTAGAAAGCTGTTTATAGTCCATACAGAAGTATTATATACTTGTCATTTTTCTCCATATAGTAAATCCTATTTATTCCTTGATATTTGTAATATTTACTCTAGTCAATCATTCATTGCACATTTATGTGATAATATTATGTACAGTAGGATGCATTTTATAGTAAATGTGAGCATTAAAATTGTGGAGAGTTAGAGGTCTGGTTACAACGGTAACTAAATTATTTGCTCTCATTTAGTGGATTATTTGCTCAATGTTGTGAAGTTTGGTGCAGTTTTTACATGCATTGTTTTACTTTTGCACATTTGCCAATTGTTTTTGGTGACTAATAATTTACTAGATGATTTTATTGTTGACTCTTATTGTATTCATATCAAGACCATTCATTTGCAATATATTTTAGCCTTTTTATACCATGACTAGATCAGTGATTAGCAAACTCATCATGAACCTGGTTAAATCTGGTCATTACATCAACACATTCAGTGTTTTTAGGAGTTTATGCCAGTCAGTGAAATAGTCTACAGGATATCAATTAATAATTCGCAGACATTGAAGTAGCTGATATCCTTGATTGTGAACACTTCAGCTGATGATACGCCTTAGCATAGAGCCTGTGTTATTACGTGATAGACATAGATCAGGTATCAGGCTCCTGTCCACGTCTCAGGAGTTTAGGGGAGATGTAAACATGTAGGTCTGCTCCATTGCAAACGTAACCACTGGGCTTTGGTAGGTGAGATAATTTGCCAAACCGTGAAGTAGGTGATGTGTATGTAGTGCCTATTGTTCAGTCTAAGTACACTTAGTCTCAGTGTATCTCTTTACACTCCACCACTGAGTCTAACAAAACCTAGTAGAAGGTTGCGTCAGGTAACCTTTGAGGGAGCAATCCAACGCGAGACAGTTAAATAGACTTAACCAATCAGACAACGGCTACTATTTAGGGATCGGAGGGACTTTCAAAATATTCAGGTCACTGATCTCCCCACAAACAAAAATCCGCATATAACACAGTTACTTGGCCTGCAGTATATATGCTTTGGGGTTTCTGTTGACATGGCTACCATTAGCTAATATTTCCATAAGATAACATCCTTGAATATTGCCAAAAGCACTATTTTCAGCGACTGTTTACTCACCGTTGTCATGGTTGTGCGTACGCCGTTTGCATCACCCAGAAGCGAGCGTACGCTAAATAGCATTCGGAATCGTTCGAGTACGAACCTTTTCGAGATATAAAGTTCAAAAGGCATCTGCAAATGTGCACTTTCGCGATTTGGTAAGCTGTGTTTTGATTGGTCAGTCTGAAAGGTTACCTGATGCGACCTCCCATAAGACTTTGTTAGAATCAGTGTTGGAGTGTAACGAAAAGTACTGTGGATAAGCGTACTTAGACTGGCCTATTGTTTGGCCTATTTTGAGATGTGAAAAGCCTTAAAAGCTGAAATGCAGATATATCGGGGGAATTGGGTTTTTTTGCATCATTTTATCTGTTTGCTGCATCACCTGTCATTGCCCAAGGACACTCCATCCGGCCACCCATCATCCTGGAATGGCCAGCTGTTTGTCCTGGATCCAGGTTGGAAGTAGCCTTTAAGCTAATAACAGGATTGGGTGATCAGACTCACTGAGTTGGAAGACACTTCATTGCATCTCAGTTGAGTTGATTGATGCTCATCATGGATTGCGGGACTGCCTGGTCAAGCCTCTAGTATTTAGACTGCCACCATATAGCTGGAATGTTGCTGAGTGAGGCTAAAACAAAATGTTGTCCTGGATGTTCCGGGAGGACCTATTGTCCTGGATGTTCTAGTTGGGACCTGTTGTCCTGGATCTCCCAGTGAGCACCTGTTGTCCTGGATCTCCCAGTGAGCACCTGTTGTCCTGGAGTTCCAATGGGCACCTGTTGTCCTGGATGTTCTAGCGGGCACCTGTTGTCCTGGCTGTTCCAGGGGCTACTGTTCTCCTGGCTGTTCCGGGGGCTACTGTTGTTCTGGATGCTTCAGTGGGACCTGTTGTCATGATATATGCAGACAGATGAATACCTGGAAATAGAGATGACTATTTCTCACATGTTTTGGGTGTGGTCAGTTCTGGCGATAGGTTCATTATCAAAAGCCCCTTGAAGCAGCAATTCATGGTGGTCAGCGTGCAATAAATGGGTGACTTTAACAGGTTGAAGATAGCATAGTTTGTTTCCTTTTGACTTTAGTCCTGTGATGTCAGGAGAAAGACTGGACCTCAGTTTCAGTTAAAAGATTTATCTTCTGTCGTGGAAAAACCTAAGATTTGCTTATTATGTCTAGTCGTGTTTGATATTAGTTTGTTGATAAATGTCACGTTATTATATATTAGATACACGTGTTGTATATGAAGGAAGTTGTGCGACTATTCATTAATTGATCTCTTCTATTGTTTTTTGGTAGAATTCGTAACCAGAATCATCTAGTCAGTGCTTTATAGTCCAAATTAAATAAGCCACATGGAACGTCTTCCTCATCCATTATGGGACGCCATTTAACGCCATATCCATCATATACCAGAGAATTAAACCAAAGACTTCACCAGCTACAGTACATATGTCAACGAGGCGTCCCGATCATTTTGTTAAAACTGCAGGTACAGTGAGGTCCCTACTAAAAATATCGAGATTTCACGTTCACCGTAAATAGCATAAATACATTAGATTCTCATCAGCTGCATAGCAACAGTATAAAGGAATCCTATTACTTGCACCTATGATGACCAGGAAGCTTCTATGATTACCAGCACAATGTCCCAGGTACACCTACCTGATGCCAAACAGTAGTGGTCCTACGTGTTCCTGGCTTGGTTTAGACAGGAGTACACAGATCTTGTGCTTGCTTCTTAGTTGCACACGACTATTGTGTCCATGTATTAAGATCTCACTGCTGGTGACTGGTAGTTTTTGCTTGTTATGTTGTTATTCACAAGTTGTGCTGCCCCAGCTAACAGGCGTTGCGGGATCCGAGGTCGCACTGTGGAAGGCAGAAAACATTTACCTTGAGGCCCTTGTGTATTGAGTATATTCCCAGGGTTGTGCATTGGCCCAACAGTGGGGTTACTGATGGTCTTACTTATCATTGAAAACAAATATTTAATTCAAAGTAACTGATTAGTCTTCGGGATGCTTTGTAAAATGAAGGGATGAGTAGACCGTAAGGTTAACTTTTGGCTTGTACCAGTAGATTTATGTCGGTCTACATACCATACCAACTTCTTGCAGTAGGATTGATTCCTCGTGTAGAGGAAATGGGGACTTGGTCCCTGACAAGTTCTGGGTCGTGTACCAGTCCGTACCAACCGCTCAGTCACATGCCCGTCAGGGTCCTTTACACCTTCAACCAGCACAGCTTGCTTGTTACAAGAGGTTTGTCTCCTGATAACCTGTGATGTTTTTAGGTTTGACCACATGTTAATGCTGTTGTATACTACTTCAATTCGTGGGTGGTTGTAGATGTACACATTATGACCAGTAAACATATTGAAAATCAGCTACATGTACTTGTTTTTTTTTTCTGGTATTTCTGAACTGTATGATCCCCCAGCCCACACCGAGACGGGAAGTTATCACGGTTATCACCCCCACGATATCCACGAGGTTGCATCATTGGCCGACTTCCCGCAATAAAACAAGGCTGAGTATCCAGTGTGAGGAGTGTTATTCACAGAACTGCTGGTCTTTGTAAACGACGTAATATGACGTGAGATGCAGATAAATAATAGTTTCCTGAGCATTCACAACTTCTCAAAGTCAAACTATTCTGGAATTACTCGGAATGCTTAGAAGCCTCCTCACCAGTCTAAATACTGGAAGCAGCAGACCACTGCATATACAATTGCAACACATAGCATTTGATATGTCTGTCTGAACAGTGAGGCCACCGCCACCATGTTAATGAATCCGGTGTCGCTGGGTGATCAGCGCTGTACAGTTTGAAGCGTATGTTTGGTATTCCCTCCCCTTATCAATCAGACACTCCGTGCATTGAAGCTGGCTTAGGTGAAGGCATTTCGAATCCTTTGTTTAGTGGTTCTCCACAGAAAACACCATTCTCTTCCCACAAAGGTTTCCTGGCATATCTTCCTACGAACCACTCTTCTAAAACGGCCATAGGCCAGACCACGGTGATGATCACGTGATGCGTCCAAGTATTTTCGGTAGGCAGAAGGTAAACATCACACTCCGGCGCAGCGATGACTTACAGCATCGGATCAAAGGTAATCGTGAAATTGCTTTGACGGGCGTATTTCAGTATCAAACACAAAAAGTTGAATAATAAATTAGCACAGTTATCATCAATGTACCTTCATGACTTTTGACCACAGACGCGCGTACCATTCGACTGCCGGTATGACGACACATTTCTGTCGTCTGCTAACTAGATCGAAGCAGACGAGCCCAAATAAAAAATGGGTAGATCTCAAACAACAAAGCTGTAGAAATTGTGAATTGGTAGAAATATTCCAATTGCCCGTGTCAACTATTAGATCTGTTTATAAAAAATATTTCATAATCAGGAAGTGTTGAAAAACTGCGAAGATCGGGACGACCAAGAAAGATCAGTGGCCGTGGTGAAACATCGTTATTGCGGACGGTGAGGAAAATAGACATAAAGTTTTAAATGACATAACCAATATATACAATGATGGGAACGACTTGCCTGTACATCCAGTGACAATTAACCGGATTTTACACCATAATTGGATTTACAGACGGGTTGTTCGAAAACGCACGTGCATGAAAGAAGTAAACACAAGAAAATGTCTGGCATGGTGTCTGGAACGGCGGAGATGGACTGTAGATCAAAACTGGAAATCTCTTATATTCAGTGATGAATATCAAGTAGCCATTGGAAACAATAATCGTGTATATATGTGTGGCGTTGGGCAAATGAAGCATACCGACCCGAGTGCATGTGTGTGCCGAGTCAACGGAAGCTGTCTGTAATTGTCTGGGGATGCAATACTTGGTACGGTGTGGGCACATTGTGCAAAGTAGATGGAAACATAAGTGCCGCCAAATATATTGACATACTGTAAAATCACTTGTAGTCAGTTTTAGTCCGGTATTTCACGGACAGACCGTACAAGTTCCAAGATGACAATGCCCGTTTATCGGACACGTGATGCAAAGGAGTACAAACATCAAAACAACATCCATGGCATGCTATGGCCGGCCCAGTCATCCGATTTAAATATCATTGAAAATATTTAGCTAAAAATAAACAATTCGTTGAAAAATAGAGCCGTGAACATAAATACTCAAGACGAACTTTTTGACGATATTCACACTATCTGAACGAATCTGACGTTGGATTATGTCAGGAACCTGTATTCATCAATTCCAAGACGAATTCTAGCCTGCATTCGAAGTAAAGGACAACTGACCAAGTATTGGGATAGGAATTTTAACATTTTCTATTATAACTCATTTGAAAATGCGAGTAGAGTGAGTGTTTACGCCCGCCATCTTGGAAAATGGCGAACACTTTTGATCCGGTGCTGTAGCATACTATGTTGGCTCGCCAGATGGAACTCTGTGTAGGGGAGTGGGTAAACATAAACACGAGAGAACCACAAAAGCTGCGTACAGCTGATCGTCCACTTTTGTTACGTAACAACTCTTCCCGGTCTGTTTTTTGTGGGGTTTGACATTTATTCTTGTTATAACATGGTCATTTCTTGCGTGGTAGTTGGGTGCGTGAATCGTTTCAAGAAAGGTTCAGGCCTGAAATTTCATGGCATACCGACTGGGACTTGCAGACGACACGAGTGGCTACAGGCTATTTAATCAGAAAGGTTGGACCCTGGAACACATTGGACATCGCGTACGCGGTGAAGATCTCAGGTATGTATGGTGGCTGGTCCCTTTATCGCCCTGTAAAATCTGGGAGACATAGCGACAAAGCGATAGTACGACACGACATTGCGATGTGGCGACACGATATAACGATATAGCGATACAGCCAAAAACGAAATAACGATATCACAACACAAAATTGCAACAACTCGACACGACATTGCGATAACTAGACACGAAATGGCGATAACTAGACACGAAATGGAGATAAAACTGGGCGACATTGCGATATAGAGACACGATATGGCGATACAGCGACATTGCGATATGGCGATATTGCTCCCTTTCCATTTGTGAAATATGGAAAAGCGGGTAAGTTGATTCAGTTTTAGAATCTAATATGTGCAGTATGTGAGATAAACCCATTTGTAAAACCATCCATTTTACAGAAATAGCTCATCCAAGAGCACGATGAGTGATGACATATTGCAAACTGTGATAGCTGTCCAGGCCATGGTCATGCGAACTTTCTAGGCTATAGGATTTGGCATCATATGATGCCTTTTTTCATTTTTTCATTTTTTCTTTAAGAATGGCGGTTGCTTATCAAGAAATGAAAATATGATCATAGAGAAAAGAATGTAGAAGACTTTTTATTTTTGTATCTATAAATGAGAAAATAATACATTGTACACTAAATGAATTTCAGTAGGTATAGTAAGTCAATCTCAGAATATATAGGGAATATGGATACGTTTGTACCTTCCTGAGTTGTGGTAAAGTAATATATCTAAATCTGTACAGAACAGTTTCACCATTATTATGATGGCCATCAGCAAGTCAAGTGTGGGTCAGCAGCTTATGGCAGGTTGGCCATAGAAGCTTAATCTTGTGGATGTGGTACTGGATACTGCACTTTGCCCATGCATGTACTGTACACACGATACAAGGATGCCTGAAAGTGGGAATATACACATACAATTCTGTTTTTCCACTAGACTAGACCCAATCATACTACGGCAAGGCAAGTGGACTGAAGATCCCCTTCGAGATCAATCTGGCCGTTGCTGCATAGTCGTGTAATTGTGTATTTGACGCCAGTATTGTGGACCCACTGATTACCTTCTGTGTTTGAGGAGACAGAGGGCCCAATTAATCAGTCAGGGATACAATAATGCACATGATTAGATTAAACAATTTGACACAAAATTAGGTGGAATTCACTTTATTTTAGATTTGTTAAGACTAGAGCAACAGAATTGTGCTGGAAAGGTACATGTACGGGGATGTAAATATTTTTGGGGTGAAACATCTAGTTAATAAAACATAATGTACATGATTAATGTACATGGGTTTCAATCTCTACAGATATTTATAGATTAAGAAAGTCTGGGTCTTGTAGTTGTTATAGCCTGATCCCTCTGGTAAACGATTTGGAAACAAACAGATAAAAACATGTATGTTTGTTTGTTTGCTTTCTGACCATGTCAATGCTGTATTTGAATGGTGGGGTGGTTATTACTATTTAAAACGTACCTCTTATCTCTTATCTCTTACCATCTGTGTAACTGCGGCGTCATATTACCACTAACTAAAGAATAATGGAACAACGTCGACACATTATTCCATACATAAGGGCAAAAAATATTACACTAAATGTAGAAATGTTTGGGTTATTTACCGATTTTCTCTAAATGGTCATTAGCAGGGTTGGGTGTTACCAAAATTTTCATATTGCGATGTCTTGTGATATACGTTGGCGTACTGCAATATGTATTGCACTACATTGTGAAAGTGGAACAGGTGGTTTAAGGTCATGAAATTACTGTTTCATTTCTTTTGAAACAATGTCACTAGCCAGTTAGGAATCAGGTGTGATTGTAGCAGAGATCAATTGAACATGTTTCCAAACTGAATGCTTCGCTCTAATGTTTGGAAATGTTTGGAGAAAAAGCAGCGTCCACCATTGTTTATCCTCACAACAAGTGTCATACCAATCTATTTTTTTATTCATATGGTTTAAGAGCCATGCTAACACAATCATATGACCAATAAACATTTTCGAAACTATTGATATGCGGTTTAAACAGTATTTATTCAAAATAAAGAAAAGACACCAGAAGACAACACAGAACCCACGAAAAGGATTGGCAGACAGGCCGAATAAGGCCTTTACTGATACCTCTCCCAAGAGAAAACAACTTAAAACGAATTAAACTCGATTAAGAGACTGTAAAAAGGAAGTATAATTCAATGAGGCAATTTTCAGAACCAAGAGTTTGTACTTATGGTATTTTATTTAACCAAACGTTTGGACTTAATTATGAAATGATAAATGGATTTAAGAAGCAATTCTGCATGAGTACTCCACAGAGTATTTCTTCAACAGAGAATCCACTGCGGTAGAAGTACTGGCTATGTCTGATATGACTATATAGCGGGCAAAAAAATGAAGTGTGGTGGTATCTTCTGTTAAAAAATCACATTGGTATGAACTGTTTTCTGTTATATGTCTTTCTAATTGTTGTAAGTTTAAAATGGTACATCCCAGTCTCAGCTTGGACATGATAATTTGGGAAAAGCGCGTGGCAATATTAAAGTATTTATAGCTCTGGAAATGAGAGTGTAATTATTAGGATATAATTTAAAATTAGACTATGATTCTGTCGATCTACAGATTCGTCCAGATTATTCTAGCCTTATATGACTGGTGAAAGGAGAGATTTACAGTGTTATACTAATCTAGTTGTTTCGGTATGACTCCCTTGAGTATGTTAAGCATTACGAAGGCAATAGTGAATGTTTTGGCCAACGTTTTGTGCAGTTAATTTTGTTAAGTACTCTGGTATTAAGTCATGTGCTATCATGGCACAATCTGTGATTCTCTCTCCTTTGAAAGAGAGATGATATACCAGTTTCTTCGTCATTTTTCATGACTGATGCCCTTGATGGCCTCACTTATCGTACAATGAGCATCAAGGTGTAATCTTTCTAGTACGAATCTTTGTTTTGGGGTTCAGTTGTCCCACATGGAGTCACAGTAGTCAAAGGTAGGAAGGATGCATGATATAATTATACTGTCTGTTTAGTTTTTCAGTTTATATTTAAGGCTTCAAAAGCAATATATTATAAGACTAGTTTCTTTACTTGATATTCGATTTGCGTATTCAATATACCATTGCTTTGAAATCATTGCCCTAAATGTTTATGATAGTCAACTTCTCTCATTTTTTCATCAGTCATCCATCATTAAGTCTGTTTTGGCACTAGGTATTGCCTTTAGTGAATAACGCAGCCTTTCGGAGTAAACCACACCTGCAATTCCTTTTCTAATTCAGAGTGATTAGCGAGATCATTGTTCAATATTCTTGTTGCATCGGCATCTGATTATGTAATGATATAAAGGAAATACGAACATTATCAGTAGTTTTGGCTACATCACGAAAGTGACCGATCGTCTCGGGAGAACCGGTTCGTGAAACGTGTACCGCATTATACAGTACTGTGAAGTTTGAATTGCAATATGCCGGTTGAGCGGTATTATCGGCCACGCTTACAAATTTATCATTGTCGTACTTTAAAACGAACGTATAAGCTAAAACCAACCGATTTTAAACAAACAAACAAACAAATAAGTACATAAAGTGTGCAGGTCAGCTTTTTTCTAGAATTGGGTAAGCTGTCATGCCATTTTGGGATGTACGAGGGATGTCAATAAGTTTTGAGCCTTGAGCATTTTTCATACCCAGGTGTCACAGCCTATGGTACGACATTGAACCTTGGGGTGTAGCTGATGTGATATATAAGTTTTGGTATCCTACTCTCAGAAGTTATTGAACAGCTCACAATGACAGAAAGAGACCACCTCCCCTCCCCCTTCACGGCAGTGAAAATGAATAAAATTGAGTATAGAGCAGTAATTAAGTTTTTAGTTCTTGAAGGAAACTCGGAGAAGAACATTGAAGAAAGGCTTTCAGCAGTTTATGGGAAGTCTTCCCCTTCATCTGCTACCATCAAACAATGGGTCAATGAATTTAAGAATGGTAGAGAGAGTCTTGAAGATGGCCCCGTCCAGGTCGCCCAACGAACAAGCACTAGTCAGGAAAACATTGACAGAGTGCATAGACTTGTGCTGGAAAATCGTCGAATCACACTTCACGAGTTAGAGGAGACCACAGGCATTTCACACGGATCCATCGAGACAATTCTTCATGAACACCTCGTCATATCTAAGGTGTGCGCAAGATGGGTGCCAAGAATGCTTACAGATGACACGAAGGAAACAAGGGTTACCATAAGCAACTCCATGCTAACCAGATACAACAAGAATCCAGAAGATTTTCACTTTAGGCTAGTAACCTGTGATGAAACCTGGATCCACCACTATGATCCTGAGAGCAAACAAAAATCCATGGAATGGAAACATGTCACTTCTCCCAGAACCAAAAAGTTCAAAGCCTCCAGATCAGTGCAGAAGGTAATGGCGACAGTCTTCGGGGATAGCAAAGGCGTCATCCACATAGATTACTTACCAAAAGGAAGAACAATGAATGGGGAATATTACGCTAATTTGTTGAGGCAAGTGCGACAGTCAATCAAGGAGAAGCGCCGGGGCAAGATCAGACGTGGTATTCTTCTACATCAAGACAATGCTCCAGTACACACCTCTCGCGTTGCAGCCGCTGCTATCCAGGAATGCGGGTACGAAATCTTACCGCATCCCCCCTACTCTCCAGACCTGGCACCAAGTGATTACCATCTGTTCCCAAATCTCAAGAAACATTTGCGTGGTCGTAGATTTCAGAATGATAATGAGCTTATTGCTGCTACTGAGGCTTGGTTTGAGGACCAAAATGGCACCTTCTACAGAGATGGCATCAACGCCTGGCAGAAAAGATGGAACAAGTGTCTTGACTCACAAGGGGACTATGTTGAAAAATAAATGTGGTTCATACCAATATTTTGTGTTTTTCTATGCAAGGCTCAAAACTTATTGACATCCCCTCGTACATTGTGGATGTCTGTTCAGGCCTATCGGTCGCGCGTGTACGTGTTGTAACTAAATGCACACACGAGCGTTACTTAAGCACCATCTGAAACTAGGGGCAATTTTACAACTTTCAAACATGAGATATTACTAGAATGCACGCTTAAAACACGTTCTTTATCCAGTATATACCGGTACAAGTGGGTGGCAGGATGATGTGCTGTGAACGAGCCAAGCACATTGAGGTACATGTCAAAACATTGATTAGAGTATAATCTCGTTTCCTGTTTACTTGGTTCCCGTCCTATTACGCATCTTAATGCGATAACCAGTCCAGAATTTTTATACAATGTCAGTTAATTGGATGCATAAATATTAATCAGTATGATTTGATAAGTCTATGCACTTGAATAATGCAACACTAAGCTCCTTCTAATCCCAGCAAACACGTCGTACGGCGTGCTCTGTCGTAAAGCGGGCTCTGACAAACGGAATCTTGAAAATCGTGGAAATCTCAAAACGAGGCTCTGCCGCTAGAAAAATTTGGCGGTCTCTGACGGAACTGATATTACATCAACCTCATTGTGCATTACAGAACTACCCTGAATAAGCGCAAAAAAACACATAACAGGTTTAACCAGTGAGCCAGATGCATTGTGACTCATTTTTCAACCTCATCAAACGGGGGCAGTCAACGATTCCATAGTTAAGATATGCTGCCTCTACCTAGACATAAAGTATAGAAAGACGGCGTCATTAAAGTTTATAATTACAATTCATTTATAAATATCATTTTCTTATGAAACAAGGAATTGGAATTCAGTTTAACTAGAATTGTTTGAGGTGTCAATTTACACCTTCACAAGAGAAAATTCGGGTCGGCTGAAAAGTAGGTTAGTGTCTGAATAGATTAAAGAGACTTATGTTTCGGTATGACAAGTTTATTTCATAATTGCACTTTGTGCATTCTGAACTGATATAAAAGATGACATTAGTACTAAACATTAACTTGACACGGCCGGCGTAGACTTTTTGAAAACGGGAAATCAGCTTCATTAATCCTTTTGTGCACATTACCATGGCCACACGTGATTGTAACTGTTTGTTTCCAAATCGTCTTCCAGGGGCGTCATCCTAGACTAACAGCTAGTCTCTGGAATGAACATATTTTACTGAAAAAAACGTTCATAGTGAAAAAAAATGAATATAATGAAATGGATCCCTGAGACTCTCTTATTTTCAGAAGCTAAGGAAATCTAGACTTGCCACATTTTCTAGACTTGCGTGGGCTTTCTTGGATATATTTACTTCAGGGTCTGTATGTCAGATTAGCATCATGCTATAACAACTACAAGACCCAGACTTTCTTAATCTATAAATATCTGTACAGATATATTTGAAACCCACGTACATTAGTCATACACATTATGTTTTATTAACTAGAACTTTCACTCCATACTCCACATATTAGATTCTAAAACTGAATCAACATATCCGCTTTTCCACATTTCACAAATGGAAAGGGAGCAATATCGCTATATCACAATGTCGCTGTATCGCTATATCGCAATGTCGCGGCATCGCTATATCTTGTCTCTCTATCGCAATGTCGCCTTTTCGTGTTTCGCCATATGCAATGTCGCCCAGTTTTATCGCCATATCGTGTCTAGTTATCGCCATTTCGTGTCGTGATATCGCCATTTCGTGTCTAGTTATCGCAATGTCGTGTCGAGTTGTTGCAATTTCTGTCCCGATTTTACAGGGCGATAAAGCGATGGCCCGAATCAGCCACCATGGGTATGAGATTTATTTATACTAAAACAATATTAATACTTTTAAGAAGTGCGACGATGGTTACCTGAACAAATAACGATATCAGTTATCACTGTCCTATTTTCGATCACCAGACTGTTACAAGCTCCAAATGCTTGTAATTACGGTTCTGTTGTAAACTATTTACCAAGAAATATTTACCATTATTAATGTTGTAAATGTAACATACAAATGATTATATTTATTTTCCGGCTCGGGTAAAATCTCCTAGCGGTAAAAAAACACGAATTATTTCCCCTTTTCTGTCCAATCAGAATACGTGTTACATGCAAACTCACCGGAGCCATTCACATCAAACGCCACAAGCCCACCATCAACCGTGACCAAGGATACTTCATTCCATCTGCTTATGATGCACTCCTCTACCAAGCCCAATCTGTTGTATAAACATCTCATCCTCCTTCATTGTAACCCCCCTTTATTTGTACATGTCTGGCTTCCATTCACTATCCTTTGTCTACTACTGGCTTCTCCAGCTTTCTGTTTCCCCAATTATGGCATTATGTTTCTCCGGTTATCAATTGTGCTTTCTTTGTATACTATGTTATCCCATTGTTTGTATTAGTATATATATATACAAGTTCTGGATTTCATGCCTCATTCATGCTTGACAATGGTACAAGAATCTGCACCGAAACGTCGCCATCACGCAATAAAGAAGTTGTTATCCATACAATCTGTCCTATTTGACTTAAATCCAACTTGACTAATACAAACAAATGTGGAACAACAAATACCCCTCCTCTGCCGGAGACCTGTATTGATGTGACACACAAGACATTTAATGGCTAGCTTGTCCGTTGTTAACGAGGGCGATGACCTGCCATTGTATGACTGAGTTCTATCTAAAAGAAACGTGCGTTTGCGCATCGCAACCAAGAAGAGGTTCTAGCTTTCCCGAAGCATACTATAACTACCGAGACCTTGCGAATGATCACTTTTGAAACAGTGTCGCTGATTGCACAACTAAATCTGACTGCAACCAATCATGAATCCTGAACACTCGCTCAGTGAAAGGGGTGTATTAGACCAGAGGCTCGTAGGTGGATATAACAATTAACCTCCATGGGAAGAGAACGAGAAAACACTAATGTCTGTTGGGGTTAATTAAGACGTCATATATCTCATACTACAGAAGGCCAAAAAGTGGAGCCACAGCGTTCGAAATCCGTAGGCCCAAATCCGACTGAAAACTACTCGCACCCGCAGCTTTTGTTTCCTGCACGTCTTTATGGCCGACAGCTTTTCCATCCCCAATAATTGACATATCCCTGTCTGAACATTCTGATGCAGACTCCTCCAAAGACTTTGATACTGGCATGAATGTTGATTTGTTGTAAATGAAGACTTGTCAGTCATAAGGGTTTTGTTGGCGGTTTTTTTGTTTGTTTGTTTATCTTTCCTACCTGGGAATTGCTTATATTGACTTATATTGTAGCTGAAACATGAACTTAAACCATGATATAAGGACCACGACTTAAGGCGTGCAACTCTTTGGGGCAAACACTGACGAGCTAACCTTTCACCCACAATTCTACCTCACTGCACAAGATATACAGTGTATGGTTTTAACTGAGAACTTGCAATGCTTGTGTTTGTACCTAATGCCAGACTTGCACTTCTTGCGGGACGCTTTAGAATCCTGCTTAATAATCCTCTGTAAGACAAGGGAGAATAGACGATGTAGTAGATTATCCGTGGTAAGACAGAGGGATACTGTATTCACAGTTCTATAAAACCTTTTTATTGCAAAATGTTCCGTCTGTAAAAACATAAAACATAGTATAAAAATAGGCATTATGTTCGGAAAAACAAAACAAACAATATAAATACTCTAACGTTGCATTGTGCTGACAATAGGAAGAAGTCATCTACTCCGCGAAGCCGTAGATATTGTATGGTAGAGTCTCGCTCCCCCTAACTATGGGGAATACGCACGTGTAGGCGACAGGCACCTGCTCCTCCGTCAGGTTGTACTGTTTGACACCGGACACACACCCCTCGTGCCTCAACACCCTCACCGTGTCAAATATTGGCACACATCTCCCTGTTGTCATCTCAACCAGACGGCCGTTTCGTTTCGGCTGTCTACAGAAATATCCACATTTTAACTCCGCCCGGAGCAGCATGCTTGGAAATCTGGAGGTGTCTGTTTGTGGTGCATAATACCATGGACAGTTGCTCCGGTCGCTAATGGGACCTGCCGTAGGGATGTGTGACGGACAGTCAGTGGCCAGGGACAGGCTGGGTCGGGGTGTAGGGTACGGTGTTTCCAGACCGGCTGGGAGATGAGAGTTACTAACAGACAGTCTGGCGGCCAGGTCAGGGGGATCCACGCACCTATCTCGCACGGACACAGCAGAAGTCTTGTGAAACAAAGCCCCCAACACGAACAAACACTGAAACACAGAAACAACGTATTGAGAGTGAGTTGTGTTTAGCGGCGCTTTCACCATAATTGTATGTCTTGACAACTTACATGAAACCAGTTGGGACAAGATGTTCTCTCAGCGTTCCACCCGGGTCTCTCCCCAGTGAAACAGCCATGAACCAGAGTATTGTGACAGCAGACCAAGAAACACAATCGGGGATGACAGGTTTGACACGTTGGACAACACACACAACAGAAAGCAAATTTTTACTTGATTCTTTTTCCGACTTCACCAGTGGTCCAATGTTATTTGTTGCCTAACGCCACACTCATCAATACCCCAGGCGTACGGCGGCAGTTCAGAAATATTCTGATCCTGAACACACAACCTAGTCATCCATACCATAAGCATTTATTAGCGTAATTACAATTAGTAAATCCTTAGCTTTATCTACGTTTGTAATTTTAGCCCTGCCTACTCCCCCTGACGATTTTATTAAAGAATTACTTCAAAAACGTTTCATGGCATGGGAAAAGGGAAACTATATGAGAGGACTAAACGATCAGAAAATATGGTGAAGGAGTTCTAAGAATGATTAATGTCAACTCTTTTATTCAAGCCTTGAAACACTCTAACTTAAGACAATGCTACCGAAATACCAACTACCAAAACCCAATCCAATGCCCCTTATCTGAATAGAATATCGATATCCGACATATTGTACACATCCTTATCAGAAAGGTGTTTGACGCATGGCCAAACTAAGAATCGAGAAAGAAAACCCAGGTAATATCAGTTATGTGTTATCTCAACCCATTGGACTGAATCGTTTATGAAATGCTTAAATGTTCTGTTACCGAAATTCTTCCATTTCTCAATAAATGCTTTAACAGTTTGTTCGCAAAAGGAGTATTTCCCCGTAGTTGGTCGTCTTCTATTATTGTCCCAGTTCATAAGAAAGGTGACTTTAACAATCCCGATAATTATAGGGGAATATCTCTTATGAGTATTCTCGGAAAAGTCTTCACGTCTATATTAAATAGCCGACTGTCTAAATGGGCAAACATGAGGGACAAGATTCCGGAGACTCAAGCTGGGTTTCGTAAGCAATATTCCACAACAGATCATATTTTCACTTTCTATGCAATGATTCAGAAATGCTTATCCCGTCGAAAACACAAAATGTATGTAGCTTTTGTCGATTTTGAGAAAGCTTTCGATTCTGTAGATAGACAGAAACTATGGTATTGCTTACGTAATGCCGGGTTAGGAGGGAAAATGTTTAGCGTGTTAAAAGCAATGTATTCAAATGTAAAATCCTGTGTGCGATGTGGCTCTGGTGTAGCAGATTATTTTGACTGTCCATGGGGACTTCGGTAAGGATACATTGTAAGCCCGATTTTGATCTCGATTTTCATTAGCGAATTTTATTACAATCTTATGCGAAATGGCAAACATTGTGTGCAGTTGTTCCCAGACATGATAGAACTGTTTACGTTTCTATTTGCAGACGATATTATCTTGTTATCCGAAATTAGTACTGGTTTGCAAAATCAACTAAATATTCTTGAAAGTTATTATGCAAACTGGAAACTATCTGTTAATTTAGACAAAATAACATAGTCATATTTAGAAGGGGTGGTGCTGTAGCATCCAAGGAGAAATGGTTTTTTCCACGGTAAACCTGTTGCTGTTGTCAATCAATATAAATATCTGGGAATAATCTTTCCACATACGATGAATTTAAAATGTTGTGTCCATGACTTGGTTCGACGTGCAAAGAAAGCTACGATTTCAATTTTATCTATTTCCCAGGAATTTGGAATATTAACTCCAAATATATTTTTCAAACTATTTGATGCCCAGGTACAACCCATTTTATTATTTGGATCGGAAGTGTTGGGATTTCATCGCTACGATTACTTGGAGAGACTAAACCTTATGGCCTGCAAAAAATCTCTAGGTGTTGGGCCTGTCACAAAGAAGAAATCTTCTGTTTTCTCATGGGTATGGATAAGCCAGGGTGTTGGGGATGCCTTTATGTTTTTTAAAGAATTTCATAATCGAGCGGTAAATATGTTTTACCAGGACTGGCATTTCACTATAGAAAGTAGCTCTCGTTATGAATTATATAGAACATTTAAAACTCTAATACAACCTGAATTGCATTTATCTAAACTAACTTTTAACTGTAATAGAAACATATTTGCCAAATACAGGACAGGCTTGTTGGACCTAATGGTAAATAGAGGTAGAAAACTGTCCATCCCAAAATCTGAAAGAATTTCCTCAGTTGAAGATGAAGTACATTTCAGGCTTGATTGTCCGTTTTATGAAGATTTACGTTACAACTATATCCCAGAATATTACCTATCGAAACCATCATTGACAGCCTTTACTAGTATATTAACAACTAATAATGAGTCGTACCCTAGCTCTCTATGTTAAGTATGCATTTATTCGTCGTAACGAGCACCTACAATTAGCGATGTCCTAATGTATATACCTACAACATGTATCACGGCGCTGTATGCAACTCTCATGTACAAGGGCCGGTGGCCTAAAATACAAGAATCGATTACCTCAAAGATAAAACCTTCTTTATACAAAATTGGTACCACAAAGGACTGCATTGTGAGAAAGATGTCTGTAACACAAGAGGCCTGATGACTTTCAATGAAGTGAAAAACGTATACGATATGCTGGGAACTTTCTGAGATTTTCATGGACTGCTAGGTAGTATGCCTCTTAAGTGGAAACAGTGCATCAAACAGCAACAGGGTTCCACCTCCATCAAACAGCATCAGGGCTCGACCACCATCAAACAGCAACAGGGCTCCACCTCCACAGTTTATTTTTTTTATAAATGAGAGTATCTGTCTTGAGTGTCATATGCAGTATGCCCTGTAATCCACAAGTCATTTAAAGAGGCGAAGATCGCGGGCAGCCTGCCTGATGGATGCTCCGCCCCAAACTGCTTTCACCTGATTAAATATGATTGCCACAACAAATAATGAATACAATAACTGTAATTACTGTACTAGTCAGCTCTAAAGCCAAATTCTCAAAGGAATGTATGCTTTGTAAAAATTGCTGACATGACCACGATGCCCACCAAGTTTTATACTGGGAATCTGTCATGAGCAAATGAAAACAATTTCTGAGACACTAGTTGAATACTGGATATAGATGTGTATGTATTAATTGAAATGCTGGATGATGAAGATGCCCTTGTACGCGTTTATACTTCAGATCCCTGGTCTTGACGAAACAGCATGGCAAACCATCATACTACACTATTCAAACTATATCTATTCCTTGAAAGACTCTGTGATGTATACTCTCTAAACTACCACTGATGTAAATATCCATCTGTTGTAAATATCCGTGCTTTGTTAATAACATATGTATATATGTAACTGACTGATATCATGAATGCTTAATGTATGCGAATGTATTTTGAGGAAATAAAGACATTCATTCAAAGACATTCATTCAAAAGACATTCAAACAAAATAGAGAATATCATACAATACAATAAACACACAATGCACAAACAAACATTCATTTGTGAAAACATGTCATGAGCACTGAACGTCTAACTGTCCTGGCAATGCTGCACAAATAAAACGCATTATTTACTCTAGGGGGACCGGCTGTCAACTAAATTAAAGAATATAACTATTGAATATTAATACGTAAACAGAACAAAACAGTTGTTTTGCATGTATACACATATGAATAAACACATTTTTAAAGTTTAGTTCAGAATATTAAGTAGAGATGTTAGTTTGAACATTGAAACCTAAACTACATGAAATAGACTGGTCAAACGTAGCAGGAAAAATAATATTTCATACGAAATTGGATATTACATAAATTGGGTCATTTTACTCTCAGAAAGCAGAGAATTACATCATTTGAGAGCTTCTAGCGTTCACAAATACACACACACACACACACACACACACACACACACACACACACTTCTCAGTGCAAATAGGGTACAATCATGGAACTTTGTTATTCAAGCATACCAGTTTAATCAATTAAATCATGTCTGATTGTTGTATATTGATGTCATTGCAACCATATGGAAACACTGCCACTCCACTCAGTGCAGGTCAAATATGCTTATACAACTCTTGTGAGATAAATCCCATCTGATGCTTGTCCAACACTAATCACACAAATACCTGACACATCTGACTGTGGCTTTTTGGTATGTGGTTAGAGTATAGCCATGGAGTTACTTCTTTTTTGCAAAATATTGTGCCAATCTCAAAGTTTTGTATCTCAAATAGGCTTGTGCACCTCTAATCAGACAAATTACATCAGAAGTTGAAAAATATTGGTATCACGTGTTTCTTTTGCAAACACTGTGCCCCCGTTGTCATG
Organism: Haliotis asinina; assembly: GCF_037392515.1. Taxonomy (NCBI): domain Eukaryota; kingdom Metazoa; phylum Mollusca; class Gastropoda; order Lepetellida; family Haliotidae; genus Haliotis; species Haliotis asinina. Next base: position 104,481,469 of record NC_090280.1, on the reverse strand, counting down.
AACTTTGCATCTCAAACAATCACATTAATAATATCTGGCCTTATGTAATGTTGGCTTACAGCCATAAAGTTTACTTCCATTTTTCAAAACTTTGGTCCATTCTTGAATATAAATTTTAAATGAATTTTAATTAATTTTTCAAAAATATCATAAATATCAGTTTACGCAGTTAGGATACGATGACATGTGAACCACGTGAGCGAGTCTGACCACCTTGTCCCGTTAGTCGTTGCTAACGACAAGCATGTGTTGATGAAGATCATTTATACCCCGGATCTTCACATTGTTTCTAGTCTACAGTGTATGTTTCAGTGAAACTCTGTCATACTCAAATACACAAATACGTAAACACGATGATGAATGAATCACTCACCAGAAGCGAGGAGCTCATCACAGACATATGTTTCATCTCGCTTGTACCCAAGTCGAACTTCAAACCAACTCACCCATCCACCCTGTCACTTTCCATTTTATACCCGGTGATATCCTGTTCTATAAATATGGCGGGTGCCCGTAATTAAGGAAATCATAGTGCCTCGCTCGTATCACCTTCAAGTATGTTGTTGATGTTTTCTTGGCCGTTTCTAGTTTGAAGATGGTGCGAGAACTGTGACGTCACGAAGCAAGGGTCATATTTACGGTCACAGCTTTACATTTTGATAAAGTTTCGGGAAGAATACCTGCAACAAATATAGTTTTGTGTTGTCACGGAAAACCCTCCGAGATAATTCCTTTAAGGTTAGGGACTGGAAGTTACCAACGCTGGAATCTGCCGCGGAAATAATGGATAAATAAATATATGTCTCTACATTGGTAGCGATGTTACTGATTGTAGATGTGAACACTTCAGGAATTTATGTTACACACAAAACATTTTGTAAAACAAATGCAAATGTGATTCCATTGTACGGATGCTGGGGAAAAGTCTTCTGTCTTAAAAATGTACTCTGTAGTTAAAGTTTATTAAAATGAAAGATAAAATATGAGCTGTTTTACTTATGTGGTGTTGCTCACTGTGAGTTGTGTACTGTCATTAGACAAGCGGACTAATGTCACACAAAGTAGAAGTCAGACATACTAGAAGGTTAACGGCACACAAACAGGTTACATATTCTAAGAGAGAATATGAAAAAGTAGTGAGCCTAACTACATTTTCGATGTCCAATGTTTGTAAAGTTTCCGTTTTATTTTGAAGGGACCATTAGCAAAGCCATATCCAAAGTTTCACATATGTGGGTAATGTGGTTCACACATCGGGGTATAATAAATGAAAACGATATGTCATTTGGTATCTTCGATAATGGTATGTCCTCAGACACTATCATACAAAACATGTTCAGAATGGTATTCCCGTCATTATCAGCAGCCAGAGATTTGAATTGGTTTAGGTTCATACAGTTTAATTTTTCAAGGACACTGACATTTTGATCTTTCAAGAACATTGTGTCCAATTATTCAAGCTGGCACTGTTCACAGTTTAGCGGGACCTGCACTTGTGTGACCATTCATTATTTAGCTGGTATCATGTATGAATAGTGAAAACATTAGAATCAGTTATGTCCTTCTGATTACGTCTTCTGGAAGGTCATGGACATTGCCACCAAAACAAGCTTTCAGTAAACACGAAGAGCGAGAGTCACTTTAACAAGCGATTGTAGTTCCAGATTGCTATTTTAATACATTTTTATATCTAAGCTTGATTCTAGCGGATTTCTACGTGTCTGAAACATACAATATGTTCCTAGCACATTTTGTCTCCTGAAGTTTGTGATGCATATCAAGATAAATAGTAAAACAACAAAGGGGATCATGAGCCTAGAACATAGCAAACCGATTTGCTTGAGGTTGACAGATACTAAGTAGAAAAATAAAGCAGCTGCATTCGTATCATTGTCCGGGTGTGGCTCAATACTATTTTCTATCATCTCGTATATTCTGTTTGCAGTGAAAACATACCGATGAATTTCACTTTTCAAAAAAAAATACGGAAATCAAATAAGGTGAAATTAAGTATGCGAATCCCCGTAATTCTACCTTGCCAGATGAGCATTTAAATCTCAGAGGTTTATTCAGTTCAGGAAAACAGTTGTTTAACAAACGATTATAGTTTGAAACCTCTATTACTGGTTAGTTTGACAAGGGGGTATGCACACTGCATGAAACACCGACAACATGTGGGGTTGGTTTCATTGTTGTAACTACGGCACTTACTCCCTTGTAATACAAACCATTTCGATTTACCTTTTTGTATAAAGTGACATTCATCGGTACGTTTTCACTGCAAACAGACTATAGAATGCTAAAATAGCACAAACTGGATGTCTATAAAATCATGTCATTATAATACTCTAGGGTTAGATCAGTTAGAAGTACTGAAGTTTGTAGTGTATCAAAATTGAGGGTAAAAATATCATACTTTGGTAATGACGTCAACGTGACCAGCTTACCAGGAAACAAAATCTATACAACGCTGCATACAAACGTATCCGGTATTTACTTATCTTCACATCTGTGTCCCGGTGCAGGGGCCTAGCCACGTGCGTTAACACTTTGATCTTAACGGGCGTGTGGTTGCGACGTCTCAGAGCCTAGTTTTTGGGGGGGAAGAAGGGGGGGGGGGGGGTATTAATCTGCAGTCGGGAGATATGGACAAAACACAAAAACTTGGAGTACTAGCACTTGACTTACATATTAGAATGGCCTCAGTCGTCGTGGTTATTAAGCCGTGCCGAACGGTTCCGTAAACCATGACGCTTAGGCTTTTACTAGTTTGTTTTGTAATGGTGCATGGTGCATTCCGCGCTTCTGATTGGTCAACCACAGTTAGTGTCGTTCTCACAGTTGTCAAAAACAAGTGGGATACATAGTTGTATAATCACTTCTGGTTTGATTTCTATTCCTGTGATATACAATTATATGATCTCCTATAAGGTTATATCTCCACCTAGATGATATACAGTTATATAATCTGGTCTCTCGTGATCTCTATTCCTGTCACGTGCAGTTGTATAATCTCCTATGCGGTCAACTCTCCCCCTGTGTAACATATTGCTATATACATGTAATCTCTTCTGATGTGATCTCTATTCCTGTGATATGTAGTCACACAATCTCCTCTGAGTGACCTCCACACACACACACACACACACACACACACACACACACACACACACACACACACACACACACATTATATATATAGTTCAATAATCTCCTATTAGGTTAATTCAACCTAAGTGATATATAATTATATACTCTCCTCTGATGTGACCTCCAAATATATGATATATACTTATGTAATCCCCTACAAGGTGATATCAGGTTATGTGATATATAGTTCTCTGTTTCTGTGATACATTAATATATAATTTCCTCTAAGATCTCTATTCCTGTTATATAGTTATATAATCTCCCCAGAAATGATCTTACTTGTGTAATATATAATTATATAATATCCTATAAGGTGATATCATTCTATGTGATATATTGTTATATAATCTCTTCTGGTGTGATCTCTATTCCTGTGGTATATTGTTATATAATCTCCTATGAGTGATCTCCAAATATGTGATAGTTAGTTCAATAATCTCCAAGTGGTCTCATCCCATGTGATCTATACTTATATAATGTCTAATAAGACGGCATCAACCTATGTGATATATAGGTACATATTCTTCCCTGAAGTGATCTTCACTTGTGTAATCTATAATTATATAATCACTTCTGAGGTGATGTCTGTTCGTGTGGTATGTAGTTGCATTACCTCTTCAGATGTGATCTTCAGTTGTGCGATATTTAATGGTAAGTACTTTTGGGCTGTGTCTTAAAGGACACTGTGTTGTGTATTGTGATATTTCGGTAAACTGTACACCCAGCTACAGGGACCCAGTGTTTAAAGCGTTCGCTCGTCACGTCGTTCGCTTGTCACGTCGTTCCCTTGTCATGCGGCATCGATTCCTCACATACGCACAATATGATAAACCTCAGTGATCTGTAGATCCCCACCGAGATAATACTGGAATATTGCTGAAACCGGCATAAAACTAAACTCACTCAGTCACCCAGTTACACTGTACATCATATATGGTCCATTTGGCGGTGTATTGTGAAGAAGTCAGTTTGCCGCCTCTGTCCACAAACTGGCCTCAGCACGTCACTATATGGGGAAATCCCTGTTCTTCTATTACTATCTGGTTGTGGCCTAAACAGGGTAAAGAATGTTATAAACTTCCGCTCACGTCCAGTCAGTGACGTGCCCCGAGACAGGTGGAAATAGTAACTTACCTTATCTTGAAAATCAAAACAATAACTCACCTCGAGGTGAACCGACGTCTTCGACGACACTGTAGTGATCGCTGGTCACATCCCCTGGCGTTCCTGGGGATCTGCAACCCCCATTGTTGCTCTTTGGTGTACCGTATTTGCCGCAATAGACACACAAAGTGAGCGTTTAGCGCACATATTTGAATCGTCCAGTTGCAAATGTCCAAGCGTCCCTTTCTCAGGGAGTATTCATTGCATGTTTGTAAAGAGGAGACCATATATACTGATTTACTTGAGGCACGGATGTTCAAAGAGTGCATGACATTCATGATCAGTCCAGCGCTGAGGTTGCTTTACACTATACAAGGACTCTAAGGACTCTAGGCCAACCTTACAAAGGAACTGGCAGATCTCTCTCTATCTCTCTCTCTCTCCCTCTCTCTCTCCCTCTATCTCTCCATCTCTCTCTGTGTCTGTGTGTGTGTGTGTGTGTGTGTGTGTGTGTGTGTGTGTGTGTGTGTGTGTGTGTGTGTGTGAAGCCCTATGTCGAGGGCACGGGTAGAACAATACCCGATACTTACGTCGACATGACGAGCAGGACAATACCCGATACTGCCGTCGACATGACGGGCAGGACCACGTCCATGAGGATTTCACTCGTCAGTTATTCGTCACCGATAAAGTGAGCGGTTTTTACTCCACTTTCAATAATATTCCAGCAATATCACTACAAGGGACACCAGAAATGGGCCTCTAACCTTCTACCCGTGTTAGAATTGGTCTTTAGCAACCCATGTTTCTCATGATAGTCGACTTACGGGATTGGGTGGTCAGGCTCTCTGACTTGGCTGACACATGTCACTGTACCCAGTTTGCGTAGATCGATGCTCATGCTGTGGATCACCGGATTGTCAGATCCAGATTCGATTTTTCACAGACCGCCGACATATAGCTGGGCCATTGCATGATGACTGCGGCGTCAAACACCAAGGAAAGAAACAAACACACATCGTACCCATGTGGGCCTGTCGAACGTGGACGTGTACCAGAGGAAATACGGTATGCGCACAACTATCAGTACACAGGGCAACGCTACCAAGTTGTCATAACGCGTGGCTGCCGTCGTTGTTGCAACAGGAAATCCGGCACGAGTCATTCCATAATCCACATTTTCAAATGTACCGTTAATCCTCCAATAACGGAAATATGACGTCAAAGTGAGAGGTTAGCCGAGATCTTCCCGAGATGTGCTATGTTTGTGATTATAATCCGTCAGTAAAGTAGATCTCGTATAACATTTGTTACTTCTGGCCACTTTCTAAAAGACAACGTGTAAAACCGTGGTAGATCACAATAACACTCTCTTTTTCATATTGGTAATCAGTTTAATTCAAACACATGTAACTAACATAATAATTGTCGGAAAGATTTCAAATTTGACATGTTTGATCATCAATGTTTAAAGACGAATTTCAGACAATTACAAGTCAGCGTTGACAACAGCGTGGCATCGAACTGTACATGGAGTGGATGAGACGGTTGATGAAGGTCATAGGAACTTGCGCCCAGACTCGGGGATACGCCTGGGAGAGTTCAGCTGCATTTGTGGGCCTTGGTCGCAAATCGCTGAGCCTTCCCTGAATCTCGACCTACAAATGTTCTATCTGGTCTGGACTTAGGGCAGGCCTTTGAAGAGTTTGTGTAAGAGATGTTGACAGAGAAACGGGTAGTGCAGGTGGTAGAGCAGGATTGCGCACTCCCCTCTCTCTTCTCTCCCCCTCTCCCCGTAAGCCCCAACCCCACCCCACCCCACCCCATTTGTCCTGAAATTATGTTAAATGTCCATTGAATCTCGGGTGTAAGTGAAGTGTGCACTACCCTGCCCCTGTCTGAAACAGCTGTATCCGCCCCTGTTCATTGGTTGAAAGGGGTGGGCAGATTCACTCATAAAGTGCTCCAGTTAACCTTCAAAGGCAGGACAGACCAAGCCCCGTCTATCTCCAGGAGCGCCCCCAGGAATACAAACCCTTAGATCCATGGGACAAGCATACTGTGGGTCTACAAGCAAGGACCACCACCTGTGGAGATCGATCCTTCGCCGGAGCAGCTCCAGGACTCTTGGATGATCTACAATTAAAACTGAGATTGACAAATAACTTGGACACTTTTGAAATCGCAAGACATATGCCTAAACTGAGTGGACATTGTTTTAATACAAGTGACATGCTTCCTCTTACTGCGCTTAAGAGCAGTTATACCGACTGGATTCTTGCGCTATAAAAGTTTTTTGATGATGATGATGATGATGATGATTGAGGAGGAGGAGGAGGAGATGCTGGCGGTTTATAACCGTCAAAGGCAATACTGGCTACACTCTCACAACCTGTCCAGAGAAATCACGACGCCCCTGGCGGTACGGTCACATCCCCTAACTCTCAACCTCCCCTAGCCCCGTCACTGACACCTACCCAGGAAAGTTCCGGTGGGATTATCTCACAGTTTCGCATCACTTGTCACGCATTACATGTCCCACTGAATAGTGTCACGACACTGTTTTGTAGACCGTGAAGACAGCTTTGTCAAGCGATACACATGTTCTTTAACAACCAATGAAACGGTTCCTTATCGGCTTGATTCTGAGATGTAAACTGGCGTTAATTAAATTTATTGACAGATGTTGATTGTATAGTGTTAGTGTTCAGTGATACTGCAGACCCAATACAAACGAAGACACCGCATGTTGTGATGGTGGAGCGAGACACGAGTGAGGCATACAGATAAAGGGTCTGGTATCACTGCATGTGAAGTTTGCTCACAGAATCTGCTCCCTCCTCTACACCTGCTTACATAAGTGATGTGACAGAAGAGAGATTACTGCGGATGTTTGACTGGTCATAGCGATGTGGGATAGAGAGAATATATAGCAGTGTGGGTAAAGGGTATATGTAGCAATGTGGGGTAAAGAGTACATATAGCAATGTTTGGTATAGAGTACAAATAGTAATGTAGGTAGAGGGCATACATGATAATGTGGGTAGAGGGCATACATGATAATGTGGGTATAGGGTATACATGGTAATGTGGGTATAGGGTATACATGGTAATGTGGGTAGAGGGCATACATGATAATGTGGGTAGAGGGCATACATGATAATGTGGGTAGAGGGCATACATGATAATGTGGGTATAGGGTATACATGATAATGTGGGTATAGGGTATACATGGTAATGTGGGTAGAGGGCATACATGATAATGTGGGTAGAGGGCATAGATGGTAATGTGGGTATAGGGTATACATGGTAATGTGGGTAGAGGGTATACATGATAATGTGGGTAGAGGGCATACATGATAATGTGGGTATAGGGTATACATGATAATGTGGGTATAGGGTATACATGGTAATGTGGGTAGAGGGCATACATGATAATGTGGGTAGAGGGCATAGATGGTAATGTGGGTAGAGGGTATACATGGTAATGTGGGTAGAGGACATACATGATAATGTGGGTAGAGGGCATAGATGGTAATGTGGGTATAGGGTATACATGGTAATGTGGGTAGAGGGTATACATGATAATGTGGGTAGAGGGCATAGATGGTAATGTGGGTAGAGGGCATACATGATAATGTGGGTAGAGGGTATACATGGTAATGTGGGTAGATGGTATACATGGTAATGTGGGTAGAGGGTATATATAGTATTGTGGGTAGAGGATATCTATATATATACCAATACCCATACTGATCATAAGAGGCGACCAGAGGAATGGCGTGGTTAGTTTTGCTGACTTGCCTGACACGTCATCGTTTTCTCCCTTCATTAATCCAAATCACTGGATTGTCTGATCCAGACTCGAGTATTTACACACGTCTTTCATACAGCTGCAGTATTGCTTAGTGCAGACAAACATAACTTCTCAGCAATGTTTTCTCCGATAATTGTGTTGGTAGCCTCTATTTCTTTATTATGTTTCCTCAGATGTGTGTATTTCACTGATTGTACTCTTGTCAGTGCAGTCCCAACCCACAACATACAACAGAATGGAATCTGATTTGTTGGCATCGACTTCTTCATCAAATATAAACCGTCTCCCCAAATTCGAGTGGTGGTCCTAAAGTCAAGGGCGTCTTGGCCCTTTCAGCCACCTTTGAGAGGTTTTGGAAGTTTTTTAGTTGTTTTTAGTTGTTGGAAGTTTACATTTGACATGGCGTGGGTAGTCTACCGGTTAAAGCGTTCACACTGAATGTCATGGTTCAGTTCCCCTCATGGTTACAATGTGGGGAGCTAATTCCCAGATTTTTCTGACGTGATGTTGCTGGAACATAGCTAAATGCGGCGTAAAACTCACTTACTCATAACGCATATTTGTATAAAGATTTCATCAGAAGCTATGAACATGTATGGCAATGTCATATTTCTACATCTGGGGCAAAGACCTGACAAAAGCAGTTACTCCAATTAACAAGAGTCACGAGAAGATGACATACGAGGGGATGTCAATAAGTTTTGAGCCTTGAGCATTTTTCATACCCAGGTGTCACAGCCTATGGTACGACATTGAACCTTGGGGTGTAGCTGATGTGATGTATAAGTTTTGGTATCCTACTGTCAGAAGTTATTGAACAGCTCACATTGACAGAAAGAGACCCCCTCACGGCAGTGAAAATGAATAAAATTGAGTATAGAGCAGTAATTAAGTTTTTAGTTCTTGAAGGAAACTCGGTGAAGAACACTGAAGAAAGGATTTCAGCAGTTTATGGGAAATCTTCACCTTCATCTGCTACCATCAAACGATGGGTCAATAAATTTAAGCATGGTAGAGAGAGTCTTGAAGATGGCCCCGTCCAGGTCGCCCAACAACAAGCACCAGTCAGGAAAACATTGACAGAGTGCACAGACTTCTGCTGGAAAATCGTCGAATCACACTCCACGAGTTAGAGGAGACCACAGGCATTACACACGGATCCATCGAGACAATTCTTCATGAACATCTCGTCATGTTTAAGGTGTGCGCAAGATGGGTGCCAAGAATGCTTACAGATGAAACAGCGGTCACCATAAGCAACTCCATGCTAACCAGATACAACAAGAATCCAGAAGATCTTCACTTTAGGCTAGTAACCTGTGATGAAACCTGGATCCACCACTATGATCCTGAAAGCAAACAAAAATCCATGGAATGGAAACATGTCACTTCTCCCAGAACCAAAAAGTTCAAAGCCTCCAGATCAGTGCAGAAGGTAATGGCGACAGTCTTCGGGGATAGCAAAGGCGTCATCCACATAGATTACTTACCGAAAGGAAGAACAATGAATGGGGAATATTACGCTAACTTGTTGAGGCAAGTGCGACAGTCAATCAAAGAGAAGCACCGGGGCAAGATCAGACGTGGTATTCTTCTACATCAAGACAATGCTCCAGTACACACCTCTCGCGTTGCAGCCGCTGCTATCCAGGAATGCGGGTACGAAATCTTGCCGCATCCTCCCTACTCTCCAGACCTGGCACCAAGTGATTACCATCTGTTCCCAAATCTCAAGAAACACTTGCGTGGTCGTAGATTTCAGGATGATAATGAGCTTATTGCTGCTACTGAGGCTTGGTTTGAGGACCAAATTGGCGTCTTCTACAGAGATGGCATCAGCGACTGGCAGAAAAAATGGAACACGTGTGTTGACTCACAAGGGGACTATGTTGAAAAATAAATGTGGTTCATAACAATATTGTTTTTCTATGCAAGGCTCCAAACTTATTGACATCCCCTCGTATCCCCCCTGCCCCCACATATTTGAAAGGACAAATCATCCGACAGTCACATATTGTGTTTTTAGACCAAGTCTGAATTGTTTCCATGGAATTGTTTTCCATGAAAAATATAAATGCCATATATCTGTAATCAGAAAAAGTCGCCATTTCTAGATCTGCCTCGTATATCTGCCAAGATCTTTTGAAAGATATGAAATGGTTTTCGAGCTGTGCTCCGAAAACGAAGTCAGCAACGTTTTCATGGAACCGAGAGAATAATACATCATAAAAACCTGTAAATAGCAAAAGGCACCACTTTGGTGTCTGCCACACATATCTACCAAGTTTTACTGACAGATATTAAGAAGTTCTTGAGTTCTGCTCCGGAAACGAAACACATCCCCACTTTTGAGAGTAAGTCCGAAACGTTTCCATGGAAACCGATAAAATAATAAAGCACAAAAATCTGTATCTAGCAAAAGGCACCACTTTAGGTTCCGATTGATATATCTACCAAGTTTTGCAGAAAAATATTGAACGGTTTTGAGTTATGATCCGGAAACAAAGCACTTCCCTTCATTTTGAGACTAAGTCCGAAACGTTTCCATGAAAAATCACACATATCTACCAAGTTTTGCAGAAAAAGATTGAACGGTTTTTGAGTTCTGCTCTGGAACCGAAGCCCGCCCCATCATTAGACTAACACCAAAATGTTCCAAATGCCAAAACTCTGTAAATAGCAAAAGTCACAACTGTAGGTTGAAATTGTTATATCTATCAAGTTTTGTCTAAAAATACGGAACGATTTCTGAGTTATGCTCCGGTAACAAAATGATTACGGACGGACGGACAGACGAGGCGTAAAAACTAGAAATGTGCTCTCATATTTCGTAAAATTCTGAAGGACTGTGCTTGTTCTGTTGTGTTCAGAAAGTAGATATTAACATGAAGTTAAAGGATAAGGTTGATAAATTCAGACCTGCTTTGCATGACTTTCAGATTGGTAAACTGAAGGCAACTTCCGACTGAACGTGAAGTATGTGCTGTATCCTAAACAGCCAGGTGCTACACAAGTATTTTCTCATCACTACCTAGTGTCTGTAAGGATCGCCAACGTTTCCATACGCCCTGCTGTCACTGAGAATGGTTCTAGGATTATATCTGTGATGTTCCTCACGAAATACGACCGAGAACTTGTAACTTCCGACAATACTCCCACTTTTCATTCCATTCAGCTTTGAGAATATTGTTTCCATGGTCAGTAAACATCAGTAGAGAGTGGATGGTTGAGTGAGTGAGTGAGTGAGTGAGTGACTTGGGTTCAGCTGCAAGTGGAAAGTAATTCGGAATTGTCCTAGATGTGGTCCAGTTAAGTGAAATCAGCGAGTATGGAGATGATGAGGGTAAACCCAGCAACACAATGATGGACTGGGATAAGAACACGTGAACATGATTCCAGTCCTCCTCGTGGAGCAACTTGGCACAGCTGGTTCAAGTTCTCCTTGTCCTTGAGAACCAGCTCGGCAGGGCAGCTTCAGGTTCTCCTTGTGGAATAACTCAGGTTCCAGTACTCCTTGTGGAACAACTCAGCATGGCAGTTTCAAGTTCTCCTTGTGGAACAGCAACTGTTCACATGTCAAACAGATGAGTTACTAGTAAACAGTGAAAGTCCTTGGATGGAGGACAGATACTAGCATTGACAACACAAGTATGGAGTGGTAAAAGTTTATTACAAAACAAATATAGATATGAAAATATACGTAAAACTATTAATCAGCAGTGGAATGTACAATGATGTTGTATTTAGACAGCATGTGTATAGCTTGTAACCATAACTACCAGACACTTCATGGAATGATACAATCCAGCACTGGCAGAATACATTCTGGAATATCCATTTGTGTTTCGAACATTTCAAGTTACAATCAGCAACAATGAACAACATCCAGGTACACTACATCCTGAAGACATACATCAAGGAACAGACACTGAGAAACAAGGTACAGCTTAATACTTTAAAAAAACTAAGATTTCACTCACATGTTTTTCAGATCCTGAATTAACAACTTCCTACAAGACAATAAATATACAAGATATTAAAACCTCCAAGGAAAGCATTTCACTCTTCAGAAATAATCCTTACATATAAATTTGACTCTTGCAAAGAAAATTTAAAAATACAGTTTTAAGTAAGCCTGGTTTATTTGATGGAAGGATTGTCTTTGTTGAGGCATATCATGATCACCAAACATGGACAACCACCCTTGTTGATATGAAAGGGTTAAACAAAATGGTAATATATATTTTAGAATATTTGTTATCCATTTCCTTCACCAGGCTAAGATACAGTCTGAGACAAAATCATTGGGAATACCTTGTGTTACCCACAATGTTCAGAAAACACGTTCCGACCTTCACCTTGATGGTTTGGTGAATGAGACTCTGGTAGGCTGGTTAAAAGGTCAAGTGGGCAGGACGTAATGTTCTGAGGTACATGAGCCTCAACATACGGCTTTAACGGGACTGTAAATCAGTGCAATCCTTGGATTTTTTTCTATACAAAATGAGATTCACACAGCTGGTGGAACATGTTCTTGTAAGAACATGAAGCAAGTTGTTGGCAGATAATTCTTCCAGGATATGTATCATCTTTGATGAAAAGGTAAGAAATCATCTGACATGAAAATTAAACATGTCTACATAAAGATACTCAGATGATGATTTTGTCAAGACAGAGTGTTCCAAGTTGTCAGAAAGAGGTACATAGGAGAACACTTCAGTACTCCTTGAATGCAAGACAGGCCACAGACTCATTGACTGGACTGATGACTGATGTGGATAACACTAAACACTATAACATACACAAGCATGATAAATACCACAGTAATTAAAGTGACCAAGTGAGTGAACTTGGTGAAATGCCCATGTGGATGATATCCCAGTTGGGACAACTAAACGTGCTGTCAAAAGTGAAAGAGGCCATTGAGGTTTACCCAAGTAACACAACTCTGCACAATGAACAACCTCAAATTTACCTGTGCCTGGCATTCATAAAACATTTGCCCCACTGACAAAAACATTGCCCTCTATTGAATATCAAAGATATGTCGCAAAACAACCAGTTAACCAGGTATCTCTGTGGGCCTGGTTCACTAGTTTGCCAAGTTTGTCATCTTGAAAATCCAAGCATAGTTGCAAGGCATCTCTTTGAAGCCAATCTCAGGAATGTCGATCAGAACCCCTGACCCGGAAGGGTTGGGCATGTAGGTCAAAGATTTGGGGTAGCCCAGCAACGTGACATTGGTCTGCCTAGTGACCCTCGGTGCATCAAGACCAAGGGTGCTTCCTTTAGGCCAGTCAAGCACGAAGGCATAGACAGACGTCTCATAGGGGGCCGATGTTGATTTCTTCATTGTGTACCTGGAACAGCAACAACGCATCTGTAGTGAGTGAATGTCATTTTGCCTGAACAGAACACATCAGTAAGATGAAGGTGTGTTAGCGTAAAGTAGGAGGAAAGACTCTAAATATGGTGAAAACCAAGAACTGGGCTTTATTTGCATGTTTCTTGCATGCTTAAGAGGAAATGAAAGGTGAGTTTAACATCCTAGCTACTCTTCTATCAAACCAGGCCTTTGTGGAACAAGTTCAAGAGTGACAAGATCAGGATGGAGGGATGTAACAAACAAACTCACCACACGTTGGGCGTCAGGGTGTCGTTCTGGTGAGACCACGGCTTAGATGAGTACACAGCCTCCCCATTGACCTTCAGCCATGCCCCCAGCTGCCTTAGACGTTCCTCAAAGACTGGGACGATCCGTCCGTCATGTGTGGGTCCAACATTGATCAGCAAGTTGCCCCCACAGCTGTGGAACAGACAGAACCCGGCATCTGTATACGGCTCAAAAAAATAGTCTGGTCCTCATACATCCTATTATCAGCCCATGACCCACTGGAAATGTACATCACTATCAACCACCTCTACGTCTACCCACTTCTACAACCAACTATTTCTACAATCACCCCCTCTACAGCCACCCACATCTACAACCACCCACCTATACAATTACCAACCTCTACAATCAAACACATCTATACCACCCCTCAGTACACCCACCCATCTCTACACACACACATCTCTACACATCCCCACCTCTGCAGCTACCCACCTCTACAACCACCAATCTCTACAGTCACCCATCTCTACAGCCACCCACATCTACAGCCACCCACCTCTACAGCCAACTATTTCTACAATCACCCACCTCTACAGCCACCTACCTCTACAGCCACCCACCTCTACAGTCACCAATCTCTACAGTCACCCATCTCTACAGCTGCCCACATCTACAGCCACCCATCTCTACAGCCACCCACCTCTACAATCACCCACCTCTGCAGCCACCCCTCTCTGCAGCCACCCACCTCTACCCTCTACAGCCACCCACCTCTCCAGTCACTCACCTCTAAAGCCACCTACAGCCACCCACCTCTACAGCCAGCCACCCACCTTTCTCTTTGCCAAGCCTACTCTGTGCAAAGTCCACTCTGTGACAACACTTCTCTGTGACAAGCCTGACCAACCTGATTGTTTCTGCCAGTGTTTTAGTGAGCTCCTCCATAGTCATATAATCAGCCAACTCTGCCTCCCGACGGTAGCCCCACGACTTCTTGTCCAGGGTCAGGCAGTTCTCCCACTTGTGTTTCTGGAGGAATCCTGACAACATATCAGTTGCTCTGGTTACTATGGACAAATGGCCATAACGGTTACACTTTAATGTTGAATTATTCAAACACACAGGAAGTAAGTCATCTGCCACCTCACTTAGGCACATACTAAACACTCTACCCTGGCGCAGGGAAAACTGCTGACAGTCATACCTACGTTCAACTCACCTGGGTTGTAGCGGTCCCTACACGTGTAGAAGCCGCCATGTTTGCATACGCTGTCAGATCCCCAGCGGTCATTGGTCACCACCGTGTCCTTCACTGGGCTGCAGCGAGGAGAGAGTTCCATGAACATAATGCATTGGGAATAAAAACATTATTGTGCCAAGCCAAGAACGGTGTGGAACTCACCTGTCATTGTACAGACAGGCCAAGAACCGTGTGGAACTCACCTGTCATTGTACAGACAGGCCAAGATCCGTGTGGAACTCACCTGTCATTGTACAGCCAGGCCAAGAACCATGTGGAGCTCACCTGTCATTGTACAGCCAGGCCAAGAACTGAGTAGAGTTCCAGTAAGAGCTGGGTGCTGGACATCCGTCTGACCAGATAACGTCAGGTTTGTATTTGTTGACCAGCTCATACAACTCGGGTCCTGTCTTGTGCTGCAAAGATCATCAAGAGTACAGCAAAGATAGCTCCACCTGGTGTGCAAGTACATTGGCGTAAACATAGCTCCACTTTGTCAAGGAGTGTACAATATGATGGTACTGACAGGTTATTTGTCAATTCACAAATATCAACTTACTGTGATAAAGTCCTGAGTCTTGAACTTGTTGGCTTTGTCTGCATTGAAGAGAGGATTGAACCACTCAAACAGCGAGTGATATACACCCATCCGCAAGTCAGTGCTGTTGCGGATAGCAGTAGTTAGCTCCCCTGAAAGGAGTGAGTGAGTGAATTTAGTTTTACATCACTTCAGCAGAAACATGCTTCATACAGTCTACCAGCATTACGAGTGGACACTTTCGCTTCTAGTTTACCCCTAGCAACAGGTAGCTAGCAGGCTGGTGTTTAACATCGCACTCAGAAATATTCCAGTGATGTGATAAATGATCCGAGTTTGGACCAGACATTCCAGTGATGAGCATAGATCTATGCAGTTGTATATGGACACAGAATAGGAGCACAGCAGGTGAGTGGCACACAGTATGTGGATGTGTGGAAGAGTTTATATACTTACATTACAATTTACAAAAAACATAATACATATATGAAGTATTTTGTAAAAATAAACTAACTTATGAAATCATACATAACTTCACCTGTGATTGATAAATGATTAAAACATGAATACAGTATGAATTTGTGGCATATGCAGACTATTCTACTTATCATGTGAGTTATTCATGTGTCATTCCTGTTCATACCCTTGAAGATTCGGTCGTCAGCAACCCATGCTTTTCATAAGAAGTGATTATTGTGATCACGGTGGCCAGGCTCGTTGACTTGGATGACACACGCCAGTTGTCATGGTATCACAATTCCGTACATTCATGCTCATGCTGTTGATCACTGGATTGCTGGTCCCAGACTCGATTATTTACAGACCAACCACGAACAGTTGGAACATTGCTGAGTGTGACATTAAACTAAACTCACTCACTCACTCACTCACTCACTCACTCACTCACTCACTCACTCACTCACTCACTCACTCACTCACTCACTCACTCACTCACTCACTCACTCACTCACTCTGAATATACAGAATTTTATGTTGTACTTATTTCATCTTACTCAAACATAGTCCAAAGATGCAGGTTTCATAGTAATAGTGTTTGCTTCCAAGCAAGCTGAAATCAATCTCCCACAATCTCCCACAAGCAATGCCTTGACATGAATCAAGGTAGACGTACCCACAATGTCCCTTTGGGGTCCAACATCCATCGAGTTCCAGTTGAAGGATGCCTTGGATGGCCAGTTGGTGAAGCCTTCATGATGCTTGCTCACAAACACCACATACCTGAACCAAGACAATTGGTTGCAAAGGTTATACAGGTACTCTGGCATCTCATGATGGGATGTGGTCCATTAATGAAAATGTCATCTGCAGTATTAACATGATTAAGAAAACTTTCATGCCCTCAACGCACAGAAATATAGATGGGCCGGGATGTAGACCTAATACACATATTTGAGCCCTTGAAGTTAGGTGGAATGTCATATAGCATGTTGATATCCCACTCTTGCCTTTTTTAATCTTTCCCAATTGCACAGATCAACACTCATGTTGTTGCTCACTGAATTGTCTGATCCAGACTTGATCATTTACACACTGGCGCCATATAGCAGGAATATCGCTGAGTGTGGCATAAAACTAAACTCATTCACTCTTTACTCTTCATACAAATTCCAAAAACCTAGTTCATAATTTCTCACGTTGACAGAAATCTTACAACAGTGTGATGATATGCTTGTGTTAAAATCCTCTAATGGCCTGGCTTTGTCGCGATTGTTGAACAGTAGAACAAGTAGACATCAGCATTCAGATCTAATCAAGCCCTTGTGTACATCATATTCTTAGTCATCTCATGTAAACCTCTCAATGGTCAACATGGTGACAGGACTAGGTTTTGGGGAAAACAAGTAACTCCAGATCTGCACTTATCTTGTACCTGTGGGCAGTATTCAGTCAGGTGAAAGACAGCACTCTTTGTCATGTCTGTACGATATGTTTGTTCCTATTCATTTTATTCAGACCCCCTTTTTAACGCTGACTCAATATTGTCTTTGTAATGACATGCTCTGTGTTGTGGTATAAAGACGACAGAGAAGCAGAAAAATCATGCCTCACAATGTTTGTTTACACATGCAAATTACGTCAAAAATTTCATATCTCCAGTTCTGAAATGTTTTTCAGCTAAATGTCATGTCTAATTGTAATTACTGAAAAACTTCATCTCTGTCATAAGTTCTGGAACAGTACACAACTGTTTAGACCCCCTACAACCACTGTATACATATCTTGCAGGATTCAAAACAAACAAATAAATAGAAGTTGCAATGGGGTTTTTTTGGGGGGGAAAAAACTCGTCACCAGAAATATGTATAACCTGCCTTGTTTGCGTTCACAACCGTCATATCGATAAGACAAGAACTATAGCAGGGAGTCACACGGTAACTGGTGATGGTCGGTGAAATACGTTACCGAGCTCCAGATGCCTGGAAAATGTCTGCCCATTTGTAGGGATTGAAGAACTCGGCGGTGAACTGTGGCGCAAAGTCTGCATACGTAAAACCAGGACGGTAGTTTTCTTCCATAAACTTGACGACGCTCTTCACGGGACTGGGTCCCTTCCAATAATACCAGAACCACTCGTCCACATAACTGGGCACAGAAAACACGCCCCAGTGAATGAAGATGCCAATCTTACTCTCATCATACCAGCTTGGCAGGGGTCTGGAGTCTAAGGACTGCCAAGTTGGCCCATATCTACCTTCGACAAGACTAAATGGAAACAAACACAACAAACCAACAAGAGCAGCAGTGGTCGCCATTTTGAAATCGACCTATCACATGACGGGTCTGTCGTCACGTGGGTCCTCTCCCGACGCTCTTTCAAAAATTGTGTTCTCGAGTTCTTGAGTTCGATTCCAAGGAAAATCATAAATATTGTCATACTCACACGGGTAAATGAAAAATATTTTTCATGCTTTCTGTGAAGGAGGTAGTTCTTATTTCCATACAACAAGTGAAAATAATGATGTCGAATGAATGAATGTGTAATGGTCAAAGTTATTTTTTCTTATAATTGGTAAATTGTATTCTCTGTTTTAGGTTTAGTTTCATTTATCTCAAATCTTTTAACTCTGTAAAATATTAATTTACAAACGTTTTGATTTCTACATCTGGATTTGAACCCACAATTCTGTTTCTACTTAGTTTTGTGTTAGACTTTAAATCAAGCCACTATAGTAACTCTAGATCTATATCCAGGGGTGGGTTGCTCTGGATTATTCTGCTTGTACTTAGTTGTTCATGCTGCGGCCTGAGCTTACAAGTAGAGGACCATATTAACCAAAAAATAATGGTAGGAAATCAGTTCAATTCAAATACTAAGTAACTATTAAGTGTTATAAAGTGAATGTTAAGAATTTGTCATTTGTAATTTGTTTCAGTAAATTCAATTTCATTGGGTTTTTTTAGTAAGTCTAACACATACATACATACATACATGCAAACATACATACATACATACATACATACGTACGTACGTACGTACGTACGTATGTGTGTGTGTGTGTGTATATATATATATATATATATATATATATATATATATATATATATATATATATATATATATATATATAGATATATATAGATATATATAGATAGATATATATATAGATAGATATATATAGATAGATATATATATATATAGATATATATATATATAGATAGATATATAGATAGATAGATAGATATATATATATATAGATATATATATATAGAGAGAGAGAGAGAGAGATAGATAGATAGATAGATAGATAGATAGATAGATAGATAGATAGATAGATAGATAGATAGATAGATAGATAGATAGATAGATAGATAGATAGATAGATAGATAGATAGATAGATATTGGGGTGTGTGTGTATGTGTGTGTGTGTATATGTATGCATGCATGTATGTAGTTATAACAACACTTTGGTATTGAATAGATTATTAACATGAGTGTCTGAGGATATCTTTTAGTTTATACAAATTCTTTGAGAATTCTATAATAGTAAAATGTCATGTTATCTCACCAATATCATTGTTATTGCCCCTAAGAAAGAATGCTAGCATGTCATGCTCTTTTATCATCTCTTAACTGACATACATTTCAACATGAAGATTATCGACTAGAGCTTTGGAGCACACATCTCACGCTGAAAGTAAATATCCGCAGTGAGATATAGCATGATAGCTTATGTATGTATTAGTTTGGAAGAAGTATTTATTAAATCTAATTCTAATATAGACGACACTGAGGGAAATAACGAAAAGGATCCTCTCGGGTTAAGATCATTGCAGTCCAGGTGCACATGACAGAGAAGACCTGGTCTTGCACCACACGAAAGAGAAGACCTGGTCTGGGACCACACGACAGAGAAGACCTCGCCTGGGACCACGCGAAAGAGAAGACCTCGCCTGGGACCACACGACAGAGAAGACCTCGCCTGGGACCACACGACAGAGAAGACCTGGTCTGGGACCACACGACAGAGAAGACCTGGTCTGGGACCACACGAAAGAGAAGACCTGGTCTGGGACCACGCGAAAGAGAAGACCTCGCCTGGGACCACACGACAGAGAAGACCTGGTCTGGGACCACACGACAGAGAAGACCTGGTCTGGGACCACACGACAGAGAAGACCTCGCCAGGGACAACACGACATATGTTTTTGTTAAATGTTAGGGATAATGTCATGTCACAAGACAGACATAACTGTGGCAATGACTCATTTCTAATATACTGATGTATAGCGAATTCCATGCATTAACAGTAGATGGAAGTAAGAACGATTAAAGTAAGACACACACCTTGCGTTACACTGGAGATTTTCGGAGTTTCGCAAATTACAGTGGCTTAATTAGTAACATTTTGTGGTACCCATATTGAGAGATATTGTGGGGTAACTCATTTGCCATTTTGTAGAACACAAATATGTTATGACAATGCATGGCGCCTTTCAACTAAGGAACTATATCCTGTCTCAGCCCAGAGTTTATCGTGATTTGTACCTTTCACTGGTTATTTGGTGCCTTATGGCTTCCCCCATCGGCTGTTTGACCAGTTAGGGGAGAGGTGGAGTCACTAATTCCTGCTCCCTAATATGGGAAGACCGTTCTTTGACATTTGCCTACGATGTATGATTCAGTATCGGGCCTTGTCTGATCGTCATAATTGTAAGAATGCATCGTATCCATATCATATATAAACCTTTACTGTCACACATAATATTCATATCATATACAATCTGTATGAATACATTACACAAGCACGTTCTCTATTGTGCTTCTGTATACAGGTACGTTCTGTGACTCTTGTCTTTGATACCTGTAACAGCCCCAAGGGATGTAGCTTCTCTATCGGATGAGCCTGTTCCTTGTTACAGGTATCCCAGATGGTATGACAGTAGTCAAAATAGATAAAATGAATGATTTATGCATAGTTTCAAGGGACATTCTTTTGAGCCAGGTGAGCCTGGGTTTGGTTTTGCTAATATATAATCGATATGTGTCTGCCATTTTCCATCATTTTGTAAAATCAGACCACGGTATTTATTTTCACAAACTTCAGAAATCTCAGTATTATTAAGTGTTAGTTGAAGTTTCGAACTTGCATAGTCTTTTTGGAGAATAACATAGCTTCTGTCTTTTCAGCGCTGAAATTAACCTGCCACTTGGTAGCCCAGTCTGAAATATGTTCTAGGTGTGATTATACAGCAATGTCGGTGTTTGAAAGGAGTCTTCAATTACTAACTATAGGGAAGTATCTTCAGCCAGCAGTTTAACGTTACTTTCTTTTCCGCTTGTTAAATCGTTGCTACGAGAAATAATAGTGACCCCCGAACTGAGCTTTGAGGATCACCGGCTAATACAGATCTTGGACTTGATTTGTGGACATTAATGGCCACTGACTGTTTTCTATCACTAAGATAATTTTCAAATTAAGGAAGTAGTTTTCCAGTTATTCCTATAGATTCGAGGTTTGATACCATCCCTGCCTGCCAAACACGACCTTCGGAAGACCTTTCTGATATCACAAAAGACAGCTCAGACTTGTTTATCCTCATCTAGGGCCTTAGATATAAACGTGATAAAGTTCAGTTAATTGGTACACTGTGGAGTCCCCAGGTTTCAGTGTAGACTGGTGTTTCGATAGGATATCGTTATTCATAATGAAATTGTAAACGTGCTCCAATATACACTTTTCAAATACTATAGCCAAAGAACAAGATACAGCAAATGGCCTATAATTATTGTAATCGTGCACACTTCCTTTTTCATGGAGAGGCATAACTGCCGAATATTTCCAGATGTCGGGAAATTGAGAATGTTTCTGGGAAATATGAAGAGGCGAGCTAAAAAAGCTAAGGCTTCTAACAATGTATTACTGATGTTATCGGTACCCGTATGATTTTTGTGTCTAAACACAGCAGGATATCATAAACTTCCCTTGCCGTCAGAGAAAATATATGTGATTTGTTTTCGCTGTAAATGGGAGGAGATGTGTCGATATTAGGATCGTCGACTTGGGCTTGCTGTGTGAAATAGTCATTAAGCGCATTAGCAATGCCCTCTGCATCTTCTAGAACTAAAGAGAATCTACCGTCATAGGCGGAAATGGCTTACGTGAATTTTTACGCTGTTTTTCTTAACATACTTATTGACTAACCGCAACCACGAGCCTGGTTTTTCCTAACTTCCGAAAGGACTGTTTCCAGCGACTTTAAACATTCCAATTGATAGGTGTCATTTTTCCGTTTGGCAACTTAATGTAGGCGGTTCCTTTTTCTCATTAATTTTAGGAGATGCCCTTTCATTCATAAACAATCTCAAGGTCTTATAACGACTTCTCTGTTTGGCATGTAGTTCTTGATTAGTCCACTACTCGTAGATGTAAAAGTTTCGACAGAGCTCTTGATATCATCGCTAAACAACGTATCCCAGTCTGTTGATGAGGCACTATGACTTAACCAATCGTAGTGTGCAGTGTTATGATCATAAATGGTTCTGTTAATGCGTCCTTGGAGTCTTTCCCTAATTTCAACATATCACTGCAGATTGGACTGAGTACGTCAGAATTATTTACATTGCATGTGCATGGGCCTGAAGTTAGTTTACTATCTGACAAAGTCCAAATGTTTTGCGTCACCCTTGTATAGTCAGTACTAAGCTGAACTAGATGATACATGGCTTGAAGGGTTTTCATCTTATTATCATATTAGTGTGGAGCATATTGCCAGTGAAATCTTCCCATAAGAAGAATCTAACATTTCTGTTTATAGCCTTTGCAAAGGAATCATCAACCAAATACCAATAACGATTGCTTACGTTGGCTATATGGAACGTGCAAATTACTTCGACCCAGACAGCTTCTAAGGTTACCATGGTGACAGTAATCATCAGCAAAGGTGTTACAGTTTCTTATGATAGTTTACTGCCGGATCCAATCCTTGTTACATACTGCCATTCTTCCCTCAGTGCTGGGTGTAACAACGTCATGATGTGTAACACATGGCATGGAAGTGCTGTATGGATTTTAGAGTGAGTAAGTTTAGTTTTACGCCGCAATCAGCAATATTACAGCTATATGACGGCGGTCTGTAAATCATCGAGTCTGGACCAGACAATTCAGTGATCAACAACATGAGCATCGATCTGCGCAATGGGGAACCGATGACATGTGTAAACCAAGTCAGCAAGCCTGACCACCCGATCCCGTTAGTCGTCTCTTACGACAAGCATAATCGCCTTTTATGGCAAGCATGGGTTGCTGAAGGCCTATTCTACCCCGGGACCTTCACGGATAGCATGGATTGGTCCAATACTT